>NC_058034.1:12425449-12749038 GCF_019176455.1 Solea senegalensis | reverse complement strand
GTGGATACTGTTGTGTTTATTTCTGCTTGTGTTGTGCCTGTGGTTGATGATGTACGGCTTTGGTTCTGCTTAACTGGTGTGAATGCAGGCTCATTTGTTGAGAATTAAACTAGAGCTCAAACAGGAACTGTGCCAGTGCCTGCCAGTGTAAAAGCTCTAAGACAGTTGAAGGACTTAGGACTTCTTTTAAACAATATTACTGCAATACTCAACCCATTGTTAATGACTTACTAATATTAATAAAAGTTCAGAGTTCATCATCCAGTCTGCAGATATGTAGACTTTAGAAAGTTGCTTGCAAAATGAATTATGGTTGCGATATATATGTCATGTTTTACCAAGGTCAGAGGTCAGCAAGTTCATGGGCGGGCCCTTCCTCATGGGAGAAAACAAGCAAAAGAGACAGTGAACATAGAGACCTGTAACAACAATAAAGGTTCATGCTCAGGCAAAAATAATTTATGCATTTTAAAGCTGCAGTTGGTCGCTATAAAAAAACAACTGATTGTTGAGTTTCTTCCTCAGGATGTTAAAATGATAATGTTTTGGGATCATGACTCTTTGTCTTGACGCCCCTCCACTAGATGAGCACAGAAACACAGCTTATTTAACACAGGACCTGAGGCAATATTTAAAACACCACACTCACTTTTACTTGCATTTATGGTCCAAATCTCTTTTTTGAATCTTTCCTTCCTTGTAGGTTTCTTCACAGAATGCAGAGTTTCTGAGATTGTGGAGTTCCACTGCAGAGACTTAGACAGTCTCTGTCTAAACTGACATGTGATTGGTCATCACATTCATTTGAGTTATCGTTTGGACCTTTGGTTGATCTGTTTTCTTTATCGCGGGTTTTTAGTTATCTGTGTCAGTTTCTCTGTTCCTTGTTTTTGTAGTTTTTTCCTTGTTCTTTGTCAAGTTCCCCTCTGATTGTCTGCCCCGCCCTAACGTGTTTCACCTGTGTCTCGTTAGTTTCACCTATGTTTGATTTTCCTGAGTGTATTTAGTCTGTGTGCTCCCCAGTGTCCTTATTGGTTCATTTGTTTTTCGGTTTCTTACATTTCTGTGTTTCTACTCCTTGTGTTATGAAGATATTTTTTGTTTGTTTGAGTTTTGCTTTTTGCCTTTTGGTTAGTTTGTTTTAGTAGAGACTCATGTTCAATTTTGCAACCTGTGTTTGCATGACAATTGTTGAATATAATCAGAAATATCCTGCCGAGAGCACTTTCTTAAAAAGGTTATTCATGACATACTAGTGTAAAAAGAAAGAACAGAATCATGACTGAATGTAAATGTTGAAAGGTTGAGCTTGTTCTTAGAGATGTGTCAACGTCTGTTGCCATCTAATACTACTGATACCAAAAAAATGTTCTTATTGGATCAGAAGTTAAATAAGAACAAAATGGTTTTTAAAGTAATATTTAGACCAATGGCATATTGTTTTAGTCTGGTGTCCCAGGTCAGAATGATCAGGTATGCTGAATACCAACCTCATAATGGCCACAGATTGGTTATTAATAATAAGTGCCACAAAATAACAACAAAAATAAAATAAGCAATCGAAACATAGATATCAAGCTGGCCTGGAGAATAATCACTCATTTTATGTTGCTGTTATTTTGGTTTGCTGATCAAAAACTCAGTTTGAGTCCTGATAAACCCACTCGAAGCGCCACAGTCAGCAACACACAACAGACAGTTTAGTTTTTCACTAAAACATTTTGCAGCCAAACAGCAGTTTTCCCTTTAGGAGTTGGCAGAGAGAGTAAATATTGGACTTATTTTTGTTATTCAGCCAGACACACAACTTCAAACAAATGTTATTGTTGCTCTGCGTTTGCTGGAAACAGGAGAAATTTCCACCTTTCAGTGTGTTTTCATTTAACTCCACTGCCCACGAAAGGAACGCAGCTTTCAATAAAGAACACAACATCCATAAAAAAGTAGTACAGTCATTAAAATAACAACTATATGCCGTTGAAAACCATACGTACATGTGGATAGTGCTACAATATTTATGCTACAAGATTTATGCACATAATGTGCACAAGAACAGGCTAAGGTGAACTCAGCTTATGTTGAGCTATGTTGAAATCTTACTGTATACGACTTTATATACAGTAGCCAGAATGTAAATATCAAAACGACTGAGAAAGACATTTGTCACTAAGCTGACACAAGACAAAGCACAATAGTCTGATGGTGTATGGCATGTGACTTATAAAAACCTCCAACTGTGAGCCCGCCCACCTGCCTCCACCCCCAAAACACACACATGTCAGTGTGTGAGTTTGACCCCTGAGTAAACAGGGACAACTACTACATGCTCCTCTGTTATTGTAGTCATACCTGCCTGTCTGCACCACTTTTCAAGTGTCTGTCAAAAGCTGTGTAAAAAAACAACAACCCGGCAATCGCTCCGTCCAATTGTGATGCTCAACCTCAACCCGGGGCTGGGGGATGTGCGTGTGTGTGTGTGTGTGTGAGTGTGTGTTTGAGGGGTGGGGGGGCTGTGAGAGCAGATAAGAGCTACATACATGCAGTGGCTCGTCCCGCTGTGTTAAGTAACAACAACAAGGTGGGAGCACGGCCGTCGCGCTGCAAAAATGCACGCTCAAAGATTGAAGTTGTTCAAAGGCGAAGGGGTGGGGGTGAGCCTCTCGAGGAATTTAGGATGCTGTCATTATGGCTGTAAATTGGCGAGGACGCCGTGGTGTGTGTGATTGTGTGTGTGTGTGTGTGATAGGATGTATTCTCACACCCCTGTACTTCTCCTTGAGTTTAAATGTAAATAACAGTTGCAAAGCAGCTGTCTGGCTTTGAAACAGTGCGCAGGGGGAAACGATAAGAGTACAGTTTTAAGGGGAGGGGGAAAAAAATTCCTTTATGAATTTTCAATGAGGCTTTGCTTACTCAGTTAGTCATAACAGTGAGAAACTCACCAAAGACGTGGTAAGTCTGATTTCAGCATGAGGTGGTGATGGAGCGCTAAAGCAGTGAATTATTGTGATCTGTATGCATGTCCAGACCTGAGCTGATCCCCCTCTGCTGCTTGAACCCCGCTGAGCCCAGAGGAAGCAGGTTCTTATCAGGGAGGAGGACAGGAAGAGACAGAGAGTGGAGGAGGAAGAGAGAGTGGGGGGTTTGTGGGCAGCATGGCACTCTGTGGATTCACCGTCACATCCATTCAGTCTGTAAAGTCTGTTGTTTCTTCCTTCTCGCAGCCACACCTGTTCGCGTTGCTTGAGTTAACTCGTGTAACGTGAACGTCACATCATGCATTTAAATTTTAAAAAAGCAGCAAGTAAACAACGCAATAAATCACTATCTCTCATACTTTGTTTTTAGGGCTCGGTGCCAAGAAGTTGTTAAGATAACATCTTTTTCATCAGTTCACCCAGCTACTGAGTTAAAGTTGACAATAACACTTGACTGTGGTTTTAACTTGAGAAACATTTATATATCGATCGTAAACGTTATAGTCTTTCATTGCTCAGCTCTGAGGTGAGGTGTAGTGATGCTTTAGTAGTTGGATTATATGAATTGTGGGATTCACCTTGATGCATTTATGAAAGTACTCTGACTAAAACACTTTTAACAATAGTTAATTAATAATTACAACTATTCTGACTGTTAATTATTAGTCTGAGTGGCTTTAAGGAAAAAAAAAACCTGGGGGGGTCCATGTATTCTTCCAATTTTAAAACAAACACAGACTCATGTCATGTCAGTTTTTGAAACTGGAAATTCACCGTCGTCACCTTCAAACAGACACTTATTGGACGACACCAGCTGTCAATCATACTCATACATATGTGCCACATTTTATTTTATATTTTCCTCTAAATGGAAACACAATTTACAATTTTGACATCATTTGCTTTTGGAGACCTATAACTAGCAACTCCTCAGGAAACTGTTTGTTTCGCATTCACAGGACGGTCATTAAAAAAGCAACGATATGTAGCTGTAATTCAGGGGCAAAGCAGCTGCCATTCTTATTTCTGAATTGAATAATAATTTTCCTGATCATTTTAATCACAGATTTTATGTTTCTATGTTTTGTTTCTAGATGATGGTACCATGAGCGTGGTCTCCTGCAGCACTCTTCACCAGTAGCCGGGCAGAATGGCTTTTGCTCCTCCTTCCAGAGAACACAACAGCAGCTCATTAGCTCTGCACTGGAGGTTAACGCCAACATAGATACTCACCACACAGGACTCTGACTTCAGACTCTCAGGCTTGGTTACACATCTGTGTATAAACTGCCTCAAAAACACGATTCATGTTGAGGACGGCGGCAACACAGCAGCATAACACCATCTGGAGCGGGACCTTGGAGCAGGTTCTCGCTCTGATAAAGTGCTGTGCTGGCAGAGTTATGCCGTGCAGCTCTTCCACACTGAGACACAATCCTGGACTCTGAACCATGTCTCTTCTCTCAGCCCTGAGCATCGTCTGTGGATTGATGCTCCATGTGGCATTCAGTGCACTCAACAGTCACTACTGTGTCCCGAGAAAGACTGTACCTTACCAGAGTAAGTCACAAATTCTCTCTGCAAACATTTAATCCAGAGTTTTTTTACCAAGGGGAATGTGTTTAGATGGCATTTAATCCTGGGTCAAATTACTTAACGTCACTTTTCCATGATACAGTTCTAGCACTACTTGGCTACTCGTTTTTTTGCTTTTCCATTAGGGATAGATAGTACCTGGCACCTGGTGGTTGTTTTGTTATCTTCCATGCGAGCTGAGCTGATACTATGTGTGACGTCGTCACGGGGAGAGTCATGAGCGCGACGTCCGACACAAGAATCAAACCGAACAATGCCAAACTGTAGATCAGTTAAAAAGACTTAAAAATCCTGAAAACTTGCGTGTCAGATGGAGTCTGTGCTCCGTTCGTGCAGGAAGCACCCAACGATTCTGTGAACAAATCTTTTATTGCCATCTTTTTATCTTCTATGAGTCACTAGTTTCTGTGTTTGTGTATAAAATGACGTCACGCCTTTTTCACGCAGCCGTGGGTTAGGGTTTGGTCTGATACCAAACCAAGTAGAGTCTTTTTATCAGCCTTCCACGTGAGTGGGAAACCGTGTGAACAGATCATTTAAGTAAGTAAACTTTATTTATATAGTGCTTCAAAATAAAATAAAATAATAAGAACATAAAATACCAAATACAGAACACTAATAAAATACATAAAACAGACCCTTGTTTTGAAAGAATCAACACAATTTAAGCAGCAACAAAAACGATCTGTTTGAAAGGTGGAACCAGGTTTTGATTGACAGCGTTGCAGAAACATCCATGATAGCTCGTTGTGAGTTATTTGCTCTGTGATATAACCCATTTTAAATAAAAACACTGCTATAGCATTTCAGTTTTACATAATTACCGCGTTTCCTTGTTCTCGTTGTTCGTTTCCAGAATTCATGTATAAATGACTGGGCCTGAAATAAGCTTCCCCTGTTGCAAAGACCAACAACTGCCACTGCATTCCACAGTCTGGAGTGATCAGTCCCCTCTTCTTTTAAACTTAGTTTGGGGGATGACTAGTAGCCTCTGACCTGATGACCTAAGACAGCGACAGGGAGATTCAGTGGAGGTGCAGCAGATCAGCGATATCAGCCTGCCGACTGCTTAGTCAAACTCTTTCCTATGAAAACAAGTAAAAAGACTGTCACAATAGGGCGGGAATATGTATAATCATTTCCAATTCTGCCTTTGAAACAAGAGATCTAAGTTTGGAGACGTTTCGTAAATGGACATTTTCTGATGAATTGTTTTGATTGATGCTCTAAGGACATTCATCCAGATTCCACTTATTCCTCTGCTTAATGTTTTGTGATGAGATTTCTGGTGCAAATCTATTCATCTCCCGGCTGTTAACATAACTGCGAGCTATACATTTATTTAGTGAACATTTTTTCCTGAGTTCTATCTCGTTTTTTTCCTGCACGTTTCATATGTCAGGATGCGAAAAACCTGTGTGCAGCTCCATCAGTGGCAGTGGGAATCATGTGACTCACCTTTTTTGGGGGGATATACCTGGTCTAAAAGATCTTGGATGTACCTCATAATTTAAGTGTGAAAGAGGCTATATTTTCCTACCCTGTTATAAGAGTGTTTCTACTAATGGGCTGCTCCAACTATTGCAGTTAACTGTATTTGAACATTTTAGCCATGAATAGGCACTATACTTTGTTCTCATGAAATCCAAAAGGTCCAGTGTGTAAGTTTATTTGTATTTTTATAGTGTATTTTGTTTGTACATTGATTTGTATGTTATCTCAATAAGTTTGGTAGTACAGTCTACAACGAGTACACATTTACATGCACACACCCATCAATTTGTGCCAATGAACCCTCCTAAATGTTACACACTGGACCTTTAAACAAATATGGAAGGAAATTGTGATCATATGCGGTGTAGTGATGCACATGTTCTCCTGTTCTAGATGAGCTGAAGCTGTTCAGAGAAGACGGCATCTTCAACTACTCTACTATGTTGATGAGAGACGACCTCGGAGTGCTGCTGCTGGGGGCCAGGGAGGCCGTATATGCTCTGGACATCAACGACGTCTCCGTGAGAAAAGCTGCGGTAAGAAAATACACAGTGTTAACTAATTTCACCATTCATCACTTCGTTGTTTGCTCTGTAAAATGGTGAAAATGTTCATCGGTGTTTCCCAAATAATGGTATCCTCAAATATCTGAAATGTTTACCGCTCTTGGAGAAGCAAATAAACCAGAAAATATTTACAACCAAGAAGTGGAAATCAAAGAACTTGAAGAGATCACTGAAACTGATGAATTGATTATCAAACTAGGATTAGTGCAAAACAGGAGGTTTTATTTGTGGGAATTAAATATACTATGTTGATGTATAAGTGTATAATCACTCAAAAAACAATAGTTTGGTGTTCTTAGCCTTAGGAAAAGTCTTTTATATCTACTTAAGGGAAGGGAGTGTGGGAGTCGTCCACTTGTTTGGTTCTGCAGTTTCACCATTAGACGTCACTAATCTTTCCACAATGGACTCTTAAGCTAATGAACTAATTGTTGCAGCCGTACAAAGATTAGATTGCAAACCGTAGAAACAATGCAATTATAAAAGATCACATTTAATTGTCCTATTTTTGATTGGTCTATGTTTGACGCCAACTTTATGGTAGTTGTCTGTTTGAGAGGCAGCGTGCATTTGCATGAGGAACTGTTCTGGTCTGGTTGAACGTCAGATAACAGTCACAACTGAAAAGGCAGCTCCTCCGTTGTGCTGCTGTGTTGCATCACTGTCCCTGCATGCTTTGACGTGACACTTTCTCCGTGTTGATGCAGGTGTATTGGCGAGTTACCGAGGAGAAACAAAGGGAGTGCACCTACAAGGGAAAACACGCCGAGGTTTGTGTAATGTCTCTCGAAACGCACTAACTTCTACTTCTCAGACAAACATACAGGGTTTTTAGGACAACTTTTGACTGATTTCACTTCACTCCCCCCATGCATTTTTATCATGCATTTGTAAATCATTTCTATGGGAGTGTCTTTCTTTGTTGTTCTCCCCTCTTTGAAGTTCTTAGCTTCATACTGAGAGCCCAAATAAAGGCACGAGAGGAAGCCTTGACCCTTTGGTCACCAGCTCAATTGCAGGCATCCTGACCAGTCTCTATATGTATGTGGCATGTTTGTGTTTTTGTGGCTGAACTAACAAAGCTCTGACCTTGGCATTCTCTGGGCTGGATCTTGTTGCAGGTGGAATGTCGAAACTACATTCGAACCCTGCACAGAATGAATGACACCACCATGTATGTGTGTGGCACAAACGCTTTTAGCCCCACCTGTGATTATATGGTAAGTATAGAACATGTGGTTAGTTTATAGGGTTTAGCTGCCTGAGTGGAGGCTTGTGCTCTCTGAGAGCTTCCTCCAGTTAGCACATGTTTCCTGACATAAATATCTGCCCTTTTTTTTATTTTTTACTCTGATGAACATTTAGATCCACGTCGTTTTGTCCGTTGACCAGATAAGTCAACACACTTTGTCTTGAACGCCTGTCCTTTCATAACACCGGTGTTTGAGCATTTATTGTCTTTGAAGCGTCTCATTGTTCGACAACGCGCGGTAGCTCATGAACGCGGTTTACTTTGGCAGAGATATCAAATCTCAAGAGAAGCAAACGTCAACATGGAAATGGATGTGAGCAAGTGATGAACCGCAACATAAATTATGATCATTAATAGTTATAATAACAATAATAATAATAATAATGATGATAATAATAATAATAATAATAATAATAACAATAATGTGTCTACAAAGTAAAAGCAATCTCACAGAAATGTTTTTTATTCATCCAGAAAATAATAAGTAATATCACAATTCTGATAAGATCCGAGTGGAATCTGAGCACTTAGTCTTCACCCGGTTCAGTTTTCATTCCTCCCTCCCTCTCTCTTCCTTTGTTTTCGACAGACATTTGTCGGTGGACAGCTGAGGCTGCAGGGAAAGCCAGAGGAGGGAAAGGGGAAGTGTCCTTTTGATCCCTTCCAGAGATACTCCTCCCTCATGGTCGGTAAGTCAGAGAGAGTCAATGCTCAGAGTGCACCAACAGAAAAGTGGACTTTAGAAAGACCGTGGGCACAGGCCATAATGTAACCTAAAGTCTTTGTTGATGCTGCTACCTGCTCATTCAACACTTGTGCCAAATGAGTCATCTGTTGGCATATGAATGATATATTGTTACTACTTGTTATGAATAATTGATTTCCAGGATTTTTCTCCTCCTCCCTTGTTCCTGTCCAACAGGAAATGACCTGTATTCTGCTACTTCCATCAATTTCTTGGGCTCTGAGCCTGTTGTTCTGCGCAGCTCAAACTTGGCTCTCCGCACTGAGTTTAAGAGCTCCTGGCTCAGTGGTGAGAAAACAAACGGATCAGATTTACACAGAGATATGCATGGTTTTGCAGCATCACAATGCAGTTAATGATACAGCATAAGTCAGTATTAGACTTTTCTTCATTTACTATTTGTACTTTGTCATGTTTTATGGTTTTAGAGCCAAACTTTGTCTACATGGACTTCATGGGTGAGAGTTTTGACAGCTCTGATGGGGACGATGATAAGGTTTACCTGTTCTTCAGCGAGAACGCCATGGAGTACGATTTCTACAGCAAAGTTGCTGTGTCTCGAGTGGCCCGAGTCTGCAAGGTATTAAAAACATACAGGATAAAACCTTTTTTGACAGATTCAGAGTCAACTAAGTTGACCTAAGTTTTGGCAGTGTGAGTCTCTGATTGTGTTATTAAAGGGATAATTTGGATGTTTTTGAGGTAGTGATGTTTACATTGCCTTAGACTTTTATATTTCTGTGTAGCTTCGACTTAAACTGGACTTATAAAATTATATGTTAACATGTTAGAACTACGATGAAGTATTATGACCAAAGGGAAAAAACATTTTTTTATCTTTGGAGAATAAGGTCATAATATTTTGAGAATAAAGTCATAATTATTATTCCAGTGAAATCTCAGATGATCAGCTGCAACCTGCGATAAGATGAGGAACGCCCAAACCAAGTTATATTTTGGTTTGGGCTTCACAGATAAGGGAACACTTACAACTTATTCTCTAAAGATTAATTTTTGTCCTCAGTTTGGCCCTTACTTGGAAACAGAAAGTGTACTAACAACATTTCTCAAAGTCCAAATAACACACCTTTGGTGTGACTTTGAGATAAATAAAATCAGTGCATAAAGCAGGTGCAGGTTTTATTAGGTGAGCCTCATGTGAAGTGGCTGTTTTTTGTTTTTTACCTCATGACACAGTCAGTTCTGACCTAATGCAAACACACTTCAAAAAACCTCAACTCCCCCTTTAGGTTAACACACTTCTTGGTGTACCTACCCACTCATCATACTTGCACAGTGCAATGACAGGGGTTAAGTGTTATTTGTAGGTACAATATGTTGCGTAGTGTTGCTTTAAGAGTGCTGTGCCCCTGTGTTTAGGGGGATATGGGTGGCCAGCGGACGCTGCAGAGGAAGTGGACGTCGTTTCTGAAAGCTCGTCTGGATTGTTCCCTCCCTGAACCCAGCCTGCCCCCAGTTGTCCAGGATGTCTTCCTGCTGAAGCATGAAGACTGGAGGAAGAGTGTCTTCTACGCTGTCTTCGCCCCGCAGTCGTGAGTGCTTACATTCAAATCCTATGGTTTAATAGCTCAGGGTGGGTGTTGTCATACAGTATTCACATATTGTGCACATATTCAGTTTTGGCCAAGATACCCTCCTAACTGTTACACTCTGGGCTTTTATTTATGTTCCATAACTTGAAATAACAACATCTCATTGTGTTTGATCTGATGTTTCTAGGAGCTTGTCTCAAGTATCTGCAGTGTGTGCGTACAGCGTGTCCGCAATCAGAGAGATTTTCAACGAGGGAAAGTTCAAGACGCCCGTTGCTGTGGAAACATCCCATGTGAAGTGGGTGATGTACACTGGAGAAGTGCCAGTCCCCAGACCGGGAGCAGTGAGTGTCACATATTCCATGTACTGACACTGGATATTGAAGAATACGAGGCAGATCACAATTACAGACTGAGGCTTTTTTGTGTTGCAGTGCATCAATGATGTGGCGCGCAAAATGGGCATGAATCGCTCTCTAGACCTTCCTGACAAAACCCTCCAGTTCATCAGAGATCGCCCCCTAATGGACGAAGCTGTTCGTCCTCTGACAGGAAGGCCACTGCTGATCAAGAGAGGGGCTCTGCTGACTCGCATCGTAGTGGACAGCACGCTGGCGCTGGACGGACAGAAATATGCCGTCATGTTCATCGGCACTGGTAAACTACAAAATGTCCTACATGGAAATAGTGCACAATGCAGTTTTACCAAGATAAAGTAGAATAAAACAGATCGTCCTCAGCTCAGTTTTCTGTGTGAATATTCTGGTTGATTTAAGTTAAAGTTAATGAAAATTTTAGTAGTCAAACATATAATTTTCATGAGTCAAGAGCCTAACAAGTCAGTTAAGTACAAGTTAATTACAATCAGCTATATTTAGGTGAGTAAATGCAGCTGTTTTTTTCATTAAAAAGCTCATCAGTCATCACAAAGAATGTAATCACGTTCAGGGCTTTAAAGTGGGAACTTAAAGAAATAAAATAAACGATCCACTATAGTTGAATTCATTCAGACCACACACCACTAACTGCTAGACGTATCCTCTCGTAACTGGACTGGTCCGTAGCAGCGGGAGAACTAGAGCCGGAGACGTGTCTGTGTGAGATGTGTTTATAACAGCAGGAAAGTGTCTGGAAGTTCCAGGTGAAAGGTGAAATCTGGGTCCTGCCTGCAGGAAACTGGACACTGGCTCTCACTTTCTCACCATGTGTTATGCAGACCGTTTCCTGTCGTGTTCTCACATTAGACATTTTTACAGAGATTTGATTTGGGCGCTGGCACGAGAAGTTACGGAAAATGTGTGGACATAAACTTTTTTCAAAACTAATAATAATAATAAAAAGCTTTTCAGTTATTTCTTAAATTTTGGGTTGCAGCGGGCCATTTCTGGTGGTGCTTCGTGATTGGTCCCCACAGAAAAATAAATAAATCATGAAATATCTAATGAGTTTTAAGCATTTCTCATTGCACTGCTCAATCTGTGTAATTTGCTCTTTAACCGAGTTTGAAATGTTGTTTATTTACAGACAACGGTTACATTCAGAAGGCCGTTAACTACGATGGAGAAATGTTCATAATTGAGGAGCTCCAACTTCATGAAAACCCCGAGCCTATCAACATCCTGCAACTCTCCTCGACAAAGGTAATTTCAAAACAAGTTCAACAGAGTGTAAGTATTTTTGACATCTAACGGTGAGACTGCCGACGGCAACAAACAGTGGACTCTTCCGCTCACCCCTCTGTCACATACCAGAAAAAATCACCTCACTACATGAACGGTGAGTTGGTTTAAAGACAGTCTCTATAAAACACACAGTACACACTGAATAAAAGGCTTATTCTAAGTCTACAAAGTGCAAAACATTTTTTATTTTAAAGCAATTTTACATTTATACAAACTGGGTAACTTATTCAATGTCTGCCACTAAACACTCCTACATGTTACACACTGGACCGTAAAGTTTTTACTGCTGTTTTTCATAGCAAACATGTAATAAGCCTAAATCTAATTTGATATCCCAATCTGAATATGTCATCACTTAATTGACACTCACTATACTGATGTGTGTGTGTGTGTGTGTGTGTGCACATAGGGTCAGCTGTATGCAGGCTCAGAGTCTGGTGCTGTCCAGATGCCAGTGAGTAACTGCGGCCGCTACGACACGTGTGTGGACTGTGTCCTGGCCAGAGATCCGTACTGTGCCTGGGACTTTTCCAGTGAGCGCTGCTCCTCCGTCCAAAGCCTAACCCGCTCCTCAGACACTGCAGTGCAGAGTCTGAAGGAAGGAGACGTCTCACGCTGTCCTCAGCCAGGTGCTGCACTCACTTACAGCGCATTGTGTGCATTAATCATTCATACACATTTTCTTGCATGAATTAAAGCACTTACTAAGGTGGGCCAGTGCTGTCTGGTAGGCACTACTGACACTTCTTAATTTTTACATTTTCAAGGGTGCATTATGTGACGTGACGTTGCGACGCGACGTTGTGACGTTTGTGCGAGAGTTTACTGTTAGTTTCTAGTGTCTAGAGTTTTTATTTTGACACGTGTCCTGGAGGAACAGCGTAATAACCGGAAACCTAATAAAATGGACTGTGATTGTTGCAATTATTAAGGATAATCTTAATATATAAGGTGGCCAAAACGTGGAACAAATCTTAAGTTATTTTACTATGGATTACACATTTAAATACAGTAAATAGACGATGTTGTGTTGATGTTGTGAACATCTTCTGGTATTTCTTATTTACTGAACATTTTCATAATTTAGTGTTTAAGATATACACACCTTGTGTATGGATAAGGGGAATTCTGACATTTATATTTCCCACCTCACACACGGGCACTTACAAGGCCAAATTTAAAGCCTTTCCAGCGACTTGCAGCTGGAAAGGTATATGTACATGAATACATACATTCTTAGAATTCTTTTCACTTTAAAAAACAGTATTCTGCTATAAACAATGGAAATTATGTTTCCTAATTGTAGAAATAATTCAAAACACATACTTAATTAGGGCCACACGGTGATGTAGTGGTTAGCACTCTCGCCTTGCAGCGAGAAGACCCGGGTTCGAGCCCCGGTTGGAACAAGGGCCTTTCTGCATGGAGTTTGCGTGTTCTCCCCGTGTGTGCGTGGGTTCTCTCCGGGTTCTCCGGCTTCCTCCCACAGTCCAAAAACATGCAATGTGGGGATTAGGTAAATTGGACACTCTAAATTGACCATAGGAGTGAGTGAGAGAGTGAATGGTTGTTTGTCTCTAGTTGTGTGTGGCCCTGCGATGGACTGGCGAACTGTCCAGGGTGTACCCCGCCTATCGCCCGATGTAGCTGAGATTGGCACAGCACCCCCCGCGACCCTCTGGTGGAGGATAAAGCGGTTAGATGATGACTGACTGACATACTTAATTAGGTACACGTGTTCAACTGCTTATTAAAGCATAGTATATTTCATCAACCAATCACATGGCAGAAACTCAATGCATCTAGGCGTGTGGTCAGGGCGACTTACTGAAGTTTATACTGAGCATCAGAATGAGGACCATTTATGATTTAAGAGTATTTCCGAAACTGTTGATCTACTGGGGAGTTTATCTTCTCCGTCTAGCTTTGTACCCAAATGTTTAAATGCACTTATTGTAACTTTCAACTGGGTGTTTTTCTTTCTTTAATTAGTTAGTTTTTTTTAATTAATCCCCTTAGGGAAAGTATTCCTCTGCATTTTGACCCATCCTAGAATTAGGAGCATTTGGGGGTTGGGTACCTTGCTCGGGGGTACCCCAGCCCTTTTTGGCCGGGTGGGGATTTGAACCGACCCTCTGGTTACAAGTCAAGTTCCCTTTCCACTTGGCCACGGGCTGCCCCCCATAATTAGAATGCAGTGATACTAGAGCTGAGTAATAATTCATTAAAATTGCATACTAATGTCTCTGTTGTGTTTTTTTATAGATCCAGTAGCAGCTGTAGAATTGACCCTCGTTCCAGAGAACAACATCCATCTGCCTTGCCAACTCCACTCCAACTTGGCCCAGGTCCTGTGGCATTTCTCTGAGCAAACACTTCACTCCAATCACAAATACTACATCCACAGTGGAGGACTGCTCATCATGAGTGCGACCGAGTCAGACGCTGGTCTTTACACCTGCGATTCAGTAGAGCAGATCAACGGCAGGACATACAACCGAACTGCGGCGGTTTATCGTTTACAGCTCTACTCTGACCCAGGGGTGGGGGGCAACACCACTCCTGGCAATGAGGTGACAAATTCCTTTGACTCTGCTAACACAGCTACACCAGAGCCGGGGCCAGACGACACCGGCGAGGACCCGCCCACCCCGGAGAATCTAAACGACACCGGCAGGGTAACGCGTTTGGAGGTGGCCGTGGCTCTGCTGTCGCTGCTCTGCCTGTCTTTGATGGGGGTCATGCTCTACATCTGGCTCCGGGGACGCTGGAAATGCTGCAGGTTTGCGCCCGTGCTGCAGAACGCGAGCGAGAGAGAGAACGGGAAGCAGCAGTCGTGTGAATACATGCACATACAGAACAGGAGTTCAGACATTAAGATGCTGGGGCCTGAATCTGTGAGACCATGCGCCGCCAATAATAATCACCACACTGCTGTTGACTTCAAAGGGAACGGAGAGCACCACTTCACACCTATGGCCAACATTTCAAGTCTGGATGGTCTTGGATACATAAATGATGAGTCAGAGATTTGACTGTGCTGATGTATAGAAGTCTGAGACCAACACCAGTGCACTAATTATCTTCCTATATGTGAGCATCTAACAAGTCACTGTTCTCAGGAATGATTTTCACTTTGAAAATTCTGTTCATTGGTGTCCTGTTTCTCCCTGCACCGTCTTTAATTTTTTACCCGGCAGCTGATGTAACTTTTTCCTGGAGAAATTTCCTCTCCAGGAAATAGTTGAAAAGACTTTTAAATATATGTATTTTTTCATACAATGACAAATTGTGAATATACTTTGTGTAATATATCGTGTACAGCCAAGACTTTTTTTTAAAAAAAACCTGTATTTATTTGGAGCAAAGACATTTTTATTTTAGCTTTAAAACCCTTGTAAACTGAAGCTCTTGCTCAACAGCAATTGAACAAGTAGTACTTTTCGATCTCATTTCATTTTATGGACACTGCTGTTTACCTTAGACAACATTCATCAGAGAGCATACCATCATCTTTGGCTGTGTTAATGATTAATCCACACTCTGAATTGCCCTTTCATTGCTTTGTGGCTGACAAAAAAAAGAAAAGAAAGAGAGCTACAGATGCACCTTTGTACTGTATGTCAGCATTAAAGCGAAACTCAGAAGGTAATACACAGTGAACTTTATACCTCCATAACCAAAAGAAATAATAGTGTCCTCTCACACCAGTGAATGCTGCATCATTAAAAGAGCAGTAGTGTAAACAATGGTTACTTGTTAGGCACATGCTATTATATACACTGTAAAATGATGTTAAAGGCACATCACAGGTAAGAACAGGTGACAAACTCTTTGTTCATAATAATAATCCATATAAAATAAAAATGTCTCTTATGTAGCAGATAAATTTGTTTTTTACACAATACTTAAAAAACTCTAACAAGCACTGAAGAGATGAGCGAGTTGTCATGATCTGAATTCGAGGTATACTGTATATTTCTCTCATCAGGTAAAAGATCAATAAAAGATTGCCAATGCAGTGGTGTACATTGAATTGCTTCCATGCTTCCCACAGGTGTATTCACACTGGTGAAAAAAAGAATGCCAATGTGGACTGTTTTTAAGTTCGAGACATCACCGCCTCAGATATTTTATCTGCCCCCCCCCTTTTTTTTACTAGCATCAACTCATCTCCTCAGAAGTCATGAATTCTCATTGTTGAGAGTTTTTTGGGAGTCCCCCAAATTCCTCACCAAGTTCCCTTTAATGTTTTTGAATAAATCAACGTGAGAACATCATCTCTCAGCCAGGCTTAAAAACTCTACATATTCTACAGGGATACAAGGAAAAACAACTGGGCCGATAAGTGGATCACAGTGGTCGCAGCACTGCATTTATTTGCCGTTTTAAAACTATGAAAAGGTGCAGAGAGGCCCAATGTCACACCAATAGACAAGTAAAACGCATTGTAATCGTTGTGTATATTTTTACGTATTAAATTGACAGATTTGTTGCGCTGATATTTTTTAAAACTCACTTTTAATCTTAAAAACACAGCTTCACATTATTGTTTTATAAGGGACAATGGAGTCTCTTTAATTCCTACTCTGCACCTGAACCTCTGTTCTTCTACTCTGTTAGTCCAATGAGCAGTCATGGAACACTGATGAGTACATAACTTAGTGACTTAGTTACAGAGAGATCCAAACCACCAGAATTAGGCCCTGCATGTTTAAGGGTAATGCTAAACTAAGCATTAGATAGAAAAAAAATATTTTGTTTTATGTTCTGTATCTTCTTATACATTACAAACTAAAAAAACATTAGATAGATATTCAGCTATTTAAAATATCAAACGAACCAATAGCACAGAGACACGCCACGTGAGCAAGAGTATTTATTGAAATATCTCAATATTTAAAGGTTATTTTCACATCCGTTGTATTTTGGCACTTATGAAATAACGGAGACAAAAAAACAAAACACTTAATTTGGCAGTTGGCCATGACGAACACATTGTAACAAGTAAAATTAATCAAACTATTAAGAAAAAGTCACCTTTTTCCTTCCAGTCAGTGCTCATGCTTCATAACGGCTTCAGTCTAATAACTGAAGCAAAAACAAAAATGAGACGCATTAGAATCTGCATTCAAAGCCACATTCATTGGTTTTTAGCAGATTTGTCCACTCTGAAATGATTTGGACGTGAGAGAAAGTTGGCCTGTGATTAATGTCAGACTGCTATGAAACAGACCTTCTTCACTCGCATGCATGATTCCACCTCACTGCTGATCTGGATATTGTTACCCTTTAAAGTCCAGTGTGTAAACTTTAGGTGGTTTTATTTCCATCTGGCAGACAGTAAAGATAAAATTATACTTAAAGTGTACAATCACCCGATTGTATGAACACACATCAACATGTCAACGATGAGTGACCTTAGTTTTCCTGTGTCAAAAACAAGGGAGAGAGACAAGTGATTTGGCACAGGAGGACTATGCGTCGCATGTTGCTACACACTGACGTCCAGTTTAACAAAAAATAATAACAATAATAACTTGTTAAGGCGGCAGTCAAGCTATCTTCACATGCAAAGACTGCACAGTAATAAGGTGCATTCATTTCACGAAGACACAGCTAAGAGCAGGCAAACACTGAGATTATCAAGCACAAGGAATAAAAACTTAACTGAGGTTCTGCCAGAATGCAAATGTCCATAAGGCACACATCCAATACACACTGCCAAGCTGGTTTTGAACTTCCAGCATAAAAGTAAAAAAACAACAACCGTGTCTCATTGCAATAAACAGCATTTACAAAGTAAAATGAAATGGCACATTTAGAAAATAACCTTCTAGAAGAGAAATAAAGCTTTTCCTTTATAGCAATATTGTCCTCTGACTCAAAAACTGTGTAGGCATCATACAGCATATGCATTTTATCCAGTTAAGGTGAAATCATATGGCACTTTCAACTACACCATAGAATACAGATGACCTGCTCTCTGTCTCCATCTACTGGCCATGCTTGGCTATCACCAGTGACTGTTGTCGGGATAGCTCGGCACTGCAGCAGGGTACTGAGGTAAGGTCGGTCCTTGGGCCGTCTGAGTGACGGCATCGAACCCTGCTTCCCTCACCGACGCGTTCTTCCACACTCCACTGCTCCACTCTTCCTGAGCACGCTGCAAACTGCCGCCGCCGCCACGGTACAGTCTGTGCACCTGGCAACAAGTCCACAAAATAATGTCTCAGTGTCTATTCTGAACACAGACCTTACAGTTGCAAGACTAACTCCCATTTTGAAGTCATCACGGTTACGAGTTGACCTGCACCATGTCAGCTTTTACAACCAGACATCCACAGGTTTCACTTGCAACCAGGCAGATCCATGGTTCTCTAATTGTGATACGTGAGCTTCCTCTGGTGTTCCACCGTATATACCAGGGTATGTGATTGGAGTGGAGCTGAGGAATTTTGTGCATAGAACAAATAACAAAATAATTAAATAATAATAATAATAATAATAGTAATAATTAGAGTCACCGTAGCTCTCGCCCCATCTTAACCTAATGTCACTATACCAGTGTGTGGAGTATATGTGAGGAAGAGGAGGAGGATGAGAGACAGTGCTGAAACGAGTAATCGATTACTAAATTAATCATCAACTATCTTGATTATCTTTTATTTAATTTGAGTGTTTCCCAAAGAATTAAAATCGGTTTCTGTGATTTTTCAGCTTCTTTAATGTGAATATTTTCTGGTTTCTTTGCTCCATAAATCATTAAAACTGAATCATTTTGGTCTGTGGACAAAACAAGACATTTGAGAGCATCGTCATTTCCAGGTTTCACAAACACTGATCAATATTTTTCAGCATTTTCTGACATTTTATGGACCAAACGATTGCTTGATTCATCGAGAAAATAATCAACAGATTAATCGATTATGAAAATAATCATTAGTTGCGGCTCTAATAAGCAAGCAAATAATCTCATCGGGAGTAAATCTGCCTCCTGTGGAAAAGTCTGTAGCTGGCTTTGCTCAGTCTATTTACACCACTGTATTTAAATGTTGGTGATAACGGTGTAACATCGAGAGCGCAATACAAAAAGTTAGGAGAATCAGTTTAATGGACAATTCACACTGGGGTCCACTTATCCCAAAAGCATGTTCCATTACCAATTTGGACCTGAAAAAATGTTTATCCGTGTTCGTCAAACTTGGAAATAATGATGTTATCTTTATTATCCAGAGCTAAGAAATGATGAACATATTCACATTTAAGAAGCTTAAACAATCGGAAATCTTGTTCTAATCATGAAAAAAAAAAATGTATTTATTAATTGATTATAAAAATAGTTGTCGATTAATTTAGTAATCGATTAATAATCGATTAATTGTTTCAGCTCTAACGAATATTATTTACAAAATTGACATCATGTCTTCTTAGTGAGGACCAGAAACCTGTGACTGATACTAGTAACTCGTGTCAACCAGAGGTTTGGCCGTACGTCAAGGGTTTCACTTTTCAAAGAGTCTATGGTTCTTAAGTGTCCGTGTAAACACTAGGGGCAAAAAAACAAACTATATTTACGTGTGTGTGTGTGTGTTTTAGTACAGTTATGTGTTTACTCACCTTAATTAGCACCAGTCCCATTAAAACAGTCACCAGAGTGAAGAGCAGAGCTGTGATGAGCATCACTATGGCGGAGCCCACATTATGGCCGAAAAACGCCACTGTGGCAATCCAGCCGCTTTGATGAGTGAGATGGAGTAGTAGGGGTTAGTACACGCGGCAACATGGGGTTTAATACAAATACAATTTAAGCCATTAAGAAGTGAGGGAACAACATACAGCATGGATGATCCGTGTAGCCCGGATTACTGTATTATGACAACCTGTCCTTTAAAGATATAATATGCAACATTTCTGCATTAAAATATCTGAAAACTATGAGACTGAGGCGTGAGGAGGTTCTCAGTCATAGTTTAATCTGACTAAACCAAGTGCAGATGCCTTTGCTACACCCTGAAGAGATGAGACTAATTTTACATACATTATTCTTGAGGAGTTAATATGTTCAGAAAAAACTCCTTTAAATCTATAGAAATCCATATTTATATCAAAGGTAACAGCTTGTTTCATTACTGAGTCGCCTTTTAATAACATCATCGGCTCTGAAGAGCTGCTGCTATGTATGCTCCTCTGCACAACTCTTCAGTATGAAGGCATACATCCATTATTTGGCAAGGAAACGTAACAGTGCTTTTACTTTGAAAGGTGTGAGACATGCTGCGTTTGTGAAAATGCAACAGATAAAAGCACTGACGAGCTGTCAAGCTGGGGACACACTACACACTGTGAATACACACTGGCTGGCTGGTTTGAGCAGACTTCCTTAACAGTATAAAGGGTAAACAAACACCATTGTTGTTTTGACATTCCCACTGCTTCCTGTCGTCTTCTGACGCCATTTCCTGTGACCAACCTACTCTCTTTCATAGGCGGTTGGCAACATGTGTGTCCAGTGTGGGCTCAAAAAAATCAAACTGAAGTCGGGTCAGATCTGTTACGCCTCACACACTAACAGATTTCTGTGTCAACTAGTCATGCCGACTGAACTTAAATAGTGCTGACTGGTGCGGACTCTGCCCAACTGTGAATCGTGCAGTGTGTCCCCAGCTTTAGGCAGAGCTGAGTTTCACCCCATGACGTATTGACTTCATGGGTTTATTCTGAGGTCAAACAAACAAAGTTGTGAACATGTATTCGATGGAAAACAACCCACAGTTTCCAGCTACGACGTGCTTTGTGGTTAAAAAAAAAAAAAGCCCAACTCACCATGTTCCCCAGCCAATTATGCCTACAGTCTGAATGAGGGCCACGACACACTGAACAAAGAAGATGAAGAAGAAGGCCATGAAGTTGAATGAGCTATCTGCCCTATGAACAACATCAAAAAAAGAGAGAGAGTACAAAACATGATGCATTTTACTATTACAAAATAGTACATGACACATGACACATTTAAAGCAAACAAAGAAAAAATCCTTGAAAACTGTTATTGGCCAATGCCGAATTCCAACCAGAACAGAAATCAAATATAACATGACTGTTTTATGCCATTAACATCTATACCACACCAGTTTCCTGTTTCACACCTTTTACTTTTACTTTGAGGGCAAGCAGTAACCTGTTAACCACTTTTTGCTATGATTCTCATAGGTACACTTAACTGTCAGTCTGCCTGAAATGTTCATCAACTCAAATCAGTTACAAATTTCAAATATTCTCATGATGTTAATGCAATTAAAAACAGTGGCTGCTAGCCAACTCACAGACCTTGCATCCAAGCATAAACGCCAAACTCACGACTGTTCGCTGTCCTGGCTCCCAAATGGTGGAATGAGCTCCCCATCATTACATTACATGTCATTTAGCAGACACTTTTATCCAAAGCGACTTACAATACGTGCATTTCAACATTTGGGTACAAACAAGAGCAAGAAATAAGTAAGTGCTTCAAGTGTGACAAACTAGTCATAAGTGTGACATACAAATAAGTGCTTTTTCTTTGTTTTGTTTTGTGTCGTCGTCTTAGTCGAGGTAGAGTCAAAAGAGATGCTTTCTGGATAGATAATCCCATCGATATAAGGATATCGATGGGGAGCTCGTTCCACCATTTGGGAGCCAGGACAGCGAGCAGTTGGGCGGGCTGGGGGGTGTTGATCTTGTCCTTGTCCTGTTGGCTGGACAGGATATGTTTGTACCATGGAATGCAAGCACTAGAGTCTTAAAGCGGATGTGAGCAGCTACAGGAAGTGAAAGTAGTGGAGGAACGGTGTAGTGTGAGTGAATAACCATCTGGAGAGCAGAAAGCCTCCACATCTCTTTCAAATCTATCTCGACTAAGACGACGACACAAAAAAAAACACTTACTTGTACATAGCACTTTATGGTTTGACTTACTTAATTCTAGCTCTTGTTTGTACCCAAATGCTGAAATGCTCTTGTAAGTTGTGCACTTGCAATTTTGAGTCACTTTGGATAAAATCGTCAAAAAAAAAGTCAAGGATCAGGTGCAAATACTGCAAAGACCAGGGTAAATGAATACTTTTTAACTGGTATGGACTCTGAACCTGACAGTTCACAAGGAGCCGTACATAACAATCTTTCGTCCTGAATTTAACTGGGATTCATACTTGGTCTACTTTTGTCCATCACTGGATGTGCAACAGCTCCCTAAATTGGAATATCCACAGAGGGGCGTCTGGGCGTGAAACATTTCAAATCCACAGGGACATACATTTGTGAATGGACAGTTTTGGCTGCACATACTGTACGAGCATGTGTTTACATCTTGTGACTAATGGAAACTTCATACCTGTAAAATTGGAAACTCAGACATGGCTCTTGTTCATGGGAGTTACCACATGATGACTAACCTGAAGGCTTTGTAGAGTGGTCTGAACCAACAGGTGTAACTACAGGGACTGAAGAGGACAAGCCAGAGCAAGGAGAAGCCAAAGTTTATAGCATTTCCACCCCCAGCCATCCAAGCAATACATCCCACCACATTTAAGCAGAGTGTTCCTGAATACACTGCAGAGGAGAATGAGCAGATTTGGAGACAAGGAGATTATTGTAAATCAATACCATCACAAACAGAAAATGTTGGTTCTTATGTATGTTTGCATGAAAAACCACATACTCATCCAGAGGATGTAGACTCTGCGCACCAACTGCTGGTGTGACGGGGGAATTTCCTCTTCTATGTTCTGATAAAAGCATGATTTAATTCTCAGGAACTGAGGCAGTGGAGGAAAGTTGTTAACACGTGCTGAAAAAGGAGGAAAAGTGTTGTGATAAATCAACAGTCTTGATATTTTGAACAGGAATATTTCACAGCATGATAGATAGATAGATAGATAGATAGATAGATAGATAGATAGATAGATAGATAGATAGCTTTAAAGTGACAAACCTGCCATTTTGAAATCCCACTGATAAAATCGTCCCCTGGTAAATATAAATGCATATACACACGTAAATATCAGTCATACAGGCAATAAAACTATCATACGTTTTTATTTTGGCTTAATTCACTATTTTACTTTTTAAGTAACATGGTCTTTCAACCTTAAATCTCTTCAAGTTGAAAGTCATGACCTGTACCAATACGCTTGAACAGAGCTTGTGTGCACGTTACAACTGTTGGTCAAACTACAAAACGTTTTAACGACACATGTGAGATTAACACACGTTAACTTTGTGTGTGACAGTAGCTAAAACATGATGTTAGGCAGCTCAGTAGCAGCACAGAATAGCTGTAAACATGTTTTCGTAATATGAGGTTGACAACAATAGAAAGGACCGTAACGCCTGACGAGTCCACGTAAAAACACAATATAGATTAATCACATTTACCGGAATAACGTCTATCTCCTCGCGTTGCCGTCGACAATTGCAGGGGGAATGCGCTTTTCATCAACCTTTCCATCAACCCGCTACACGCATGCGCGGAGACGTCGCTCTTGTAGTTCCACGCTGTAAACACTCAACAGGCTCACGGAGCAGGAGGACTACAAGTCCCAGGATTCTCCTGAGCGGTAAATGGAAGACGCGTGATCGTACATGATGATGAATCCCACCCACGCATTGGACAGTTTTCCTTTCTTAACATTTCCCATCTAGATAGATAGATCTTTATTGTCTGTCCCAATCACAAAATCGTATCAAAGGAAACGTAACATCCACAACTTCAAATATGCAATGAGACGTTGTTTTGAAACTCTGGAATTTCTGCATAAGAATGTTTACGAAGCCTTAAATTCCTTATTTTTTATTGTTATTATCTTAATGTGGATCTACGTACTGCATGGCCTGTGGATCTACGTACTGCCATAGTTTTCATATTTGACAATCTTCTTCCTAACAAAACTCATTTGGCGACAAAACGTAGCTTTTTTCCCCAAATACCCCAGATGAATTCCAGTTCTTTTATTGGAATAACACTCACACTTTTTTCGTTTAGCTAAAGCGAACAGGCTTTCTCGCTTAATTCCCATTCATGTTTAGTTCAACTTCATGAAAATGTTTCACAATTGCCCCACAACATGGCAACCATGACTTCAAAGGGTCAGACAGCGCGACCAATCAGAAGGGCCGTAACATCTGACAGAAGGCGTGTCCTGGGAGACAAATCTCGGTTTACTACACAGAATGTCCTAGACAGGCTGGGTGGAGTGTTTATAAAAAGAGGTGACACGGCCACCCAATGAACATATCACATTCACGTTAGTTTTGCGAGCGAACACTAAAGTACCCCAGCACACTCGAACCTCTAGATTGATTTCAAATAAAATCTTAAATCGATTTAGTACGCGGAGCACCGAGCACAGGGCCGCGCGGATGAACAAATCAAACGTCTGTTGCGGAACTCAGTGCATTGACGCTGACCAATCAGCGAAGGTTATTGAAGCGAGCGGTTTACTCCCGCCAATTCCGACTGAGAAGCGCGAGGCAAACAGCAGGGTAAAACAGGGGGAACGTGTATGTGTGGGAGATGTGGAAAGATGATATGTTGTTTTTTGCGAATTAAACTAGAAGTACATGTTTAGATAACAATAACGTGACTTTCGGCCTGATACCAGGGGTTCTTCTCGGGTGCTTACACGAACTGTTCGGTGCTGAAGTTTTTTTTTGACGGAGTACAGCGCGAACGAGAGGAGCCCCGAATCAGTGTTTGGGATGTTGGCGGCTGAAAATCCATCTGTGGACGGACATTTGGCAGCTTCGGCCTCCCGCAGAAAAGGTAACGCTAATGCCACGTCTAACAAAGCTTGAAATAACTTTCCAAAATGTCTGCTAATGTGATGGGTAGTAGGTTATATTATTTATCACACACGCTACACGGCGTTCCTTTAAATGTAAACTACTGGTTTGTTAAAAAAAAATCACATATTCAACACTAACAACATCTTTTTACTAAATGACACGATTTCAATTTTACTGTTGTCATTGCTACGAGACGAATGTTATCAGAGTTATTGTGAACCTCTGCCACTAAGTTTTCAAGCATTAAAGCTATCAGTGATTAGGTAGCGTTTGCTGTCGGGTCTTGGATATGGTTGAAGTTTAGTTTAGTCACTGTTTTGGTGCAGTAGGGGTTACTCGTTGTGGTTATGTTAGTAGATGAAATAGCATAGCCGGCAGGGTTTATAGATGAGGACAGATTCAGGATTCAGATAAAGGTGAAAAGGGAAACAGACCGGGGAAACGGATCACCGGTATTGCTAGTTGCTGCGTTTGTGAGCTCTTCAACGCCAGACAAACTATTTTATTAGGTTTCAGCAACTCGTGCGACAACATACAATTTGTTTTACTGTTATCCTGTCGTTTAAGTGCTTAACCAAGCGGTATGACTTGCTTGCTCCTAGGTGTACCCGGGCTGCTTGTCCATTATGCTAATGTGTAGAGGTTAGCAGACAGCTAGCAAGTCATGCTAATGCCCCGTGAGGTGGTTAACGTTAGCACCAAAAAGAAAGTCACTTCTTTAGGCGAACCCAGCCGCAGCTGCGACTGTGACGCGTCCGTATTTTGCACTGTTGCTTTTATTGTTATATGTGTCCTGTAGTGGTGGTGGTAGTTCGGTTTGTTATTTTTGTTTTCCAGACACGGGTATCTTTGCCTGACAGGGCTTTAAAGTGTGTGACCCGCGGACGAGACCGGGCCTGCTCGACCCACAACGACTATACCGGTTGGCGGGAGAGCAAGCCAAACAAACATTATATTCATTGTTGTAGTGTAACGTAATCACAGCGACGTTGCACACAATTGTGACATTTTATAAAGTAGCATGACTAATTGTACTTTCCAGACGTCCATGAAGTTTTGGTTGAGTCTTCATTAATGCGGGTGATGATGATTTTGTGACATACACTGCTTTAGCTTCCTTGGCATGTGATTTAACACAGCAGTAAACAGAAGTCAGGATAAGTGCTACCCATAGACCCACACACTGACAACAACACATAGACCTAACACATTCAATTAGACTATAGTACATCACGAGTTACATTATATTAATTGTAAGCTATACATAGAGGTGGTCATAAGCAGGGATGGTACATACCACCTTTCCATGTCAGATACTGATAGCAATATTGCAAACTGGAATATCTACCATTCTGATATCAGTCCAATACAGTTTTAAACTATGAAGCTGTTAAAACACATTTGTGTTAACCATTTTAACCTATTTGAAGAAAGACATGATTACCCAATTGTGTAACATAAACAGCCCACATCACTCAGCTAAATTGCTCATTGATTTGTGTGCGTGAAGCATATGTATGTATGTATGTATATATATTTTTATATATATGATTATTGTGTTTTACAATTGGACTGATGCTGAATATTGTATCAGCTCATCCATAATTTTAAGCCAGCACCAACATTTCTGCTCCAAAAGGGTTTTACGAGTTTGCTTCCTCAACATTTAACTGTCTTTTATTGATTTTCTTTTACCAGTTTGAGAGCAGCTTCATTACAGTGTGTATGAATTTCTAAAGTTCCTCTGCTTTTGTTCTTTTCAGGCATGGATTGTAAATCAAGTAAAAATGCCAACAAGAAACTTATACAAGGTAAAGTTCCATTTTTAATAGCTTTTAATGAAGATATCTGTTGTTATTCATAATACAATGGGCGCTTTTATAATTTTTTTTAGTGCTATCAAAGTCTCATAACCTGTACAATCAATTAATTACCAAGTGCTACAGATTAAGATACAAATGACTAATCAATAATGATGATTATTATATTATATTATATAAAACCGCACTGTCATTATTGTCCACTTCTGTGGGTCAAAGCAATTCCTTTGTAGCACAGGCTCATATTGTGGAACTTTTAACCAGCCATTTTAGTTATATCTGTATATTTTAGTATGTCATTTTTGTATGCCCTTTGTCACCACTTTGCTGTTTCACATTGTGCCGACAGATTTGTTACAATTAGAAAAGTAATGGTAACTTAGTATATTGTCCTTTGATTCGTCTTGCAGCCCGTCTCCCATTCAAGCGCCTGAACCCTGAACCTAAAGAGAACCACCTGCCTAAACGCCCATGTGCACATACCTACCCTGAACCTTCAGACGTGGAAAACGAAAATGAGTCCTCTCCACTCTCTGTCCAAAACAGACCACCTTTGGTTAATGGCCGAGGGCCTCTTGATGGCTTCCTGAGCAGAAGGCATCCTGCAGCCTCAGACGAGAACATGGTTATAGATTTGACTGAGGACAACCATTTATCCCCTGTAAAGCATGTTGTTTCACCTGCCCCTGCCATCCCCCACAGCCCAACAAAAGATAAACATCAAGGCAAAGACATAACTGTCTGCTCCGAGAAATCCAGCAAAATTGATGACACTCGCACACAAACTTTAGACTGCACAGAAGTCGACAGTGATGAAGTAGAGGAGATGGAGGAGAATCAGACAGCATCTCTTTCACAGCTCGACACAACACAGGATTCTGACAGTGAGCCTGAGGAGCAGAATGAGTCAGGAAACAAGTCCATGCTGTCAGAGTCATCATTGAGCTCACAGTCTGAAAGTTCACCGGAGAAGACCAAGACTGATGACCCTACACTCTCATCTACGGTATGCACATTTCCCATTGCTTGCTTTGTCTTTTATTCTATTTAAGATTGTAAGACTTGCCAGTTTCAAATTACACAAAAGTGTGCACTTTTATTTAGAAAGTAAATTGTTTATCTCATACTAAAGCATTTCATTATAAGATGTGAAGTGTTTTCCATATTTATAATTTATTGGTGAATGTGTTTTTAATTTTAATGTATTAACGGGACATTAAGGGATTTTTAAGTAAATATAATTTTCTTTATATTTGCTGTTTGATTTCTCAGTAGTTTTTTGGAGTAATTGAGTAGATAACAATGATGATCAAATTTGGTTTTCCATTTTCTTCATAGGCACCAAAGACGACCCCCGAAACACCAGTGGATGAGAAGGTCAAAAGACGCTCCTTGAAGGTAATACATCATCCTGTGTTGTGTAACTCATGACACAGGATGATGAGTTAATTTCCCATATGCTTTATTAAGTATTGTTAAAAAGTTTAGTTGAAAAATTAAAATAATGTCCAAATGTTGCATTTGTAGAGTTTACAAGTGCAGGAGGAGAGGCTACGTTTGCGTGAGGAGAAGGAGCGACAGAAGGAGGAGGCTAAAGCTGCAAAAGAGAAAAAGAAAGAAGAGGCCCGCAAATTAAAGGAGGAAAAAGAAAAAGAGAAACGTGAGAAAAAGGAAAAAGATGAGCGAGAGAAACGTGAGAAAAAAGAGAAAGAGGAGAAGGAAAAAGCTGACAGACTAAAAGCAAAAGAGGAGCAGCGGAAATCCAAGCTAGAGTGAGTATTGCAAATTCCTTATTCATTTGATGTGTTTTCACTGCCAACACTTTGTGCTGGATAAAAGTAGTTTTGTTTGTTTAAATTAAAAAATGTAGGGCCAAGCTTGAAGAAAAACGCAAGAAAGAAGAGGAGAAGCGTATGAAGGAAGAGGAGAAACGGTTGAAAGAAGAGAAAGATGTGAGTTAATGAGGAGTATTTGTATGATCTGGGTAGATATTACTAAAAAATTCTGACCATTGTATGTCTTTATACAGCGTCTCAAAGCTGAGAAAGCAGAAATTACACGGTTTCTACAGAAACCCAAGACCCAACAAGCTCCAAAGGTGAGTAGAACTCCTCTTATAATGCCAAAAGTTTTCCTTGTTGTTCATGTTCGTTTGTATAGAACTTGAGTGTTGAATGAAATGGACTGTTTGGTGCATCTCACATGGCAGGATTTTGGATATATTATCAGTTATGTGAAAGAAGATATTGTCATACACAAATTCATGATGTGTCATGACTGACCATA
Source organism: Solea senegalensis (assembly GCF_019176455.1). Lineage (NCBI taxonomy): Eukaryota > Metazoa > Chordata > Actinopteri > Pleuronectiformes > Soleidae > Solea > Solea senegalensis. The sequence goes on along the minus strand of NC_058034.1, from coordinate 12,720,244 downwards.
GCCCCATTGTAATATAGATTTTTGTTGCATAATAAATACAACAATTTGAACTCTAAAGTGTTGTGTCTCTTTGCTGTTTCAGACACTTGCAGCTGCCTGTGGGAAGTTTGCTCCTTTTGAGATAAAAGGAAACATGGCTCTGGCACCACTGTGTCGTGTTCAGTGTGCAGACTCTCTTTTAGAGGAACTTGACCGGTGTTTATTAAACCCCAATAATAACCTAAATGGAATAAAAGAGTGGATCGGTAAAAAGCCTCGCCAGTCGGGACCAACCAACCCAAGGCAGACGGACTCACCCAGGTGATTCTATAAAGAGTGATTTTCTTTTTAAACCAATCAACACACTCCTTTTACCCCTAATATCTGTAACTTTTGTTTGTGTTTGTTAATTGTGGATCTTTCAACAATTTAAGATGGGCTTGTTAACTATAAAATGAAAATAATCCTCCCCATGTGTACTATGTCAGTGACTGTATAACAGTGGAGGGACCTAAATCCGATGGAGTGCCGGACCGTCAACGTTATGGACCCATGAAGCTTTTGCAGTTCCGTGAAAACTACCGCCCAGCGTACTGGGGCACCTGGAGTAAGACGAGTTCACATATCTCACCTCGATGCCCCCTCAGGCAGGACAAGGTAATTAAAAACAAACAAACAAATGCAATGTAATGATTTAATTTTATCACACAAATTTAAATTTCATTTAATAATCGCATATACAAGAATGTTTTTGCGTAGCTTTGACACCAACACTTCTGCTCTGACACCATAGGATGTGTTGGACTATGATGTGGACAGTGATGAAGAATGGGAGGAGGAGGAACCAGGAGAGTCCCTGTCGCATAGTGAAGGGGTACGTTTCATTAGAGGACGAAAAATTTGGAAATAAAATTTTTCGATTTATGATTATTAATCTACACTGCTGCCCAAAACCTTTTGGAATTTATCTTATTGAAGAGTTATATGGTTTACAACACCCAGGCTTCCCTGTATTTGTCATCATTGTCAACAATATCACACCAGTTGAGAATGGGCTTATGGAAATGTGCAACAAACAACTAATATTTATCACAAAATAATTGTTCTTTTAAAAAATACTTTGAACTGATGATCATTTTCAGGAAGATGAGGAGGAAGGAGGTGAGGATGACGATGAAGATGACGATGGCTTCTTTGTTCCTCATGGTTACCTTTCAGATGATGAGGGGGCTCTAGATGAGGAGGTGACATTTGAATTTGTCTCCTTGATGTAGCAGATGGATGATTGGATTTTTGTAATTTTGTATCAAAAGTCTTTCAGGTCTGCATACCTGTTAACGCACATGCAACCTTTCTAGGAGGGTGGTGACCTGGAGAAGCAGAAGCTGCGACAGAAAATGAAAGCCAGGGAGTGGGATGAGCTGATGTCCACCAAGAAGAAGATGAAGGTGCTGGTGCCCGTGGTCAGGGGCTGCATCTGGGAAGGAGAAGGACCTGTTTTGGAAGTCTTTCAGTCTCATGCTGTGTGTCTGGTCGAGCCTTTACCAAAGGCAGACAACAGCCTCAGTCCAGAGGAAATGTCTAAGAAGTGCGAGAGAGAAGCACAATGTAAGTATCACAGTTTTCTGAAATACATGGATTAATGTTGACAATCCAGATTGGGGACCACATTGGTGATCAACCTAAAGACACGCTGCATAGGCCACTGGGCTGTTTGTAAGCTGTGGGACTGTAGTTTTTGTGGTTTGCCAGTAGGGCTGGTGAGTAATTTAACAATATTAATTATTGCTATATAATTTTCTTCAATATGTTCTCACAAGCCACTTTATTGGGTTCAAAGGACAATTCATACATTGGCAGGTGTGGCACCTGGTGAGGTCTTCTGCTGCTATTCTGCTTCAAGGTTTCATGTGTTTTGTGTTCAGAGATGGTGTTCTGTGAACCCTGAGTGTAATATGTGGTTGTCTCTGTGTCTTTAGGCTCAGCTTTGAAACAGTCTGATTCCTCCGGCATTAACATTGACATTTTTTTGACCATTCTCTGTAAATATGGAGATGGTTGTATGTGAAAATCCCAGTCGAACAGCAGTTTTTGAAATACTGATTACATTTTTGTAATCAATGAGTTGAACAGGTGTATCTATAAATAAAGTGGCTGTGTTGAATTATTAACCATGTGTGAGTGATATGATAATGATTTGGCTATATGGCCCAGCCTTATTTGTCTGGCTCCATTGGCTTTAGTTGATTTTAAATGTGACATACTTTCAAATGATGCTTTATCGAGTTTGATGAGTTGCTTGGTTTCATATGATTTTGGAGGCAGATCTTATTCTGTATGTGGTGGTTCTGTTCTTTGGTAGTGTTGCAGTGTAGTGTGGTGTTAAAACACCCTTTTTTTTAATTAAGTGGAAGTAAAATAGTGTTGTTGGAGTTTACCATCAGCTTAATGAGTAATGTTTAATTGCTGGTGTGCATTTTGTTTTGTTATTTGCTCATTGGTTCTCTTGTTCGTTTATCATAAGAATTTGTCCTACAAAATGCTGTGCAGTAATTATAATAAAATAGGAGTTGGAGTTAACCCTTAATTAAACCTTAAGATTAGCTCAAATTGTCCAGTTCAACCTAAATGTATCTTGTAGTACCTTATTTACCCTTTTCTATTGTAATTGTTGCAATACTCATAACCTACTGACTGATCTTTCCACAGTACTTGGTCAGCTGCTCCCTCTGCTGCACGGTAATGTCAACAGCTCCAAAGTGATCATCAATGAGTTTCAGGAGTTTTGTCGTCGTCAAACCTCATCTTCATCTTCACCATCTGCACCTGAGCTGTGTAGTCCCCAGAGCTCAGCAGAAAACATCCCCACCAGGTGAGTTTACATCTTAACAAAAGACACAGAAATTAATTAAATTAAATTATATAAATACCACTAATTCTGTATCCGTATCAAAATAATTCACCCCCCTCTCTACATGATAACAAATAACTATTCAAATTTTATTTTCCTTTAATTTTGACCAGAATACAGCTGAGACGGGTCATCAAAAACAATGCTGTTTATGAGAAGCGTGCCACCTACAGACGCTGCTGCTGGTATGTGCACACAGAAGTCCTGTCCCGCTTTGGCCAGGAGGCACTTCCACTGCCCTGCCAGTGGACCTACCTCACCACTGGAGCCCGAGAAGAGTCTCGAGAAGAACCGCAGGCAGCTACAGGCTCTCAGGGAAACTCTCCCACTACACCGCAGACCTCTTCCACCCCGTCTTCATCGTCCAATAAAAGGAAGAGCACTGGGAGCATGTCCATCACCAAGTTTATGAAGAGGTGTACTGATCGGGAACAGGTAGAGAAACGACCTTGAGCTAATTCTTTTTTTATTATGGTATCTTTTAAAACATTCAATAATTTTGAAAATATGACGCTTGTATCTAAAACTGTCCTACTTCTGTCTCCAGAAGGGAGTAGTAGAGACGGATGGTTTTCAGGCTGACACTGAGGAAGATGATGAGGAAGACTGTGTCCTCATCTCTGCACAGAGTGGTGAGTTACACAAAAGATTCATCTACACTATACACAAGCTCTTGGTATATTACACTTTCAAAATGGGTAAGCAAATTTCTTTTTGTTATCAAACCTGTAGTGCACAACTTTTAAACATAAACGAATGTTAAATTCAAACTTTTTCCATATTAGTTCACACGGTGATGTTTAAGCCCTCTGTTTCTCAGTCGAAGCGTTTCCATGGACGGGAAAGTCACGGCTGTATGACTGAAAACAAAGTAATGCTGGCACTCAAAAAACCTGGTTGTTCAGCAGTTTGCCAGGAACATCACTTCTTTTGCTCTGTCAGATGAGGAACACAGCATACAAATGTTACATCCTTTCTGTTCACAAAGACCAAACAAAGGCAGAATAGCATAAAAAATGTTTTAATATTCAATCTTAACTCCTTAGGTCCAACAAGAGAGAAGTCCTCCAACGAGGGAGACGTCTTAATGGAGGTCACACCGTCGGACACAGCGGCCCTCCCTGTGGCCAGTGCGGCTCCTACAATCGCCACAGCCTGAGGTCAAGTTAGGTGGTCCACCCCAATCCAAGCTACTCCCAAGCTATAATACAAGCTACTCCGTTTCCTCATAAATTTCCTTCCTGATTCTGAACTCTGCCGAATATAATCTTCATGCAAAATGAAGCTCTGCACCCTGGTACAGTCAAGTCTCACAGCAGGCGGCGTCTGCTCAGGATTGTGAGTGTCCGCTCACCCAATATTTTCTTTTTTTTAAACCCCTGACCTGACTTTCCTCTTGCCAGTAAAATGTAGTAGTGCATAAAATCAGAGTGGGGCAGAAAAGGAACTGTACATCTGATTGTTTTGCATTGAAGTTTCAGTCGGGCTTGTTTGGCATGGGCTTTTTTAAAGTGGAAGGTGAGCGTCTCTCTGGCACTGCTACAACAGATTGGGTTGAACAGTGGAAAAGCAGAATAAAATGGAAAAGTAGTTTTCATCAGAAGAAGCACCTACAACGAAAAAAAACAAACAAGCATTATCAACATTTTTTCATGTTCAGTTCATGACACAGATTTCTTAAGTTTCAGATGTAAATAGTTGACCATAAATAAGTTGGGTAAATAAGAGGCTGAAAGTATGTATTTTTACCTCTTGGTTTCAGTAGGTGCTTTTATTCTGCAATTTCTGATTCTGACAACTCACTGGTGTAGTTGCTAGGTCTGTACTTGTACAGTTAGGTTCAGTGTCACAGTGTTTTATAAATATGTATTTTCTGTATTTTCAAGAATACTTGAACAGGATAAATTCATTAAACCTGAATAAAAGTACTGCACTTTTACATTTTGTTAATGTGAGGACACCATTTCATCTGACTACCTTATAGAGTGTAACATTGTCATCATTCAAACAAGCTGATGTGTCTCATTGGAAACTTTATTCTGTCTCGGTGGGAAAATATGCTTTAAACTCTTAAAACACGCTGAACTCAAATGAACTTACACTTTGCTCAGACACATTTTTGTCATCACAGATGGAACATGTTTTTAGTGAACATGTTAAGTGATTAAAAAAGTCATTTCAAAATGAATCACTAAGACTTTATGTTGGCGAGTTAGACAACTCACTTGTGAAATATTGAAGGTTTTCCACATTCACAGTTATCCCGAAAAGGGAAGTTTATCCTTATTAAGTGCATTTTATTGTGTTGTGTTAGTGGTATGTTGTCTCATCCCTAGTCATTGTGAACTCACGTTCAACATTTTAAAGTCCATATTTGTTGGATCTGTTTTGCAGTGGTTGTAGTTGTAATACGTGTAATTAAGTCCAAATCATTTGTGCACAACTAACTAATGCTTCTTCTCAATATTGTATATTTCTTTCCATATAATATTTCCATCTTATGTAAAAGTTCATGGCGTATTTCCACCGGCTCTATTCGCCTCGGCACGGTTCTGGTTGCATCTCCGCTACAAAAAAAGTACCTACTCAACGTGGGTGAAGTCATCACTGCACGGCTAACTTTGTTTTATACACGACACACACAAACGAATAACTAGTGACTTGTAAAGCAGTGGTTTTTAGTGTAATTGAATCAAATCACTAGAGTCAGTTATTTGTTGAGAACTTCCTCCATGACCGGTGCACAGACTCAGTCTGACACACAGGGCAGTGTGATGCCAGTCGTGGACCAGACTCCTGTTAAACACTGAGATTTTAGACATTTCTCCGGTAATTGTCGGGGATTAAGTAGTTAACTGATGCACTGTTCGGCTTGATTTCGGTGGAAATACACCATTAGCGATGAAGAAATCTTGATTTAATTCATGACTGGATTATGTATGATTTGAAAGTTAGGTAACAAAGAAGTAATAGCATGTTAGTTTGAAGGAATACCATCTTATTTCTGGTGATAACAGGATCAATTCCAACTTTATAATTATAATAATTATATCGCATTCATCAGTTTAGCAAATTTGGCAATGAGCGTGGGGGGCCGGTCTAAAGAGAAAAGGTGTGAATCGACAACTTGTTCAGTAGCCGGTGCACAATATGATCTTAAAAACAATAATTCATCATGATATTGCAGTTAAGATTCACAATTTCACAGCATTTCAAAGTATAAGTGTTTGCTTTGATATGAAATGTGTACTTCACAATAGAAACATTTATGATGTAAAAAAAAGAAATTCCAAAATTAACTAGTAAGATGGACAACTAATTAAAACACCATAATTAAATGTAATATATTTAATAAAGATCTGATTACAACAGAATTTCCTATAATTAAAAAAAAAAGAATTGCTTCACTCACGTGCCGTGTTTGTGTGCGGGCCGCGAGTTTGACACCTCTGTGGTAGTGTCTATTGTACACATCGGATTGAACTGTGTTCACAAAAACAAAAGATGCAGTGCAAGCGATCTTTATTACAGGCAGATTTGATTTGAAAAAAAGCAACAGAACACAACTCTGAACACCCGGACAGATCACAACTGCTTACAGGCTATTTAATACGGTTATAACACACATTGACACTCTTCCATTGACCACCTGTGAACAGCGCAGACATGTTGCTTATGGCAGACTCAGCCTTACAAATAAACACTGGGACCCTTCTTTTTTAATTCTACACGAATCACGCATCAGATTAAGTTGTTGGCGTGCAACTCCTGACATAACAGAAGATAAAGATGAAGGAAATCACTTGGATGTGGTGAGAGGTAGGTCGTTGTCATTCAAAATAAATGCTAAATATTCTCATGAAGCAAAGCTGTAACCATCACAAAATCTGCAATGACATGAGCGGGAAAAGGGAGAAGTATTGTGGAAACCCTAACACTGTCGTGTTACGACTTCCACTGCTTCCAAATGTTAAACCTTTAATTTAGAGGAAACGTTTGATACAAACAGGCCACCAATAGCAATACTTAAAAACTGCCCTCATAAAGCTGAATAAACGGCGTGTCCTCTACTATTAATCGCTTGTTGTGTAGTTGCCATTTAACATGATGTACTTACACTCTGTGCTTTAAAGCACATTTAATTTTAAATAAAAGATTAACTTAAAATAAAAGATCTGGACCTTTTGGACTTTTAACAAAGCAATCACAGAAGCCTGTTGTATGACAGTAAGAGGAGTGGAGGGTCATTGTACAGCACAGGACCGACATGCGACAGAAGCTCAAGTTTGTTTACAGTAACGGAACCAGACTCGTATCTTATCACGACTTATCCGACCAGTCGAGCATCAGCTGACACGAAACACTGAGTTAACGTTCAATACTGCTAAACAAAAGCATTTTAAAGTCCTGAATAAAGCCTGTGCATCGACACCGTCGAGTGCAAAAGAGCTGCTGTAGGAGCTGAGATTTAACGGTCGTATGTGACCAGCTTTACTTCACCATGTATGGGTTTTCTACATCTGACTGTGCAGTCATGAGTGTGCACTATTTATTTGATTTTTTTTTTCTTTTCAAGAAAGACGGGCTGTTTACTAGAAGAATAAATAAAACAGGAAGTGGTGAGCAGTTTCTCAACATGCCATGTGAAGTCTGTTTAGTCTGAAAGGTAAAGTGCAGAGGATTTCTGCCACAGTCTGTTTACTACACATATTCATTCAGGACACGACACACACACACACCTCCTTCAATCTGTTTAGTAGTGCTTTTTCAGCAGAATGCTTTGCCGAGACAGACTGCAAGGTGCTTTTGTCTCCTTCTGGTCTGCTCAGTGAAAGAAGTGCATTAGGGTGAAGTCGCCCCTTTAAGTTAGCATTTTGTAAAAGTACACTCATCACTAGCTGTGTGCAAGGAGCAATTTGACCGCTGTGGTGCCAGGGAGGGACAGAAGATGTCTGCTCAGTTCAAGGTGTTAATGGTTTCCAGCAGCTCTGGTTTGAGTAGGGTGGGGCTCTTCCCCCCCGCAGCTGCGATATCTGCCTGCACAGCTGGGTCCCAGGCAAAGGTGAGTAGAGCTGCAGGGACCTGAGGAGAAAAGAGATGAGGTTGAAAAATGAATCGCTTTCAAACTGAAAAATCTTATTGGCCAATTGCAAAGGGTGCAATCTGACATCATCATACATAAATGGTAGACTATAAAGTAGGTAATATCTGATTGTGTCATGTGGTAATGTGTTTATTCCGTTCTATTCTCCTGATCTCCATTTCAGAGTGAATGTTGAACTGAAGCTTGCCGTAGAAAATCAGATTTGAATTCATTCGGCCCTAATTCACATGCAAATATGAACATTACCAGACAGGAGCAAATGTCTGGTCCTTTTTTAAATGTAAAATATAAAATAATGACAAATAAGCAAATCTTTGGTGTTTCTACTACATAAAAACTTTGTGGGTTATTTATTTTTCTTACCAACAACCGTATTGTTAAAAGATCAAATGTCATTTGTTCTTTACATTCTCTTGGCCTTATTATAGAATTCCTAGACGCTTACATTCACTGTTGGTTTCTGATAATTACCACACTTTAAAACAACCAACAAATCCAGATAAATTCAGTTAAATTTGTGAGTTTCGTACAATGTCTCTGCATTTAACCCACCAGGTTACGCTCGGCGAGAGCCGCTTCCTCTGCCTCTTGTAGTTTTTGGCCTCCTGGAGCGATGAGCTCAAAGGGCTGCCAGCCGTCTACCAGAGAATCCCGTACAAACTCAAACAACACAGACATCCGGTCCCAGGCATAGAAGGTACCTGGGATCACAGATTAATCGGCAACTCATTATTTGCATCAAGGATAGATTTTTGACTTGTTCACTTTGGAAGAAAAATTAAAACCTTGTAAGAGGTTTCCATCGGGCAGTCGGATCCTGAGCAGTGTGTAGTTGTACTTCCTTCTCTCCCTCTGCTCCTCTTTCTCCCTCATTGCTTTTGTGCGCAGCATGGCATTCTTCTCCACCAAATCACTCCTAAGAAACACACATAACACATGATGCTGGTCACCAAGTGCAGGTTCTAAATAGACCGCTAGACCACAGCAGTTAGATCTGTTGTGTCTCCTGAGTAGCTGCTGCTATATTTTACATAGGCTTTGCCTCTAGTGCCACGATTCTTCATTATTAACAAATAATTTTCACAATAAAAGCCTTGTTGAAAAGAAATGGGCTCATTTTACTGTAGACTTTCATTCAAACAGAGCTCTTTTCTGACCAGTGGAGTGGCTAGTCAATACATTCTTATACAGTGGCTACAGGAGGAAACCGGGAGACCTTTTGTGCACAGTTTATGCTCGTATCTCCCACAAGCAGGGTGACTGCTCTAATCTGTGTCTAAAAATGGAAAGCAACACTCAAGCAACCTGTGTGGCCCATGTCTCAGACTGAAACATCTATTGACAAGGAGCTTATACCTCTGCTGCTGCTCCTTCTTGAGCTCCTCTGATGTCAGGTTGTAGAACTCTGGTGGCAGCTCAAAGCGCTGGGCGTTGGGCGAGGGTCTGAAAGCTTGAGTCTGTCTGTCCAGCTGAGCTCTGACTGGCTCTCCTCTCTGAAGACGATCCCTCCTCTCCTTCATCAGCTCCAGGGCATCAGGGCTCTGCTCTGGCAACACCAGGAACTCCTCTTCCTCCTCTGATCTCAAAACAATGCAATGACTTAAAGTCAGTTACTCAGTCTTATACTATGTGAGACAGTTATTGCATAGTTATGACACAAAATGACTGTGATATGTCATGTGCAGACACACTTTCGAACTCCACCTGTTGCTGACAAGCAAAAATTCACCAAATATGTTAATTGTTTATAAGAAGTGTATGTACATGGACACAGTATAACCCAGTATATGTGCTGCTCCTTGTTTCCCTGTCTCAGAAATGTCCTGGCAAACGACACGATATTTAGGCAAATTTACAAATAGCTTCTTTACAGTGATTTGTTCGCCATGCCATATAAATGAAAATTCACCACATCTTGCTGATATTTAACAAAAAAACATCAAGACTAATTTACCTTGACCCTCTACAGGAAACGTGATGCTTATGAAGCCCAGGGCCTGCAGGAACTCTCTACTGCCCTCAACAGATCGCACTTTCTCCTTAAATGAAAGAAAAAGGAGGAATGTTATTAGTCCTGAGGAAACAAAGAGTTTAGGAAAGGAGATCAGTCACTTACACACCTGGAACACCTTGTTGCTGAGTTTAATCTTTCGGTATTTTTCCTCCTCGGGACACTTGCATATGTTTTCGACATACCTGTTAAAGAATACAGATGAAAAAAACAAGATTATATAAATTGCAATTCATTTTAAAGTGAATTTCCAACAGACAGCTCAAAACAAAGTTATGTGTATTATCTTACTTGCTTATGATGTCCACAGCAGCCTTCACTTTATCTTTGTCTTTGTTAAATGTGTAGATCATCATAACAGAGGCCTCAACTGCATCCTCCTCAAACCGCTGACGGTGAAATTACAGTTTATGTTTTTAAGTGTGCTAGCAAACAAAAGCTTCATGTCTCATACCACACAATCACATTGCAAACTGAATCTTAAGAGCTAAAATAAAATTAGAAAAAGAGAACATGTGACAGTATCTTCAAACATACCATTAGAATGGCCTCCTTAATGTGTACTTCTCTCTCACTCTTAGTTAAAGTGGCTCCAGTTAGCGGACAGGTGAAATACACACCAGACACTGAGAGACAGATCGGATCTTTCATTGGCACTTTGGATCCCTGGAAAAAAAAAACATTTTCAATTACAAATGCATCCAGATTACATGCTTTAACTCAGTAAGCCAAAGATCAGTATAATCATACCTCTGCTGTTGCCGCCTTTTCTTTTCCAGCCAATGCAGCCGACTCTGCCTCCAGTTCTCTTTTAACTATAGACAAAAAAAAGTCATGCTATGTCTTGTAAGTGACCAGAAAATCAACTGCATTTAACTGAATTCTCAAGTATTTCAGAACGCATGTCTTGCAGTCTAAATACACTTGACAGCTTAATCCACCATCGATGACACAATCAAATGCTGTGTGCTCATTAATTACTACAATTCAACAGCCACATTCTCTTCCTATAAAACCCATGGTTTTGGTAAATAATAAAAATGTTCATAGAAAGTGGCCTAAATGTTAGTGCAGAAATAACACCGTTTTTGCATTCCTCTTTTAAGTCTTGTTCCAATAACACAGGTTGTTTTGCAGTGAGCAAAGCTGATCTGATTAGATGGGTTAATTCCTTGGAAAATGTGTCAGTGAAGATGGCTTGACGACGTGAAGTCCAAACTGCAGTAGCAATTCTCTGGTGTTATGAAGCCTGCTATTTCTTCTACTAATTCCGGCAGAGAAATGTAATGCAGCATTCCACAGTTCAAAGTTTCTTATCCCAGTTCAGAGTCGGAAGAGTAATTTGAATCACTGATCAAAGGATTCAAATTATTCCAATCCAAGAATAATCTCTGCAATGAACTTCTTCTTTCTCTATGCCACTACCTGATCACTTACAGTCTCTAATTTTTACACAAAGGAAAAATAAGAAAAAAAAGACAAGAAATACAAAAGATTTAAGAATATAAAAAACTAACCTAAAAAATAAAAAAAAATTGTGTAATCAATAGTTGTATTAAATAAACTGTGTTGCCAGTATGTACATGATATGACAATTACGTTGTGGTGGGAGGGGGCAGGAGCACACTACTGTGATCTAAATAAAAAAGACTCCACAGCTCCCAAACCTCTCCAGTCTAATCTGTGTAATCACTCAATAACCTATGAAAACTATAACTGACTAAGAGTAAGAAAAGTAAGGCAAGAGGTAAAACAGAGTGAATCACTGTGATGTTGTAGCACAGTTTTCCTCTTACAAGGTTGTGCCTGTGTGTCTCACCCTGGTTCCTGATGTGGTCCTGAGAGGTGTGGACCTTCGGCCGGGGGTGCTGCTCAATCCTGGCTAGAGCTGCGGCTCCAGCCCTTTGGGCTCCTTCAGTGGGAGCATGGCGGGTTTGCTTGGCACTGGTGCTGCTTGGTGCCCCCTCACATTTCGTTCTGTGTTAAGAAGAGAAGAGCAAAGCAACATGAGAAAAGTCTCAAATAGACACACATATTCATCTGCTTAACCCAAGCCAATCACGTGGAGTGCACAATGCAGTAAGGCATGTATATGTGTTGACGTGAGTATTTTAGAAACTGATTGGATTTTCACTCATAGCCAATCTAGGATTTAAATAGAATAGTGTGAAATATCTAGTAAGTGGCAAATATGCCTTATTGACACCAGAGGTCAGAGAAGAATGGCCAGACTGGTTTAAAAAGACAGAAAGGCAACAGTAACTCAAAGTTCCATTTGTCATAATCAAGGTTTACAGACCATCTCTGAATGCACAACACGTTGAACTAATGTGTCTACGGCAGCGGAAAACCACACTGGGTACTTCTGACAAATGAGAACAGGAAGCTGAGGCTACTGTTCGTACAGCATCACCAAAATTGAGTAGAAGAAGGTGGAAAAAACTTAAGTCTAAAGAGTCTTAATATCAGCTGGAAGACTTTAATAGAAGGGTCAGAATTTGGTATACACAACATGAAAGCAACGATTCAGGTGATGTAAAGTCATAGGGCATATTTTGTCCTGTTCTTCCACAGACCACAGACCTCATTGACGCAGCTCATCATTATCCTACTACCTATGATGTGGATGATTTGGTCAACGTTGCACGTTACTTAATAACTTAATAATATTAAGTTCCTTAATCACTGGGTAAATAGGCTTGTTCAGGGATTAACGGTTGGCAGAGCTGAAATTAGACGCTGCTGAGAATCACATTATCTTGTCGTTACCTGGTGAATTTAGTTAATTATCTATCAAAACACGTCCTGGTTAGCTTTTTGGTGAACTACCTTCTATCATCATTGAAAACTAGAAGGTAAGAAAGCACCTTCTAAATCAAGTTATCAAACGTTAGCTAAGTGGCTGAAGTTAGCGCTGTAGCGTCTGAGACATGTTTGCCACATACCTGCTTTCCTCAGTTAGCTTCTTACCGGGTCCCGCGGATTTAAATTTAATGTCCTTTTTGATGTCATCGAAAAACTTCTTCATTTTCTTCAATTTTCAGTGATAATGTGGGCCGTGGAAACCGAGCTCCTGGCTAACGTTAGCTGGGAGGAGGACCAAAACAATTTTTTTCCTACAGATTGAACTCTGCTTCCGGCTCATTAATTGTTGTTGTTGCCCCCGTGTGGCTGAGTTGAGCACTGCGGCCACCACCACAGTGTATGTATCTTTTTAGAGGTATCTAACCTATCTAAATATCTTACTTAGATGAAAAACAACTACCTTTTTTAAACTATTGTGATACATGTGAAATAATTAGTACTGTAATTATTAATCCTACTATGGTAGGATGAAGCCTCTTGAATGAGAGGTGAAACATCTAAGTCTACTATAGATAGTGTAATAGCCTACTACTATAGCCTACTATCTATAGGTAGTTACTCAATCATGCACTGCCCTGCATGTTTTAGATGTTTTTCTGATAGAAAAAGGTGGGTCGTTACCAGGCGTCTGCAGTGCTTGCTGATGAGCATTTGAATCCGGACCAGGATCGAGAAACCCTGAAATAAAGTAAAGCACAGTTGCCTACAGCGAGCTCCTGAAGGTGACTATGACCTGATGAGTGATAACCTTCACAGGCATAAATCATTGTATACTGATGAATATTGTGGTGTTTTTGCTGAATTATTTGTCTTGTCACTTGCCCCTTTTCCAACATAAATGTGTGATTAAAGTTGCAAAGTCATCTACATTCATGCATGCAGCAGTCACAATTTACATGTTGGAATTTCTTTTGATCTACTTACTGCTATGTTTTATTTTAAAAATGTTATATTTATTAAAGTTTGGGGAAGAACATCTTGGGAATGTGTGGTTGCAGCCTCCTCCCCGCTGAATGTTGACCTAGATTGGTCCAATGTGTAATTTTTCTGAATTAAACATTCAACTTTAGCTTGTTTCACGTTTATTCACAGGTGTTTCTATTTTTGACTGCATTATCGAACAGCACTTCAAACACGCCGCCACCCTGTCATCCAGCAGTAACCATTCACTCATAAAAGTTGACAGTGTCTCTGAGACCCTTGACCTCTCCACTAAGACACACCCCTCTTCCACATAACCATCAATGTTTTGCCTCAGGTAGGCATGGATGTATTATGCAGGTAGGTGAAAGTGTTTGCTGTTTTCTGTCAGTAAAGAAGTCTAAAAACAATCGTTTTTTTTCTTGAACTTCCCCTCAGGGACAAAGCTTAATATTTAATTATCTGACATGTTATTGCTGTAATGATCAATATCAACCGATTAAAACTTTTTTTTGATCCTGATAACGTTTTTGGCCTTATCACCCAGCACAAGGACAATGTGTTTTATATAAGGTTATGAGACCACAAGGTTATAATACATATGTCATTATTGCATGTTTTAAAATTATATTTTGAAACATGTTACATGTAAAACATTAACACTGTAAAAGTAGGTCATACTCGCCAACTTAACCCCCAAAAACAAAATGTAATTTTTTTTATCCCTTTTTAGAAATGCAAGGGAAACAAACGTGTTTGTTTCTTTCCAAATGTACACACCTTTGCTGCTGTTAAATTTACGAGGAGAACTGAAACGCAGCACATGACGTCCTCAGCGCCGCCGCTAGGTCGCGCTGCCTCCTCCTTACACTAGTTTGTGCCACGTTGCGTCAAACATGACGTAGCTAGCAGGAGACGTAGTCGTCCGGGTGGGAGGCGCCGTAACCAGGACAAGTATTGTGAACACGCTACCTCTATGTGACATTTATGATTTTCCGTCCGCGCGGACCTTATGTGAGAGGTGAGAGCTCAACATTTAACTTTTTAATTTATTAATGTTGTGTTTATGCTAAGCTAACAGCCCCGTAGCTGCTAGTGTCTGAACTGCTGGAGGACAGCGGCTAACAACGTTGACTGACATACAAGTTAGCCACACACACACACACACACACACAAACACACAGCAGTTTAATCTAATCTGAGTGGTGCAGTTCAGTAACTGTTTATAACATAAAACGCGAGCGGAGAACTCGAATGGCAAGTCGTTTTAACGTTAAATGGTCTGACTGTATATTACAGATATCCGTAATCCAACTCTTCCTTGTTAAAATGAACATTTATATCCTCAAAGGCATTCTTCTCATCCACAACTGTCACTTTAGATAACTTCATTCTTCAATGGACAACGGCGAACGACTTTTCCCATTCATGTGTATGGTGTTAATTCGGAAACATCTAAAAACTGTAACTATTCAGTGGTTAGAATTCATCTCAAAATCTAGACACATGAATGGAAATTCATGTCATTTGTTTTGATGTTTTATTGTGGGTATATAAAATAATAATTTTGACAAAGAATAATTGAATTATGGATTTCAGTTTATCTATTAACATTTTAAATGTCTTTTAAATAATTTCTGCTAACTGAGGAAAATAACCTGAACTATATAACCATACCAAAGACTGGACACACTCTCTTAGAAATGTTACATTAGACATTTTTATTAAAAATTAAGCAATCATGTCAAAGTAATGTCCAGCATCTCATTCAGATGTTAATAGTAATCAGTATGTGGTATCTTTTTCTTCCGCAAAGCTGCTCATTGTGGGTGTTGGTTCACTTAAGCACTGGAACATTCCATTGTTTATTTTAATTGTCCCTGGATCTGTAGCTCCAGTTTTAGATGCAGATGCTGGGTGTTACTGGGTTGTCTAGTACAGATTGTCCTCACACTTTTTTGTTTTGTGGCCCTGAAACATCCTACAAAACTCGTCCAGATTTGTACTTTAACAAGGATTTACAAAATATAAATTTATATAGAATTACAAATGTAATCAAATGAAAAAAAAGTGAGACATCAAATTTACTTTGTTGTTTTCACCAGTGGGCGGTGCCCCACTGGAAATTGTTGAAATACGTGAGTCAAAATTTCAGCAGATCTCCACCCACTTAAAACATTGCTTAATCACTGATTAAACTTCATTTTACACGTTACAAGAGTAACAAAGGCTTTCAACATGCAAATGCTTTCAACATGACTGATCACCGGAGTTTCCCCTCTAAATGTAATCGTATTTCATTAGAAGTATGTTGGAATAATCCCTTCTCTCATTCCTTGTGTTCATCTGTGTTTCATTGTGGCAGAGTTAATCATAAGCATCACAGGTCATGGATCTCAGTGTCAGCAAACTCGCACAGAGGTTGACTGTAGCGGGCCAGTCTCACCTTCTGCAGTTCTGGGATGAGCTGAGCCCCGAGCAGCAAGCTGAACTGACCCTTGCCCTGCAAGGAATGGACTTTCAAGAGATCAATGGCTTCTTCAAGAGCGCCATGGAGACGTCCAGCAGCAGCAAACAGGAAAAGATGGACGCCCGCATGGAACCAGTGCCTCGAGAGGTGCTAGGGAGTGTGACGAGGGACAAGGAGAGTCTGAAAGACTGGGAGCAAACAGGTGAGCTTCTGTCAAAGTGTTTATGTCATAAAATGACTGACCAATCATTTATTTAGGCAGAAATATTGGCCAAAAAATGTACTATATATCAACCATTGGCTGCTTTCTAAACATCAGCATGCCACAGAAAAACTCATCGGTGAAACTTTAGTTAAAAGGAACCAAAGAAGAACTTTTAAAAAAAAAAAATTTGTCTATTGAACTATTACAGTGTCATAAAGTAGTAAAATTCTAGTTTTTAACAACTTTCACCAAGTATCCGCAGGCCATGATAACCTTTGTAGTATGTAGTCTAACAATTATGTCTTATTAGCCATGTTAAATATAGAATGATGGCCAACAGGTTAGAGAGGCTCAAACCGGGAATTCTTGAGAGGATTAAAACACATCACATGGTAACCCAGATGTTATGATGTTGAGATGGATCAGTGAGTGTTCTGATAACTTGTGTTACTGAGGGTACAGGGCAGGTCCATACAACAGGCTTTTTAGTCAAACCTTGTGTAAAAGCTTTGTACTGAGTAGCATCAGTCCCCAGTCTCATCACCGTGCATACATTTGATATATGAGTAAGTCAGCTTGAGTTGAGCAATCTTCTTGCAGTGGGGGTCTGAACATTTTCTGTCTGTTTGATTCTTTTTTTTCTCCTGAGGGATTATGACAGTGGAGTTGGGTAGCAGAGAACATCTGGTATTGATTTTTGACCCTCATCCATGAGTCATTATTCACTCCAGCACAGCGTGTGTTTGTGTGTGGGTGTGTTTGTACATTTTGGAGAGTAGACCAAGTCTAACAGGCCTGCCCAGTACATGAATATAAAGTTTGTCTTTTGACAACCATTAGAAGAAAGATGGTATTCAGTCACGTTTCGACAGTTTATGCAAGATAAACTGGACCATATACCATTATATCTCCAAGCGAAGTACCACAATAAAGATTCAGGTTATTATGTTTGTTTATGGCTAACAACATAGTCATAAATGTAACTTTAACATTTTTGGTTGAGTTTGTTGTTTATCCACAAAAGCAATAACTTTTTAATAATATGTACTATGATCATCGCAGATATTGTGCCAGTTAACTTGGATCATATTCAATATATTTTACTGTCCTATATTCTTATGACATATCTCATTCTAATTGTTCTGCTCCTTCAGGTCTTCACCAAATCTCTCAGAGCAAAGTGGCAGTTTTGCTGCTGGCTGGAGGCCAAGGAACCAGACTAGGAGTCTCTTACCCTAAAGGCATGTATGATGTGGGGCTTCCGTCACACAAAACCCTCTTTCAGATCCAGGCTGAACGCATTCTGAAGCTACAACAGCTGGCTGAGCAGAAGCACAACGTCAAGTGCTGTATTCCCTGGTAAGACATCATTTTATGGACTTAGAGGTTAGTTAGAAAGAGTTGACTGTTTATTAATCTGCCCGTCAGCTGAATCTCCTGCTTTATGTAAGAAAACTGACAACCCTAAGCTAACAAACACTGACTTGTATTCCTAATGAGGACCTAAATAATAATTTTTTTGTTGCGTGTTGAGTAACTGGGTCAAATCACTGTGAACCACAAAAGAAGGTCAATCAAGGGAGTTGTGTTACTTGAAACGGATTAGGTCCCTGTGGAGCTGGCGCACATTAAAAGATAAAGATATGAGGAAGTAGAGTTTGGGGAATTACACTTTACATCAGGAATGACAGGTATCCAGGAATGATTCTGTAAGGAAGTTGTTAGTTTTTTTATTGTCTGTCATATACATGAACATTCTGCCTTCCTGGTTTGAGGTCAGTTCAGTTGTCAGGAACATGTTTTATCTGCTGAGGGTTTCCTGAACATGATGTATACCTGCCTACCCCCACCTTACAGTTTTACATATAAATGATTTAAACGTTTAGCTTGTAAACATTTAGGAGGTTTAATTGGCAGAAATTGATTATATTGCCCATGTTACCCAAGTATGCTTGTGCAAGTGTACAGTATTATCACTTTAAAATAAAATGTGTTTGCTTTTTGCTTTAAAATACGGCTTTTATATGTACTTTAGGGAAGGGCCTTGCTTAACAGGGTCATGCCATTTTGTACAGCCATGTTTTTACAGCAGCCTGGATGGACAGCGTTTTGCATTTTGTAGCAGAAGCTGGATGTGTGTGCATTGTGTGACAGCACTGCTCTGCTGTGTCTAGTGAAGCTCTGTAACTCGCACTGGCTGCACATTTCCAGCTAACCTGCAGTGGAACTTCTTTTATCTTATGTTATGTTATGTTTAACAAAGAGTTTACCATTTAAAATCATAAAACATACTTTAAAATACTCAATACGTCTCTGTACTTGACTAAATACCAAGACTCCTCAGTTTGAGGCCGTGCATCTGTTGGTGTTAGTGTTACTGTACGACGAATGACGGAACAAAAAATGCCAGAGCTCTTATACTTTGACACAGGAACAAGGCATGCACAGCAGGAATGGTCTCATTAGTTTTTAGTATTAGTACTGTGTGTGCTCAAAAGTAAATGGAGATATGCTGCACTGCAGACACACTGCACACACATCCAGTGTGAAATATGCCTGAGAGTGGAGATACTGGTGAATAGTGTTTACTTCCTTTTTAGAATGCGAAGTCCACCATAGTTCCCTGATACCTCTGGGAAAGGGTGGGGTGAGCATAGGAGTCCTGCATTTGTAGATGTCACTAATTCTTACACACTAGACCTTTCAAAATGTAAAATAAGTCAAACAATGCATGAATCACTTCTTGGTTCCTTCTCTTTTGCCTTCAGGTACATTATGACCAGTGGGAGAACGATGGAGTCGACAAAGGACTTCTTCTCACGGCATAAATACTTTGGCTTAGACAAGAACAACATCGTCTTCTTTCAACAGGGCATGCTTCCAGCCATGGACTACAATGGCAAGGTCATCCTGGAGAACAAAGGAAAGCCCTCCATGGCTCCTGGTAAGCGTACCCAGAGTTTGTGACTTTTGCTCTATTTGAAGTGCAGTTTAATATTTTAGTGTCCTAGTGCTGTTCTTGTGTTGCAAAAAAACTATTATTGTAGTGTTTTAAAACGTTATGTGCTTGTGTGTCAGATGGGAATGGTGGTCTTTACAGAGCTCTGGGGAACCAGGGCATCATTGACGAAATGGAGCAGAGGGGGATCCAGTTCATCCATGTGTACTGTGTGGATAATATCCTGGTCAAAGTGGCTGACCCCGCCTTTGTTGGTTTCTGTGTGCAGAAGGGAGCGGACTGTGGAGCTAAGGTTTGTCGCATGCATTCTTATGCTTTTCATGGCTGTAGCTTTTTATAGCTATATTTGCAGCCTGTTAAAGAATTTTAAACGTCTTAGGGGGAGTGAGTGCTTATTATGTATGAAACTGAGGTTTAGATCCATTTTTCAAAGACCATAAAACTGTTGTCAATGGAATAGTATTGTTAAAATATGTTAAATAGCTCTATATTCCGACAGCTATCACTTATTTGTAGTGTTTGTACGTGGGTCTCTCAATTTCAGGGGGTCTGTATGTAAATCAATGTGTAGCCCTAATTTGTATTTCCTTGGTCCTTAAGGTTTTCCGTGTGGTACTATAAAATAC
Organism: Solea senegalensis; assembly: GCF_019176455.1. Taxonomy (NCBI): domain Eukaryota; kingdom Metazoa; phylum Chordata; class Actinopteri; order Pleuronectiformes; family Soleidae; genus Solea; species Solea senegalensis. The sequence continues at coordinate 12,700,193 of NC_058034.1, read as the reverse complement.
TTTCTCACATTAGATGCTAGAAGAGAAGATTAACCTGTGTTAACCTTTTCAAGAACAAGATTACATTACATTACATTACATGTCATTTAGCAGACGCTTTTATCCAAAGCGACTTACAATTGAATTGAGTACAATCAGCCAGGGGTGGAATCGAACTTGCGACTATGATGTCTTTCGCACACAGGGTACCGGTCTTAACCGGTACCCTTAACCACTGAGCCACTCCACCCCCAAAGGTTAGCAAAGGTTGACACAACAATAAACTTATATTAATGTCATAAATGGGCTTAATACAATGATCCTTTGTTTTTGTGCCGGCTGATAAGTTCAGCCTTACTTTTCTTTTTATCAGACTAAACAATCATTATAATTATGTAAGGGTGAATGGAAAACATTATTTCTCTATAGGCAGTTATTCCCAGAGACTGATCAATTTCTGTCATCTTTGTCATCGATGGTAGCTCTGTGGTACAGTCGTCTTTCCTGCATGCCAATGTGTCCTTGGGCAAGACACTTAACCCCACATTGCTCCTGACGGCATGTGAATGGGTATGAAAGATGAGTGATGAGTGATAGAAAGTGGACTGCACTTAGTATGAAAGTGTGAGTGAATGGGGGAAAGGCAAAACGGTAGCTTTGAGTGGTCATCAAGACTAAAGTGCTATGAATACAAACCATTTACTATACATTACATTTGCCCTTACAAGTTATATGTTGAATATTCAAATGGTGAACTAAGTGCACAGTATTTAACAAACTAGTTTAACTGATTTAACATGTGGTTGGGGGTAATCCAGTTAGTCTAGTCTTCTGAATTCCAGGAGCATAACTGAGATGAGTGTAGATTCCTAACCATTGAATGTCTTTCAGTGTTGCATTGAAAGTTGTGCTCAGCTTGCGATTACGACAAATTAACTGTTGAGGTTCGTGCAGAGCTGCACCTTCTACATTTCACCATAGGGGGGAGATACAGGCCTCTTTGTCTCCCCCTTGTAATCTGGCCTGCAATAAGTCCATGACAACTTTCTAGGAAAGATGAGGGTTGAACCCACAGTTTTCAACGGGCTGTTTTTAATAAGGCAAACCTAACAATCTCTCCTTGGACAGAGTGTTCTTTGATTTTGTGGAAGGGGAATGTGTTTTTCAGGTTGCAGTGGTTGCAATGTAAACCTTTCAAATTCCAGATAAACTGTCCTCATGATCATTTGATTTCACAATCTTCTCATTTTTTGTTTAGCTAATAACATGTTTCTGTAAAGCCACAGTAAATTTCTAGAGATTTGTCTTCTGGTCTTGACTGATGTGAAGCTTTAAAGTTGGTAGGCCAAATACATCTGATGTTAAGAACAGAACAGTTTTCACCTGTGACAAATTTAAAGCTGAGCACAATAAAGGAAAAGGGAGTCATTATAGTTTTGAGAAGTTATCCATGATTCTGTTTTACAGTGTATACATTATAAAGCAAGTAAGCTATATTACATGAAAGCACTGCATGTCTTACTGTTGTTCCTTTTGCCTTGTTAAAGCCTAAAGGACAACTTTTATTGAAAGTGTATAGGCCTGTGAGCGATTTTAGCTTAACAAGACCATCAACTATTTAAAAAACTTGAGGAATTTTCTGACTGTGTTTTAGTTGCAATATTCTTCTTGATCAGAAATGCAGTAGTGGTGTCTGCTGTTTGATTTGAAAAGCATGTGTATCTGGTTGAGAGAAAAGTGCCTTACGTTGTCCTGTTAAACCATCTCCAGGTTTAATAGTGACGAGGAAGGAAAACATTGACAGTATTGCAGAGTAGTTGCACTTGTTAAGGCTAGAAGTTATTTGTTGGTCGGCTTGTGGAACAATGAGTTGCCTAGTGCTGTTGAGTCTCTTTGTTAGTTAATAGCAGATGTGCAACCATCTTTGTTGATGTTCATGAATAGATTGATGGTTCATAGGCATAAAGGCTTGGTCCAAATTCCTTTAATTGTTCAAGGTGGATAGGATGTATTACCAATCATTACCATCAGTTTTATCTGCAAATCGTCATCTTAGTGATTCTAAGATTCATCTGCATCTTGAAAATCAAATGCTAGCCCGATCACATCTCAGTTTGCTAATACAGTATGATTTGTGTATTTTGTAGGTCCCCAGACTGGCTGTGTTTAGGCACAACATTTCTAAGCAGTCCCACAGTGACATTATTTTTTTTACGCACAGAGTTCATTTACCATAGTTTCCAGCTAAAACAGAATAGATTGAAATATTTAACTGAAGATCATCCAGACCCTACTCCTGTTTGACATTACCAGTTGTGCGGTGGAGCAGAGATGGAAGGATCAGAGTGCAGTCCCACCCTCCCATCATAAATCACCAAACTCCACCGTAATTCATGTGGCTTCACCACCCCCTCCTGCCCCTCTCCCCAAACCCCTTCATCAATACTCCACTCTGTCATTATGTACCAACAGATGGGGGAGGGACTTTTTTCACTCAGTTCAGGCTTTAAAAGAGTAGTTCACATTTCTTGAAGTGTAGTTGTATGAAGCATTGACACATACTGACATCACCCTGTGCACCACCAGCAAACTGCCATCGCAGGGAAGCAGTCTGACACAAATGGCTGCCAATGGTGTGACACAAGCAAAAACAGATTTTAGCCACAGGATAAAATGGAATGTACACCATCTTAAGTCTACGGTATCTTAAGAACATTTTATTCACTTCCGGCACCAATGTCCATAGAGGAAAACACTGTTTTTCTATCACGGCACACAGGAGATGTTGATCCACTTCTGTGACCATCAGTAAGCCCAAATTAGCAAAATATTATGTGATCCTGGTTTCCTCATTGGCACTCATGAGTGTCATCCCCACATTATCAAATTTCCAATTTGACTGAATACTTCACTTCTTGTGGCATCAATTTTCCAGGTGGTGGAGAAAACCAATCCTACAGAGGCAGTGGGTGTTGTCTGCAAAGTGGATGGGCTTTACCAGGTGGTGGAGTACAGTGAAATCACACTAGCGACGGCTGAGAAGCGCAGTGCTGATGGTCGACTGATGTTCAACGCAGGAAACGTGGCCAATCACTTCTTCAGCTTTTCCTTCCTCAAAGACATAGTAGAGTATGTACAAGCATACAAGTGTATACAAGCTTACTGAAAACTTTACTGTTGCCCTGGTTACCCTTGCTTTAAGAATAGTGTTATTATACAGTAAATGTGAAAAAACAACAACTCTTTTTTTGTGTGTTTTTCAGGAAGTACGAGCCACAGCTGCAGCACCATGTGGCCCAGAAGAAGATCCCATTTGTGAATGCGCAGGGTGATTTAATCAAACCAGACAAACCAAATGGAATTAAAATGGAAAAATTTGTCTTTGACATCTTCCAGTTTTCCAAGTGAGTTACACTACATTTTCTTCCACAGAGGGCACAGTGTGTGTGTGAGTGTGAGAGAGAGTGCGAGTGACGGCCAATCCCTGCCTACCTCAGACGTAAATACCTTAAATTTATTAGAATTTAGTGAGTGACTTATGCTCCGGTTGAGAAGTGGCTGAATTACATATGGTCTTCTGGGAATACTTTGAGGTTGGGGGTTTGACTCGTCCTTGATCTGTTCTTCCCTGCATGAACCAGCCTCTTTTTCCAGTCCTGATCTGTATCCACCAGCCTCAGTCATGCCATTGCTCCGAGGCGTGGTCCAGCAGAGAGGACCTGCCAAGCTCTCTGCATGAAGATGGAGGTTTATGAGCTGTTCACTCATTCCACCTCCACTAGTGTTAAATGACATCAGCTCTTGGTCATGCCAGTACTAATAGAACTTTACATTTAATGAAAGGATTCCTGTAATAATTGAATGATGGAAAAACACTGCAGACATCCCCAGCTTCCTCTGAGGTTTACTTAATATATTTTAAAGCAGAAAGGATGTATGAATAGTTTCGGGTGTTGCTCAGGAGATGGATGTATGGCATCTCTGGGGACTCTGTGAGGCACAACAAACCAGAAAGGTAAAATAACTACTTTTTTCATAATGAGAAAGAATTTATGTAAAGTTGAAAGTGGCATGATTGCTGCCAGACATGCTAGTCTGAGTATTTCAGAAATGTCCAAGAATCTCCAGGGTTTACAGAGAATGTGAAAGTGGCAACACCTAGTGATTTACCACGAGAATCTGAACTCCAAGCCTTGAGGTTCGTGATTTAACTGGTGCCATGTTAAGGATTAGCAACTGGAAGAATTCAGGCACCTATTGGACAGTACCAGCTGTCAATCACACTGGTGTGCACAAATATATGCCATGCTTATCACATAGTTACCTGAAAATGGGAACATCATTTCCAAAATTAATATCATTTTCTAATGAAGAAGACCGGATATGAGTAATTGAGTCCGTTAACTCCTCAGGAAATTGTTTCCTGACATATTAAGTAAGTAGAGACACATTTTCCCATAGACACACCCTGGTGGCTATTCAATATGTTCTTACTTCAAGTTGTAAGAAGTTGTGGCAAACTTCAAGGCTACGTTCACTTTTTACAGTACAGTCTATGTCGGAATAAGAGAAAATATCCAGTGAGTGGCAGTTTGCAACAATGCCTTGTTGATGCAAGAGGAGAATGGCCGACTAGTGTGTGATGATAGAAAGGCAACAGTAACTAAAATAACCGCGAGTTACAACCAGGGTATCCACAAGACCACCTCTGAATGTACAACACGTCAGATTGTTTACAGCAGCATCAGGTGTTACCCCTGCCACTTTATTAGGTGTCCTGTGTACCAAAAAATGTGGCAGGGGAGCATATATTCAGGCCTAGGGCCAATTTACAGTTTCCAATTAACCTCATTAGTCTCATATTCTTTGCTAATGCTTTTTATCTTGTGTTCTGATGTTGATGTGCTGTGTGTGTTCTACAGGACCTTTGTTGTTTTTGAAGTTTTGAGGGAGGATGAGTTCTCCCCACTGAAGAATGCTGACAGTCAGGATGGAAAGGACACACCCACCACAGCCAAACATGCCCTCCTGTCGCTCCATCACCGCTGGGTGCTCAACGCTGGAGGCCACTTCATCGACGAGAATGGCACACGTGTCCCTGCCATACCCAGGTGACCACAGCCTTTGGGCTATAACACAACATCATGCACGTTGCACGTGATCATCCCCACCTTTCAAGGACTCGGCACACTTTGTGTACAAGCTACATGTATTGTTTTTGTTTTTGTTTTTGTTTGTGTTTATAGTAGAGACATCATATTCTTTTAGCCTTACACTCTCACTTCCCCTTCTCTCATGCTTGGTCCTGCTCCTGTGTGTCCCATGCATTGTTTCCAGAGACGGAGCAGCAGCCAGTGTCACAGATGATGGCAACAGAAAGTAATTATCCCCTGCATACTGAGGGCATGGTGATGGGGTTTTGACTTTATTTTCCTCTCTCTTAAACGTGTTAACACAAATTCTGATCCTTGATATCTTCTTCCCTTCATTACTACTGAATCAAGTAAACCCCAGTGGTACAGACGGTGGTAATGAAGAAGGATCAGTTAAGACGACTGAAAACGCAGCTATCTTGGCATCTTGGTCACATGATGTGCAGTCATAATTACTTGCAAGACAAATTAGTTTCCCCTTCAGATGGTTGCTACTAATTCTCATAATGTACTGCATGCTGGGTAAGAGGCTCCAGTCACACTTGATGGCAACAGCAACAACTCTAGAGAGGTTAGATGACCTTTGCTTGCTGATTTGAATTGAAGTCCACCTGCTTGTTTTAGCTAAATTAGCATGTGCTTCAGAAACATTCATGAAACCCATGAATGTTTTTCAGGCTCCTAAGAAGCGTGCTTTTTCCTCAGTCATTCATCTTTAACTTCACCCTTATGGGGCAGCTGTATGTGCAGCTACTGCACTGAGCACCTGATGTGTGATTAGTGATTGTTGTCTGTACTGATTATCTAGAAACAAACAACCCGAGTGATGGTAATGTGGTGCCAAGTTCCTCTAGTTCATTTAAAAGCACTAGGTGGAGAAACACGCAGCCCACATTACCTGTCACTCGTCTGTTTTCTTCTAGAGGAAGTCTGTTACGGGTCAAAGGACTAATCACTGGTTGTGTTTGGGAATGAAACTCAGATTCTCTGCCTCTTTATCTCTAATCACAAGCCACAGAAGAAGAACAGCTGTGTCAAGGATTCACAGCTGCTTCTCTCCGTTACAATTCCTCTCCGTTTGTCAGGAGACCGATCACTCATTCGGTTTCTTTTTATCTCCTCATCCTCCTCCTCCCCAAATTTGTCCTTTCCAACACAGCTTGAAGGACGGAACTGACCTGCCAATCAAATGTGAGATCTCCCCTCTGGTGTCCTATGGGGGAGAGGTAAGTGGACCGAGCCTGATGAATGAAATAAAAAAGCCAGATGTTTTTCTAAACCTGAAATAATCAGTCTGCATGCCTCCTAAAATGACCTGATGCTGTCTGTACTTCTTAAAGGGCCTTGAAGAGCTGGTGAAAGGACGAGAGTTTCGTCCAACACTGATGATCGACGAGCTCGGAGTGCACGAGTTGGTGAAGAACGGAGTTTAGACAAATTTGAAAGTGGGCAAGAGAGAGAGAAAATCCAAAGACCAACCTTCCTTTGTGTCTTTTTTACGTTTGCAGGAGAACCTGTAATATCATCTCTGTGAAATAATAAATGTCGATATCAAGTGACATGAAAACATGTCATCCGTAAAGGAATGACTTGAGTAAAATGAAGTGTATTGTTTACAGCATTGAGTTTTCTGTATGTGTCAATGTTATTCTCTGTCCTACTTGTTTTGCGGAACACTTGAACACAGCATGAAATGAAGGAAAAAAATCCCGTCAGCCAGACGGGATGACGCAGTCGTCAGGGGCATCTATTTGTTTTGCTTATAAGACTTATTTTTTTATGTTTACTTAAGGTGTAAATTACCATCTACTCATTTAATCTGATAATTTTTATACAGTACTAGACTAACATGAAATTACAGTACAGCAATTTTTTACTACCATGTAATCACGGTACATGGTTATGGGCTGGGGTATTTATAATATTTGCTTCTTCACTTGTGATCACAAAAGATGAAATAGTCGGCTTTAAGAATATAGGGATGCTTTCTATCCTTTTTATTAAAAACATTTCCCACAACATACATACAAGTTTCTGTGTCTGTTTCTTCTCTGTGTTTTTTGCGTTTTAGCTCCCTGTACAGTATCTTGAATCAGAGTTTCCAGCATATGGTTTATGTTCCAGCTGGTCCTGAACATGCAACACTGTCACAATGATTCAGGATACAGTATTTGTGGCTCCATTGTGACTAAATTTCTTTCTTTTGTCTCCAGCTCCATGACTGCAGTGATGTAACTTTTGCACGAAAGAACTTGTTTAATATGTTTGTATCTTCTTTCTGACGATGGTAGCTAAACAGCAACATGGATACACATGACAGCTGTGTGGCAAGTATTAATGTTCATCTTGTTGTGGTCCTTTTTAAAATTTACCTCTCAACTGTTGCTGCCATTATCTCACTCAAGTAGGGAAGAGAGAGGAGCTTTCTCCTTCTAAATCTTGAGGAAGGTTTTCTAAGAAGAGTGGAAGCTGTCAGAGCAGCAAAAGAGGGACTGACTTCATGTTAAAGTATGTATTTGAATATGTCATTACAGGCCCTGTTGGTGTAATGGTCAGGTGTCCCAGTACTTTTGTCTGTGTTGTGTATTTAACTTTTTTTTTTAACTGAAAAAAACTTAACCAAATTGTCATCTGCAGCTTATCAGCCCTTTAAAGCAACACGTGACACTTTTTTTAATTTTTACGTAGTGTCAGAAAATTATGATGGATCACTGACTGGTAAAAGAAAGAATGGAACCTCATTCATTTTCATACCCCAACCCTTTTTTTTGGCAATTGTGTTGATTGTGTGTCACCCAAACAGCCAGAATCAGGTCCACCACGTTCAGGAGTAACTTCATCATGGTACAGTATTTTTGCTACAGTGACGTACATAGTATTGCTTTAATATTCCACTGTGCATCAGTATGTACTGACATGTACTGACAGTAAATCCATCCATACTGAGTGAGTTTATACAGAGTAGTATATTTTACTGTATATATGATGCAGATTGTAGGCCACACAACTGGTGTAGAGGTTAACACTAACAGAAACCAGGGTTTGGAGCAAGGATCTTTCTGCATGGAGTTTGTATGTTCTCCCTGTGTGTGTGTGTGTGTGTGTGTGTGCCTCAGCAAATGTGTTGTTTACACATACAAATATTTATACATTAAAAAACAAAAAAAAAAACAAAGTATTTAGTGGGACCTACCCTTACATGACCTTGACTTATTTAAAACAAGTGGAATGTTTTTGGTGTATATGTGTATATATATGTATATATACACACACACACATCAAATCAGTATACAGACAGGTTCTATAAATCTGTTACAGGGTGACAGACATCTCAGTAAAGCAACACAAACACTACCTTGAATTATAGTTGCTTCAGCCTCTCTCTGTCAAAAGAAAGACTCTTTTCAGGAGCAAGAAAGCTTTCTGATTGAGCGTTGGATTCAACCTTAATTGAAACCTTATGTGTGGCATAAGGAATTCTGGGACTTTGGCATGCTCCCAAAAATCCACAGAATGTGAATTTTTTCCCCTGCCCCTCTCTCTCTCTCTCTCTCTCTCTCACACACACACACACACACTCACTCTCTCTCTCTCTTTTCCTCTGTACAGGAGTGTCTTACATCAGCCCAGTGAGTCCTGGTTTGAGGGGGATTGACGGTCAGAGAAGGGAGCGAGAGGGACTTGGGTTTGTAACATCCAGCCGTCTGACTCTCACTGGGATAATCTGAAACCATCTGTGAACAAATGGTCTGAAAGGGGAGAAAAGAAAACATTACGTAAGTAAAAGATATTTTTTATTTCTATTTCCAACTTGTTTCTGTCTTAGTTTCAACCGTAAAGTCTACACTCCAAACAGTGATCCGCTTACTTCAAACCCATCCGTGTGCTCAAAGCTTTTTCTCGTAGATTTCCACTGTGACTTTTTTTTGTAATTGCATGTTTGAACTTCATGGACCTTGTGTTTGTGTGAAGCGTCTGTTTGTTGCAGAGCAGATGTGGAGAATGGACAGCAGAGCAGAGCAGAGCAGAACAGTGCCACATTCAAACTCTCCTCTCTGCTGCTGCTGCTGCTTATCCAGCTGTTTCTATTATCCTTGTTGTTTTTACTAAGCTCTCTTTGGTTTAAAATATCATGAAACCCTTTCTTTAACTCCCCTGTGACTCCATTATTGATCAGGAATGAAGAGCAGAATATAAATGATGGGTGCTTCCTTTTTTAAAAGTCAGTACAAAGAGAAAGGAGATTTCTCCAATGTTTTTAACTATTATTCTCTTTGACAATTGCATAGAAATCAGTGTTATTGGTTGTGTGGGAGTTTGACTGTTTACTGTACAGTCGAAATAACTAATTGCCCTTTTTTATGAGAGAGAGATAATAATAACAAATAAATAATAATATTATTTTCCTGCTGCAAACTCACACATATTTGTTGGCTTTGTTGTGGCAGGAAAGTTAGAAGAATGTTTTGGAAAAACGACTGACTCATCTACATTTGCTTAGATTCAAGTTCACTGTGGTCAGTGGATGAAATGTTGAATCTGACATTGTTTTTTTTTTTGTTCTTTCACTCGAGTGCACGTCCTGCTTTTGTGTCACAGTAGTGGTGTGTGTATGTTCTCCAGTCGTATGTAGGTGTTACGTAGATGGCATGTAGGTATCCTGCGGTGGTATGTGTGTGACAGGTGTCCACACAGAGAGGCCTCTTTTCTACCTCACTGAAGTAACGTGACAAAAGAAATAGTGGATGTTTCATTACCTGGCAACTTAAGTCACTTCATCCATCAATGTTGTTCTTCACACATACAGAATTCACTCTTTTGTTACGTGGAGATCTCTTCAAATTTTATTTCCTCTGCAGCTGAATGCTTACAGATGTTTTGACTCGCAATCAGTCAAAATCAAATATGCTTCATTGTCCCCACAGGGAGATTTTTCTTGGGCAAACGTTCAACAACAGCTGCAGAACAATACACAGCATGACAGAGACAGCAAACAGCCCTTAAAAGACATATTCATAGGAAACAAATGATACAGAATTGAAAATGAATGTAAAATAAAACACATAAAAAGGTACGGAAGATTCATTAGACTACAGGCAACACATGACATTTGACCCTGAGACTCAAAACACTGTAAAAACAAGGCACTAAAAAGCAAAATCAAGAGTAAAGACTCAGATAACATGTATGATGCTGTTCTAAATCTATGGATTCATTAATGATGCTGCAGTTGCAAAAGGGTTTAATCTCACATTTCACATCGCTAAGCCACATCAGTCTGTGGCTTAGCGGCAGAGCGAGTTGTCTTTCAACTGCAAGGTTGTGGATTTGATTCCCAGCTCTGCGAGTCTACATGCACTTTGCTCCATGTGACTGGCAGTGTGAATGTGATAGAAATGCATCGATGCTCTGTATGAATGTGTGAGTGAATGAGTGAGGGATAAAATTGTAGTCTAGTCTTGAGTGGTCATTAAGACAAGAAATCTGCTATATAAATACAGACCATTTACCTTGTCAGGACCTCATGGAGACCAAAACCTGGTCCTAACAACCCAGAACTTAATGTTTGAGGAACTAGTTAAGTTTAGAGCAAATATTTGAATTGTGGTTAGGTTAAGGTTGGGATTAGACATTCATTGGTTATATTTAAGATTAGGGATAATGCTTTGAATTGAAGTCAATGAGTCCTTAAAAGGATAGCTGTGCAAACCTGTCTGTGTGTGTGTGTGTGTGTACACGTGTACCAAATTTCTTATCATATGGTATTACATGATTATTATTTATATGATATGATTGTAGCTCTAAAGTTACTGACATAACTGGTGTAATAAAATGACTCATAATGATGTAATTCACAGATCAAGAACATTTTGGAAGAATCTCTAATAGAATAGAATAGAATAGAAAGCTTTATTATCATTGTATTGAATACAATAAGAATGCCGCACAGGTCCATGACGTCCTGTGATGTGAGAGAAGATATTTATTTAACATAATTTGTTTTCTTACTTAAAGAAAGTCACTTTCTTACTCTGACTGCGTGACGTGCTCCTCCCTCCACTAATGTTCAGCCACTTCTCTTTGCAGTGCCACGTTTTGTGCCAAACTTCGGTCGACGACACACTCGTGAGCACAGATGTACCACGATTTATAGCAGCGTCAGAATAACGACATACGATTCTTCCCTTCTCTTTGGTGTGTGTGTGTGTGTGTGTGTGTGTGCTCGCCATGCTGGTAAAAAGGAAAGCATCTTTATCAGGGTACATAAGTTCTTTGTCTCAGCAGAATGGAAACGCCATTGCTTTGGGAAATAAATAAAATGCCTGTGGTGGACATCAGATGGGAGTGGATAATGTTCTCATGTTCAGTATTTTTTTTATTATTTCTTCAGAAAGTTTGGAAAATAGAGAGAGGGAACTTTCTCATTTCTCAAGTCATCACATTATTGGTCATATATATTATTTAGTCACGTACAGTTCTTTAACTTTTGCTCATTCCTGCCATTAGTGAAACTGTGCAATGTTGGACTGTGCGGCTTCGCTCTGACTGTTTCATATTCCCTTCGACTGCTGAAGTGAAGCCCCTGAGGCCAGTTTTCTGTCTGTATCTAAGTAATAACCACAATGACATGTAGGTAGTTCTGAAATCATCATGCCTCTTCTTTTATGGGACGCACATCCCTATTATATGTACTATATATGTGCATATGTATTATATGTATACAGTGTATATATAGACATACAAGTATGAATATCACAGTATGAGTGAGGATATACTGTAGATGGAACCACATTTAGAGTGTGTTATCGCTGCATCTTTCTAACATTTCTTTTTAATTAGAAGCATTTTCCTCCAGAGGCTGAACATCAGACCCTAATCACACACCACAGCCAAGGCTGTAATTTCAACCCCACATTCAAAACACTGCACTGGAGTCACCCGGTGCTTACTTAGCTTAGCTGTAACTCGACGCTGACGTTGTTTGATTGGAAGTGTTTGAAAATCAATGCCTCTGGCAGCAGAGAACCAGCTGTGCGCTCTCCCTCTCGCTTGCTATAATTTGGTAAAAATAGCAGCATTTTGAGGGGAATGTGATGCCTGAAGCGCCACGCTGTTGACGTCGCATCCCGCACATGCTTGAACTCCGACCCTGCCCAAACTAGCACCACACTCATCACCTACTGTTTGAGGGGAGTGAGTTCCATGTGTCCGGGAAACCTCTGCATCTGTACCTTTAATGTCGGAGTTTGAATGACTTTTTTGTCCTCAAAGTGAAGTCCACATCTAAAAGAAGCAACAGTTCAACTGTAGTTGCAGGAAATATCAGGTATTTGATTTCTTTGACAGTCTAGTGTGCAACATTTATGAGGTTTATTTTTGAGATTTAAAAAAATCTGTAGTTTATTTTGCCTTAAATCTGTAGTGTGTATCTTATAGTTATAAACAAAGTCTGTTGCATTCAAACCATTCTCAAATGAGTTCACAGTATGCTGACTTTGCATATTTTTTGTGTTATTTCTTGTGTCACAAGGTGACATTCCAGCACTGCATGCAGGAAGTGAATCACAAATACACACAAAAAAAAACGGCCATGGAAAGTTTCAGAAGTGAATTCTACTGCTCAAAAAACCCTAACTGTTCAGTATTTTGACAGGATCAAAGATTATTGCCCCCACCTGCCCCTGCGCTGCCACTGTATACATGCAAACACTCCCTCAGTCCGGTCTGATAATATTGGTTGACAGAGCAGTTACATCTTTTCTGTCCATTTGCACACAAGACGCATTATTTCACATGTTAATAATATTTCTGGACCTTATGTCTTTCACATCTGATTCAAACATTAAGGTTGACATCCTCATGTCTGTCCTGAAGCAGTGAACTGTTTTCCAGTTCACTGCAAGCTTGTCTTCCTGTCTTCTCCAGTATTGGCTGTATCAAGGTATTATTTTCTCTTTCTTTTTCAGTTAAAATGACTGAGCACCAGCTCATCTTCACTAAATGCTGACTAGCGGTTTCTTACCTTTTTTCCCCTTGTAATTTATTTGCTCAATCACGTCTCGCTTTGAGTAAATAGTGAGGGTGTGTTGTAATTCACCTCAGAATTACTCCCAGTTCTGTGCCATTTGTTGTCTAGGCAATGGCCTCTCTTTATGGAGGGGGACATCTGGTGCCGTCGACAGCAGACCCTATTAAAACACCAGCCACAGCGTGCATTTTTGCATTTTGGAGAGGAAACGTACTTTGCAAATTAAGAAGAAGAACATCCTTTCTGGTATATGACGTTCCCTGACGTGCTTGGGAAAGAGAGAGGCGAGCAGAGGAGTTTTCCATTTGTTGCAGTGTCACCATTAGATGTCACAAGTTCTTCCACAGTGGACCTTTAATTGATATATTCCATTGTGGAATAATTAATGAAGGGAACATGTGGTTGCCCCTTTTTGATTCAGGCTACAAAGAGAGGCCTCATGAGCAGACAGATGATAAGTTGGGATCACCAAACCAGATAATTATAAAGGAGACAGAAGATAGATGCACATGTACAGTATTATACAGTAACACGCAGTAGCCTCCTCCTCCTCTGTGTTTACACATGTGGCCTTGGTGTTTTTCCTCAGTCACTCGTTCTCCAGCGTCTTTTTGTTTGTGTGTTTTCTGCATTATCTGTCTTTCCACCTCGCCGTCTCTGTTCACTCTGTCTGTCCTAAGTGCAGCCTGTCAGGGAAGATCGGAGGTAATATTTTAACATCAAAACCACCTCATGACACGCTGCAGGCTGCCACTGTGCTCAAATGACAAATCCAAGTAGGGAGTGAGATGTCACTGCTGGCATATCATGCTGTGCAGATGACACTGGGCTTTTTTTCCATACACATGTTTAATGTACTTTTATTAATCCCCTTTCCTTCTCTGCATTTAACCCATCCTCTACCAGTAACATTTCTAGAATTAGAAGTAGTGGGCAGCCACTGAGCAGCACACAGCAGGCCCTTTGGCTTTGTGGGGACTCAAACCGGCAACTCTGCAGTTACAAGCCAATTTTCCTTTCCACTTGGCCATGGGCTACCCATAAAACCAAGTACTGTACTTTAAAGACCCAGTGACATATTAAGCAATATGAAGATGACTTATCCGTTGAGAAGAAATGGACCAATGAGTTAAAACGATCACAAGACACTAAACGATACGATGTAATACACAATGCATGGTTGATCATAACAACACAATCATTTAACAACATAATATCTGCTTAAATGAAGAATATTACATTTCCATTCATTTCACAGCTGTTCTGTCAGTCAATGTCCTTCACATTTCCCTAATTTCTGTTAAAAGTACCACCGTGAGTCACGAAGAAGTGACATTAGTCAGTCAAAATGCTGGAAAAATCTGTTCAGATCCTTGTATTTTTCAAATAAAAACATGAGAACAGGCTGACAGTATCCACCCTAAAATAACGTCAACATGTCTGTAGTTATACTTTTATTGTCATACCGTTTTCTGTTCCGTGCAGAGAAGAGGTTGAATATCAGGTCTGGTCATTATCTGCATGAAAATGGCCGACTCCAAAGTATAATGAGTCACATCTCTAACTCATTTGGTTTGATCCAATGTTTGGGCAAACCAAACAAAGTGTGTCTGTATTGTTGTACTGATATTTAGCGCCACCTCTATTAATGTGACATTTGCGTGTTAATTCCACCTTTTGTTCATTATTATACAATGAAGTAAAGCTTTGGAACGTTTAATCTGAAGTAGTGATCAAGTGCTTGTATTGAATTCAAACTTTGTTTAAAAACTCAGATGAACTTTCTCTGTTGAAACTTCAGAAAGCACCTTCCTGTGTTTCAATTCACAAACGCCCCCAAAAAAGCAGTGTGCTGTGCATGGTTCTGTGCTTCAACAGTGGAAATGGAAAAAAAAAAAGAAGCTTCTTGGCATTGGCTTCTTGGCATTGGCTTCTGTTTTTTCCAATCTGACAGTGTAGCTGTAAAGTTCAGAGTCTGGATATTCAATCAAAATGGATTTCCAGTCAAGCTGCTCTCTTTACATAACAAACGCAGGCCTCGTCATTGCACAATATTCACAATGAGCACTTTTTTCTAGTCTTTGTTCAAACATTTCTGCAGGTAAATAAACACAGTTGAGTCTGCAATAGTTTTTCCTTTTCTCTCTTGTGGCTTTTTAACGTCAGCTGGTAGCTTTTACAAGCACCTGCACACTGGCTCAAACACTTCTTGTCCTCAGGCGAATAAAGGTCCCTAATGGCATCATAAGTGAGGTGGTGCAGCAGGTGTGCTACTGCTGGAGCTTGTGTAACTGAAAAGAAAGTGGTTTCATTGGCCTCCCTGTGCTTTATTACATAATTTACGGGGAGGGGAAAGTCATCACATTGCACTTTAGGACATTCACGGCCTCATGCCAGCGTGATTAAAGACAGAATCCAGACCAGAATCATGCAGTGCAGATCTGGAGCTAAGTGTGACTTTCACCTCATTGTAAAAAATCCCCACCGAGGCCACTTAGTTATAGGAAACGTTTTTCAGGGTTTTTGAAGTGTGGTTGTATGAGATATTGATACACTGACATTTCTGTAAACCTGCCTCAACTAAACTAACTGGAGAGCTGAATACTTGAAAACATGGCTGCCACAGAAGAAACACAGATTCTAGCCTCATAACAAAAGCCTCACCTAATCAAATCTGCACTATCTTGAGTCTACAATGTCTTAAACATTTGTTTGTCACTCTGTCTTGCTGTTTGACAGCCTTCTCCAGCTAGAAAATGGAGTTCGTAAATGGCTCTCACTCTGCACCAAATTCCATAGAGAAAATCAGCGATTGTACATCATGGCACGTGTGCGGTTAATCCACTGCTTCCTTCACCAGTACTAAGATATATGTTATTTTGTGACTGCAGTGTTTGAAATCCTGTGTTCTGATTTACTTAAGTGACACAAACGTATCACATGTGGCAGCAGTAGAGCAGCTGCTCCTGTTTCCCGGCATACTAAAAGTGCTGATTTTCTCTCTGGACTTTGGTGACCACAGAGAAAATGCAGTTTAACACTGAGAAAAACCAGTGAACATATTCTTAAGAGATAGTAGACACAAGCAGACATAGATTTAATAAGGTGAGGGGCTAAAGTCAGTGTTGATAATGTCAAAAAAACTAAACAATTTATTTTAATAATGGTTGGATCACCACAAAAAAAAAGTAATAATTTCTTCTTTGGGTCATAAGATTAACTGTGAGAAAAGGACATGTCAGGACATGATATGAATAAGGGTACAGAATAAGAAATACGCATTATGTGACAACCAAAAAACTATTTATGTGTCTCATGTTGCAAAGAATCATAGCACAAACTAAACATTATGAAGCAGTTTTGCTTTTATCCACTCAATCAAATCTGCCCTATTTAATCCCACATGTGTATACGTGGTGTGCTACATCGTATAATTTACTTCTCCCCAGGTATTATACAGTATCTTACCCAGACAATAGAGGATTGTTTTAATTACACGTGGGTGTGTCGGTGTTTACTTGGCCACGCCTCATCCTCAGATTTTACCGCCGTGTGTTTACGCGGATCTACCTCGGTCCAGCTGAGAAACGTGATTCGGATTTCATGCATTCCCATAAAAATAAATTATCTGTGATACATGATGTTACAGCCTTAAGGGAGAAACAGGAGTGTATAATAGAAAGCATATGGTGCGTTGCATATAGGCACCAACAGCGCACAGAAACACACACACACACACCCTGTTACTGTACAGTATATGTGGTCTATAGCTATGAGGCCTGTAATTTCTGGGTTGAGGTAGCGGAGACAAACCTGACTAAAATTAAAAACTGCCTTGTTTTTAGCTTCTCATACTGTATGTACAACATGTTTTTGATTATTTGCTGCTTATTTCACACTGTTTATTTAACACTTTTTGATGTTTAATGCCTTTATTGTAGTTTATACAGTTGATATTAGAAATTCAGACAAAAGAGGGATACAGACTTATGACAAAAACCCACTGACAATGATCCAAGTATATTTACTTTTACTGTATATACACTATAATATTTATCATCAGAAATGTAGTTTTAATGTGTGACCCCTACCTTATTCTCCCCAAACTGTAAAGATTAAAATGAGTTGATGAGTTACCTTTGAAATATACACTGATTAGATAGGTCCTCTGTCTTGATTGCCTTATGTTTTAATGTTGTGCGTTTCCTGTGGTGATAATAACTTTGGTTATTACAGATGCATTTGCAGATTTGTTTACAGCCTTTTAATTAGGTTTAATGTAAATACATTTTAAATTATGTGCATAACATGGCGTGGATTCTTTGTTCGGTCATATCTCTTGGAAGTGTCTGTTTTATGTATTCAAAGTTATATAAATTGAACAGACATTGCTTTGAAATAGTCAGAAACTTTACATTATGCAAACATTTGCTCCTTGGGTCAATTTGAAATGTTCAAAAAGTCGGTCCCCATATAAAAATCCTACCTGCTCTGTAGATATTAATATAAATTGTTGGATTATTCATAATAATACTGATGACCCTCTGGTATTTTAACTAGTGCCATATAGTTTTGTTTAGTTTTCATTAGAAAAGCCCACAGAGCTTTACTGCCTTTCATTTCCAGCTACAGTGATGCATGGTCAGTGTAGTACAAGCGACAAAGGACAATGCATACATATAGGAACGGCTGTGGGTCAGTGGAAATGTGGTTTGCCTTCCAACTGGAAAATGGGGGGGTTTGGGCCCCTGTAGTCTACGTGCCGATGTGTCCCTGGATAAGACACTGAACCCCAAACTGCCCCTGATGGCTATGCTGTCAGTGTATGTCAGGATATGATCGATAGATATGCTTTATGAATGTGTGTATAAGGGTGAATGACAAAACTGTAGTGTAAAGCCCTGTGAGCGCTCATCAAGACTTAAATGCCTCTTTGTGGACTTCTGGCTCCTGATTTGATAAAGTGTTTTGGGATTCAGGGTTAAATTTCTCCCACATGAGACTGAGGGTCACTGAGTAAACACTATAAATCAGTGATAGCTGTCAGAATATAGGGGGACATTTTTAAACTGAAGTATTTAATGCTGCAGTGTGTGGCACTAATCTGATGAATAAAGAATTGTGGTTAGATTTTGACAGATTTAGGTTTTTCTATGGCTGATGCTGATGAAATCAACAAATGATCACTTTTTGGGTGCAAAATGTTAGGCTGTTTTGTTTTTCTCCACTCCATCTGACAGTTTATGTGACAATTTGTGATTTTTCTTGTCCTTGACGTTATTATTCTACCTTTATTTGGTCTTTAGAGAGAGAAACAATGTAACTTGTAATTTGTATGATGTGTCCATGAGTGTTTGTGTGAGTAAAGCAGTGTTTTCACTGCTCATTTGTCTGCGATCATCTTCCTTCACTTGTGCAATGTTACTGTTGAACCACTTCCTGTGTGCAGTGCGGGAATATCATTCATCATATCATTAGATCTTAACACTACTACTGAGAAACAAAGAGAGTCGTATGGAGCTGATTCTCAGACAATGGTAATGGACTTTTGTTTATATTTAAAAGTAACGCACTACAATTTTAAAACCACAACAACTTTAACTTATTGCTTTTTCATGTTATTATATGCAAGCATTGCAGTTAAAAAGTCACAAAGGTGAAAAACAAGTTTTCATTTATAATAAAATTAGGAGGACACATCATCTTCCCCACTTTAATGTCAGCAGATGGCGGCACTTTTTGGCGGTTGGATGGTCATTTCCTAGGTTGCTCTTGACCCTCTGAACTTGGCGGGTTGTTTTCTCTTCTGCCAACAGGTTAAACCCCAACTGTTGACGCTGCTGGTTGTGTTTGTGTGTGACTATGTGTGTGTATATGTGAGAGAGAAACACGGAGCAGAGCCAAGCAAACCTGCATGTTGACTTTAGAGGCTTTTCCGAGAGTGCAGGACCTGGTGGTTTCACCGACGTTACACTGTGTGCTGGACTCGACCTTCCCAAGAAAATCGGATTAGTCACAAAGTGTGCTTCAAGTTTTGTGCAATATGAGACTGGGCCAAGTAAATATTTGTTAAAACTGTAGTGCGTAACTTTTAAACATAAACAAATGTCTGTCACATTTAAACCACTGTCAAATGTCTATTGTCACAATGCTCTGTTTCTATAACAGTAGAAAAAAGCTGAATTACTGTGTTTGTCTCGATGTTAGTCCGCCTGACATGTGGACTAACACACAGATCATGGCCTGATCATGGTCTGACCTGAATCTGACAAACGCTGACCTAGATGCTCTAGGAATAGAACAAAAGAATAAGGCAACATTAACAAAAACATGGTGAAATCCAGACTGGTCCATTTTTTTTGGACAGAAAGGGAAAAGGATTTCGTGCTCTGTCAGCTAGGTTTGAATATTATTTAGAAGACTCAGTTTGGCATTCCACATGCTAAACCAGTGACTGACAAGGTTAAAGGTACCTAGCAAAGTTGACATACTGGGACAAGGACTGAAGTTGAATCCAAATGAATGGCTTAACTGTGCATGGCAGTGTTTAGATCTTGTGTCACTCGGTGACATTCCTGCACTGCACACAGGAAGGATTCATTTTAAGTCAAGACAGACGGAGGCAACAGCAACATTGTGACACACTAGAGGATTTTCAAATTAGACTTCATTTTAATTTTGCTCACAAAGACCAAACAGAGGCAGAATAACAACATCAACAACAACAAACAGAATTACACCAGAATTATGCACAGCAGCTTTAAAGTGGCCATAATATTTAGCTATGATGCTGAATTTGGAATCTCACTGATGAATGCCCAATTCATTGCACTTTGATGAAAACAAAATGTAGCTACAGTGTGTCTGTGTTTCTTGGTTGAGCTCTGTGGCCTCGTGGGTTTCTGTGGAGAGTCTCTGTCCTTCACTATTTCCTGAACAGCCGAGGGGGAGATGATGATTTTTTTTCTTTTTTCCTCTGCAGAAATTGAAGTCAGTAGTTGTTCTCTTCAGGAACGTCCTGCTCCAGGTTGATATAATGAACTCTGCTCGCAGCCTTTCTATCATTTTGATGTTTATAATAAGCTGTTTGAATTCCAACAAAGATCCTGTCTCAGTAATTAAAGGCTGTTCTTTCTGCAATACTTGGTGTACGTCCATTAGCTGCAGATATCTATGAATACATCTGCAGACAGATATTAGTGCTAACTGACATGTTATATGTTGTGTTTAATGTGAAACGGCAGACCATAACTCCCACTAGTGAAGCAGATATAGTAATTTGCCACCACATTTAGGTACAGTTACCGCATATGGTTTTATTTTTCAACTGGGAAAAAAGTACCAGTGCTGTGATTGGCTGTCATTCCAAAACATACAGATGGAAATGGAAAGATTTTAAGATAAGGAAAGGTTCCTATAAGTGCTGATTATTTGGTAACATCATTTATTCAGCTTTCTTTTTTATTGCTTTTACTTGAAATGTACATAGGAATTCAAGTTTTAATACAATATATATGTGTACCTACAGTGCCTACTTTAATTTAATTTGGTTATTTTTGTTTTACCTACAAAAAGGGTAACTCTTTGTAAATGAATACATGCATGGTGATAAGTCAGATTCAAATTCTCTGCCAAATTGCTGATTTTTTCCAATCTTTTACTAAAGATTTAGGTGAATTAAATAACACACATAAGGTTATACTGTAATTTTTGTAACAAATATAATATTTCCAATACCTGGGTGCTGAAAATTTAGATTAATTACAATTCTACACGTATTGTGAATTCATAGTAACATGTACAACAGCAGTTAACTGCTGCATTTAATATAAACACAATCAGGCCAAGTAGAAAATAAATGTTTTTCAGATTTGAATGAACATGCTTTAAATTCATTTATAACCGTCTTCCAAAAGCCCTGGATTGCAGATAACACTGATAAACTGAAATTCCAATACTCCATGTTTCTGTTCATAGAGGAAATACGACAATTGTGATTTGCTGATTTTTAAATCAGCAAAAAAGAAGTAAATAAATATCCACAATTTTTCTTTTTTTCTTTCACACCCCTAAGAAATATGCCTTACAAAAGTATTTGAAACCTATTCAAATAATATTTGATGTTGCTGAAAGTGCAGTAAAATAGTGAGAGAAGTTACGTTATGGATAAATATTTGCTCTTGTCACAATTTATGCTAATGCATTTTTTGACTGGGGATTATTTGTTGTCTTTATAAAGTGGGTCCACATAATACAGTAAAAATATTGGGAAAGTGATTTAGAGCCTTTGGCTGAATTTAAACACTGGGACACATGATTGTGTTGGGATTTTGAGAGATTTAGTGTTAAGTTGTGGTGGTAAAGGTTCAGGTTAGGGTAAGGGGTGAGAGAATGCATTATGTCTATGTATATACAAAGAATGCAAAACCAGTGTGTGTGGGTGTGTGTGAGACAGAGAGAGAGAACTATTTGATGAGCATTGATATGGAGCTGGGAACTTGGACACAAAACACCAACGTTTGCTGTCCCCAAAAGTCATTGAGTTGGTGTTGGCTGCATATTAAAGTGTGTGTGAGTTTGCACATGTGTATCCTCCTCACCATGCTGGTGTCTAAAAATATTTCTCTGAGGGACAGAGGAGTTTTCTGCTGTAGGAATATATGAGGCCAGTTTTCCTTTATGAGTTATTGCCCAGATTTGTTTTTTTTAATTTGTCGTCTGGAGGTGCTGTAAACTGTTACTGGGACCTGATGTGAAACTGGAGCTCAACTCTGCTACATCTCTGTCATTCTCTATAGTTATAAACCACTTAAGTGATGTCATTTCTCGCTTCCTCTTTCACTCTCATACTTTCCTGTGACCTTGCATCCTCTCACTTTGGACACAGCATGTGACACCTTTTTATTTCAATGAGATTTTTGATGAGACAATGTTTATTTTTGTTCTCATTCTGAATACTTTTCGACATGTCAGTGGACCTGACTGTGATATTTGTTTTATAAACATGACTCAGAGTGAGCTGTGTTGAGGCAGGAATGACGTTTCACTCATTCAGGCTGAAGTTGACTGTGGGAATAAGAACAAACTAATCGAGTTATGGGTGGTAAAGTTAGATTATCTTAAACTTTATTATCTATAATACAGAAAATTGTCTTTGATTCCACAGAAAAGAACAAAAAAAACCCAAAAACAATAGTTTTAAGTTCAATTACAGACAATTAGATACAGTTAAACAGACCCATTACATCAATTATATAAACATTCTGCACAAAACGTCCTAAACTAGTTAAAATAACTGGATCAGATATTGGAAAAACGAGGGCTGTACCTCTTCACCGCTCTACTCATGTCAGCTGTGGAGATTTATTTGAAGCTAAAAGAATAGAAAAACAAAACATTTCAGTGAAGTTTTGTTGCTGAAAAAACATTCATGATAGTAAGATGTCGTGTTGTGAGCTGTTTATTTCTTCTTCTGTCATGTCACTCCAGCTGTATTATCCTGAATGTTAACATGGCAACTTTAATTAATGGTTACTCTTTTATTTCAGTTGCTATTTGTAGCTCCAGTCTAGTAATTGTGTTTTACTCTTACTTTGCCTTTTTTGGGAGCTTACGTCAGTCCATTTGTTTGAAATGATCAGTATATTAAATGTAAAGTAAATGCATCAGCACTTAGTCATTGAAAAGACTGAAAAAAGAAACAGAAAAACATTCATATTGATAAATATTCAAGGAAGTATTGTTTTGTACGTAAAAAGAGGTATCAAAACAGCAACGGACAAAGTAGCTCTTACAAGTCGCCCTCCCATCTTAAGCTGTGGCAGCACATTCAGTCCTTGAACGTCCTTGAAAAGTCCTTGATTTTGATGTCAACCAAACTGTGGAAACCCAGTCTCCAAACATACTGTGAGAGTATATTTACATAGTCAAAGCGAAGTGGTAATGTCACCTGACAGTGCTGACGTACTGATGTTGGGCAGATACAGTATAATGTCTACAATCTCAGTGAAACAGGATATAATGTCTGAGGTCTACAACTCTAGAAATAGAGTTACTCGGAGCAACACATAGCTGCACATAATCCTCTATACACTTAATATATAAAATGTGTATAATTCAGTACAGTATTTGGCGTATACAGTCTATTCATCTCATATATGCTTTAATTTCAAAAACCTGTCACTGGCCTTGATGACACATTTCAATACACTGCTGAATCATGACATTTGTGCAGTCAAACCTGAACTGTCTGTCTGTCTCTGCTCTGACATACAGGTGGAGAAGGTGACCTAGATCTCCTCACCTCTCTTTCATATTTACTTGAGAAACAGGTGTTACTGTAAAGTGTAGCTAACAAAAAAGGCGCCAATTTCTTGAGAAATATGTGATAGGATAATGCATAGATTTGATTTGTTTTAACACAATTTGAAAGAGACGTATTTGAAAGTGAAAAGGTCGTAGAATAGATACGTTTTGAAACAAAGATAATGCATGAATCACTTTTTCCTGCTGTATGTAATACAAGAATGAGCAGAAGTTTCCAGGACTGTGAACCTGTGTCTGTGTGACTGCGGCGCTGCTCACCGATCCACTGTTGGTTCAGCAGAAGCCAGCTGTGGAACAACAGCTGTTTACCTCATACAGGTACCAAGAACACAGCTGACCTCAAATGAGAAGGCAGCACCAGCAATGTAACTGATACACAGGAAGTCTGTTTCCACGTTTTAGCAGCCACATGACCTTCTAGACACTTCCTGTAGTGTTCAACATAATGATACGATTTACTTACATACTGTACCTTAATACTGGGGGTAACCTTACCTTTCAGTTTAATTAAATTCACTTTTATTTGCATATTGCCAACTCACTGTAGACGTTCTGTTAACATCAGAGCAAAGAAAAAAGTGTCGTCTGAGTAAATCTTCTATTCAGCGTCATTATTCATTGTTTGTGGGCATCATTTACCGTCACTATAGTTTGTTAAATCTCAATTTCCTTACCTTGCAAATGAAAAACAACTTGCATCACTAGTGGAGCAAGAAGTATCATTTGTTGTGAGGGTGTTGCCATGTTTCCATCTAAATTAAAAGGCTTGTTTTGTGGTGCGGTGGCCATGTTAGGATGCAGCACGCTCAGCTGTGTGTCGTCTGATGTGGCTCATCTTTTATCTGCAGTCATCATGCTTTGTCCAACTCAGCCTCCAGCTTCAGCTGTAAGACTGGAGCTCATGCTTCATTTTTAACATGTTAATGTTTAAATGTGGTCATATGTTGACTTACAATTTAAGCTGCTATACTGTTTTTAAAATGGCTGTCATGAAACCCCCCCGAAAGTGGTGCTTTATTTATGGCTGTGCAGAACCACGACATGCTAACAGGTAGCAACATGATTGGTTGTACACAACGTATACATAAATATGTAGACAATCAACGTGGAGACTGTTGTTTTCTCAATAATGTTCTGTCTATAACAACTTAGTAGTAGCAGAAATTAAAATTACATTTTGATAATCTATCATTTTAACTCACTGCAATTAAAAAAAAACACAGGATGATATTGCACACCATTTCAAAATTAATTCAAGTGAAGTGTTTGCTTTGATATGTAGCTCACAACAAAAAACATTTGTATGAAGCAAAAATGAATCTTTAAATAACAGACACAGAAATAAAATGGAATCAAAGCATTAAGTCAAAACAACATGTGGACAATTGTAATTAAAACACTACACAAGTTATAGTTAAATGTTGAATTTTCTAATGTGATAAATATAACCAAATGTATTATTGTAAAAATATATACATTTCACTCAGATTAGCGACTGGTGCCCATCCCCACTGACATGCTTTGCTAAATGCTTAGTATGTTGCTATTTGCAGTAAATGGAGGCTAAAACATTTCTTACACACCAGCGTGATCCTCAGAGAGTTTCCAAATACAGAACCAAAGGTCAGTTCTCCTCCGCTGTACGACACAAGCAGCCTTCACAGAAATGTTCTCCAGCTCACGGTAAACATCTTTTTCAGTCCTAAATGCACACAAGCCATCAGGTGTTTGTGTTTCATTAGTTATGAAAAGCCAAAAGACTTTAAGCTCAGAAAAGGAGTCTCCGTGGGAAGTGGCTGAAACCTGAAGCTGCAGGAAATAGAAGTGAGAAAAAGAAACAAGATTAAGTGTGAGGGCACAATGAAAGAAGCAAGCCAGGTTGTGATTAATGTCTCGAAATCCATTAAATTCATCGACACTGGTGCCAAAAATTCGTTTTAAGCCACTTTTCCCTGCAGATTTTCATTAAAGGTCTGTTTAAACATTTGTTTCTTAAAGGTGTAGAAACTAAGAATAAGTGACATCTCACAGTCACTACGTTTACATTTCACATCACAGTTTAATCGAACTAAGGCGATTAGTCTGACTAAGACAGGCAATCAGACAAGTTGCCGAGTCCGAGTATACATGGGCAGGAGAAAATCAATTTACTGACCATGTAGGCTATGTCTCACTCCGCCTCCATAGGTGGCGCTGTATCTCTCTATAAAATAGTATTTATTGAATCAGATTCCTGTTGACGTTGAAATTTTGGTGCATGTGCAGAACTCAAAGTCCGACTTTAGTGCAACTAAGCATATTCATGCACGAGTAATCGTACTATGAATCGCATTGAGGTCCAGGTATGTTAGTCTTACTAAGCCTAGCTTGATTTTAGTCATAGTAACATGTTTACATGGCATTAAAAAATTCCATTTATTGTCTTAATCCGAGTAAAATTTGACTTTTAACATGCATTTAAAAACAACGAATGAGACTGAATATTGTCACCAGAAAGAACGCTCTTCTTTGTTTGCGTTAATCTTCTGCTCTTGGGATCCCGTAGAAACATTGCGACACAAGATGTTGTCCTCCATAAAGCAAAGCCTTTATCTAAAATACATATAGACTTATTCTAAGGATATGAAAACCAGATGATATTTATTTTAAAGTGATTATACACTTATACAAACGTACAGTTTAATGTCAGTTTCTGACATTAAAAAATGTTACACACTGGAAATTCAAATAAGCTGAGTGTTATATTACTGATAATATGGAAAGCTATCCTGCTAGTCAAAAAAAGGATACATATGGGCACAAGCTCAAAATCAACAGGCCTGGATTTGCTTCCCATAACTCGCATTCACATGCAACACATATATGTGAACCTGCTTTTCCCATAATGTCAGAGGTGAATTTTAATTAGAGCAGCAGCAGACAAAGCATATTCGGGAATAAGGTCTGTTATTCCTGAAATTCCTGCTGATCCTTCAGTTACTTCACCAGCGAGACTTCAGGAAAGTGTTGTTTTTGGCCAATGATGAAGCCCAGGAAACACACAAACACATACTCTCTCTGTTCTCTCTCTCTATTGGTCCACAGTGCTTTGGTAGTTTGCTTTTGTGTCATGTAACCCGGCTCTGGTGTTGTCTTAGTATTCACAGTGGAGTTACTGTTACCTGTACAGAGATAAAAGACGTCAAATTGTTGTATAGTGACAATAAGAAAACATCAAAAACCTTTTGAAACAACCATGTTTCTTTGTATCCAATGAAATAAATCCAAGCAGTCAGTTTAACTCTCTTACATAAGGTGTGGTTAACATGATGCGAACAGTTAAACTAAACCTCGGTTGTACAATGGAGACTCTGAGCACCACTAAAAGTCCCTCCGTTGGTTTCTGCAGCATTTAACTCAGTCATGATCAGATAATAACACTAAGCCATTTAAGTGGAGCCATCTTTTTGCTAATGTGGGTGAAAACTGCTCAGCCGTGAAACTAAACACATCCATGTCCCATTGTAAACACCACGTTTTATGAGAAGGTACCAAAGACGTCCTCATTTTCCACATTTCATTCATGCCACCTCTTTGAACTGCTCCCTTCTGTCAGACCTTAAATGATCTCGCAATCACACACCACAAGAATGTTCAACAGCTTCTTTCCATGAGCTGTTGAACTACTGAACAGTGCACTTAAGTCACACTGACACTTTAATTATGGTTGCACTTACAAGTACTGCTTTTTATCTTTGTTTTCATTATAAAACTGAACTGCATGAGTATTTTTGAGTCTTGGCTCTTGTATTGTTGGTAAATATGAAATAACAAACTGCTTTGCATTAAAATAAGCACACAAATAAATAAAAAAGAAATTGACATCAAATCAAGCATAAGGTTGTAAAGCAAATATCAAAAGAGAGGTAATAATGTGAGGCAGATCCTTTGTTCCTCTCCCTTTACTTTTATTTATATTCTTATGATTATTAGCATTATTATTATATTATGGTTTTCACTGTGATTAGTTATAACATGTACACATTCATTTGTCATCATGCATCGTGTGTAACCTTCTTTAAATAAAAAAAGAAAACAAAGAGGTAAAAATAATTATAATAAAAAGTAGGA
Organism: Solea senegalensis; assembly: GCF_019176455.1. Taxonomy (NCBI): domain Eukaryota; kingdom Metazoa; phylum Chordata; class Actinopteri; order Pleuronectiformes; family Soleidae; genus Solea; species Solea senegalensis. The sequence continues at coordinate 12,672,596 of NC_058034.1, read as the reverse complement.
ATATAGTACAGCATTCAGGATATGAATTTTTTGATGCTGCTTTCTATTGATATTGGAGGTCAGAGGTTGAAACTGGGTGTGACGTCACCTTCGCGTTCTTCAGAAGTCTGAAAAACATGGACACAAATCTATCGTAGATTATACACCAGTCCATTAAAATGCTCTACACAGTATTTTGTGCACACTAAGAGTGTAGCAACATGTTCATAGATATAGAGTGAAAAGTACGATGTGTACGACTCAGTGATTGTGAAACAAATATGACAGTGGGAGCAAAGGTGGAAGTCACTTTAGAATCCATGTCAGCGTTGATGAGATTGCCCTGACTCTGAGGGGGTTTTCCGGTCAACTTGGAAATTCCAACTTCTGACTATAACTGGACACCATTTGATGTTTTGGAAAAGAAAGGCAGGAATCAAGGGGTAAAATACTAAGTCACCTCTGGTTTTATATTTGTTCCTCGGGGCAGCTAATAAATAAAGACCACATTACATGAGGGGCAGATCTAGAGCGTAGGGATTGAGGACCCTTGACTGTGTATTGTTCTAAAAGTTAAAAACAGCCTTTTAAAATGAATCGGGGTAGTTGACGGGAAGCCAGTCTGAGGAGGATGAAATTGGTGTAATATGGAATTTTATTATTTCTGGTTAAAATGGAGCAGACAGTTTTTCACAGATTGAAGGCGTTTTTTTAGTGGTTTGATTAAAACAGGAAAAAAAAGAACATTTCCATCTAAGTCACAATAGAACGTATCTTTCCTTTAATTAATTAAGTTTGAATGTTTTGTTTCAAATGAAATACGGAGAGAAACCAGTTGATTTTCTCGGCTGTTGGACTGAGTGGTCAGTTGGAGGCGGCATGTTGGCCGTTCCTGTCCAGCTGAAGTCATGGCTGTGACTCAGCGCCTCTGTGCCTTCTTCTTCCATCGCTTTTGTCCTTTCATTCACTCATTTATTCTGCCATTCATCACTAAAATAATAAGAAAAAAGACTGTGGGAAATGTGCTCAAAATGAATTCACAGATTTTCTAAACTTGACAGAATGTGAGCAGGTTTGTGATAGAATGTACATGGTGTGGTTGGTTATTATGTGACCAGTCAGCGATATCCTCTGCATCAAAGTACAATATTGTAGTGATAAAAGTCAGAGTGAACCCAGCTGGAGAATTCATCCTCACCGTGTGGAAAATACCTATTTTTCCCAGATTTTAAAACGTGTATAAAAACCATATTAGAAATTGTATCATATGAACAGAGTCTGCGAATGACTAAACTGTGTGTAATTTGAGTATTTTTCATGGACCTTGATAAATGCAAGTGTATTCTTTTAAATCTGGCTGAAAACATGTATTCGTTTATTCACATTTTATCAGATTTATCAGTTTTATTTACCTTATAATTTGTAAGGTAAATAAGTCCTTTATACGTATGTTAAGTCCTTTATACGTATGTTAAGTTTAACAAAACAAATACAAACTTCATCGACAAAAAAAAAATCTGTGTCCGCTGCTGAACTATCACCATAGTTACACTTTAATAAGCCTCTCTCTCATAGAGTGAATAAGCACTAAATAAATGGAAATTCCATCGTTATGTGCCAATTATTAAGTATTTTATTGAGCGATATAAAAAAGCATGCCTCCAATTAAAATCCCCCTTTTCCACTTTAACGTCTAAACAAATGTTTGGTTCCCATGAACACAGGGAAGTAAATAGAAGATAAAGCATGTGTTCGTTCGGCAGTCTGTTTTCATATTGAACTTTTTATTTGTTAAGCCCCGTGGTGCAGTGAGTCACTGACATTGTTTCCTTCTTCTCCTGCAGGTTGGAAGCCTGTCTCTGTGCATGTGTTTGGGATGAAGCACCTGTGGGACACTCACCTCCTCCTCCTCCTCCTCGGTCTGTTCCAAACTGTCACGTCGCAGGTCAACCCAGGTACGTGCCCCCGTCAGAGGGTACATTTTCCGTATTTCTGTTTTGACTCAGACTGCAGTGAGATCACATTTGAGACTCTGTGAACACTAAAAAAAAGTGACTTTTGTGAGTTTTAGTGTTTCTTTGGGGATTTGGTGATGCAGACCAGTAGCCCAGACTGCAACTGATTCAGATTTTGGATAAGTGCTGCTTTGTGGGAGCCATGTGGTCCCCTCTCTATGGTCTGGCCTCTTTGATCTCTGCATGCACGTCTTTCTCCAGCTCTCCCTCAGTTGTGTGGGTGGTTTTTGGGATGTCAATGAAAAGGAACCAATCATTTTTTTAAACAAGGAAATGGAGTAAGAACATTTGATTTGGTGCACAGAAAAGGAGTGAAAAATGAGAGGATCAAAGCAAGGTTTTTTGGTGATTGTTGAAATTGTAGACATATTGCAGATATTTGTCAGTAGACTGGCTGATAGTTTTGGTTTTACTCTCACAAGCGTCTGTCATCGAGCTGATTGTCCTTCTACTGTTGAAAACATAATGAATGAATCTACTCAGACATGAAGAGTTGTTAAGGATGGTTTTGTCTACGATGCTGAACAGGTCTCACTGAACTCGCTCTGGCAAAAAGCAACAAAAAACCACATTGAAAAAAAATATTGCTCCGTCACTTCCAAACCCTCCCTCTATTCTTACTCCACATCACTTTTACTTAAAAGTATAATAAAAGCAAATGTGAGCTCATAAACAGAAAACAATATGTATATGTATATATACATATATATATATATATATATATATATATACATATATACGTATATATGTGTATATGTATATGGGCCATTCTACCGAATTCGTGCAAAGTCCAGAGTTGGAAACACATTTTCAAAAGTTGTTTTTTTCCAAAAACCTTGTCCATACATATATTGTACCATATGTCTATGGTACATATCTAGTAAAGGCGCAGTCAAATTTCATATATTAATGTCTGCCTGTTCTTGAAATGTTTTTCAACTCCTAAAATTTGTCACTACCGTAACACAGCAACACACTGCAATAAAAACCATTATATTAATCTGTTAATATTGTGTGTCCATACACCCTCTAAAGAATAATTTTAGTAATTTATTATGAAGGGTTTTACAACTAAATCAATTAAAATAATTTTTTTAACAAATTTACAAAGTTTATTTTCTAAGACTCATCAAAATTTAAATGCAATCTTTTTTGTAAAATGAATTACACTGATCATAGAGATCTCAGAGTTCATTAGTTATTACATTGAATGTATATTTAACCAATAGTTATCATAAAATGTTATTTAATTACTCAATTCTTATTTTATTTTACAAAACATTCAGTGTTACGGTAGTGACCGCACTGTTACGGTAGTGACTGCACTGTTTTGCTCGTGACCACAGTATTTTGTTTGCAAGGTTGTATTATATCCCCTCAACCTTATTGCTTAATATTAACTCATAACCTGCCTTTTAATGTGAATTTTACAAACACAAATGTTATGTCTCTGATATGTGAACTTTAGATGTGGGTTGTCTGCAGTCGTGTTGAGAGCTGCCTGTGGGAGCTGCCTAGTGTTTCTCTGAGCATAGAAACAAGATTGTATTTTCTGAGCAACCTGCTTGTCAATGCGCTTCTTAATCCATGTTTCTCTTTATAATTGGCAGACTTGTATTTTTTTCTGCAAATTGTGCATGAGTGTGTTATGGAAAAGAAGGGTCTTTCTGCTATGCACAGGAACTCTGTGCTTCCATACTTCCTTCTGAGTTTTTGTTCTTGCGGAACATTTTGACTTCTCTGGCCTCACGCACAATCTATGGCACCGTTTTCTATATTTTTCTTTCTTCCATTCAAGTTTATTTTTCTGTGGTCACGCATTCCAACGTCTCTTATTAGTCTCACTAGAAGTGCGTGGAGTAACAGTCTCACTAGAAGTGCGTGGAAGGTGAGGCGGCATGGGAGAAGGCGTGGCAGAGGGTGTGGGAGGTGGTGTGGAAGTTGTGCACAATCTCTCCACCTCTCTTTGACTTTTCACCAATAGCCTGTGATGTTGCTGTCTTTTTCGCCATGATCTTCTGACCTTCCTTTGCTCCCTGTCAGATAAATCACTGATAGATTTGATCTTTCCTCCTTTCTTTCGTTTCTAGTTTCGTTCTCTTTCCTTCTTTCCTTATCATATCAAACATTATTTAGCACTCTGAGATTCTTAATAATGAAATGTGCTTTACAAATCAAATATAATAACAATATTATTATTATTATTATTATTATGTTTTAAGAGTATAATGTAATAATAATGATGAAAAATATGTGGAACATTACATGTTGTCACTACCATAATGATTATGTCACAACCGTAACGTTACAATTCGTTACGGTTGTGACTGTTACGGTTGTGACATTTTTAGCTAATTCCTAGCATAACTCAAACATGCTAACAAGTAAATGGCTAGGAACAGATGTTTGAACAGTTGTACACACAACAAAACATAATATTTTGTTTTGAGCCCCCAAAAGTGTATTTACTTGCAGATAATACGTGTACGGTTGTGACAATTATTAATGTAACATGCTGATTTTCAGACTTTGGAACCCATTTACTTAAAAATTATGAGAGGTAATATCTCACCATGCAGCCATGAGGGACAGGGATGCAATGTCATTTCTTGGTCAGAAATTCTGGGGCGTGACTAAAACCAGGCTCCACCCATGTGGTAAAACAACTCGTGTTACGGTTGTGACGTGAAAGTGTGGGACAGCATTTTTTAAAGCATGTTTTGTAATTTTAAAAAAAACTTCAAAATGAATCTAAATGTTTTACATTCTGTTTAAAAGAAACCAAACATATATTTTAAAATACACTATTGGAAAAAATGACAAAATTCTTTTAAGTATTAATTTCATGGATTGAAATTTAGGGCTTAGAGATTGGGACAACTACTTCCCAATAGAAAGTACCTAGGAAGGAAGCATAAATGATGATTTTGTATATATTTAGCTTAATTACTAAATAGTTACAGTCTTGTGTTTAACTAGATCATAACATCATCTTAGTAAATATTGAAGGTCTGAATTCTTAATTGTTTTGTTAAATAGTTTTTTTATTGTGGGACAGCAATTTGCACGAATTCGGTAGAATGGCCCATATATATACATATACACATATATATATATATATATAAATAAAATCTGTTCTCTACAGCATTCTCCCATACACTAAGTCATTCCTGCACAAAAAACACACACCACATGTAAACACTCAAGAACTTGGCTTATGTTTGTCATTCGTGTCCCTTGTGTCAAAACTAATGGAATAAAGCGCAGCAGAACTTCAAAGGACGAAATGTGTAGAGTGAGTGAGATAGTGATCGTATACAGTGTGTGTTTATAGTGTGTCCATGCTGTGGTGCGTTTCATGCACGTCTGTATATGTTCCGACCCATTTAACAAGACGTGAATGTAATGTGAGATTCCCTTCTTTTTTTTCTTTCTTAATTTGAACTTTTATTCAAAACCTTACTTGGCATTCCACAAAAAAGAAGAAAAAAAATGGGCAACATGAATATTTTATGAGACATCTCTCAACTGCATTTAATAAGGGATTTGAGCGTATGACCCCAGAGGGACTTCTATTGCTGGTCTTTCTTTCTTTTTTCCCTTTACGTGTGTGTGTGCGCGTGCGTGCGCACAATCACATGCATATACCCGCATGCACATGCATGCTGTAGATCCAGCTATCCCACTGGAGTCTGTGGCTAATGCATACCAGACATTCTGACAGCAGGAAAGTCCATTGAAATGAGCTCTGTCTTTCGCCCCGGCATTGTGTATGTGTGTGTGTGTGTTTCCCAGTATTTGACCGCTCATAAGTCATGGAAAGGACTGTTTGTGCATCTGATCATGGTTAAAGTTCACCAAGTTCACTGTTAAGAAAAAAAATAAAAATTGGATGTAAAATCTGAGCTAATGGAGTTGAGTTTGGTTTACAAACCAGTAGCAGTGACCTGCGGTGTCACGAAGAGCTCACATCTCAACCTGCTCTAATATATGGATGCAAGATATCGTATATCAATCTAATGCTGCACTTCTGCTGCATTGAGAAGAAGAAGAAGGCCATTTTTCCACAGTCTGGAAATATTCCCGGCTGAATTTAGTAGAGCTGAGATGTTGAGTGATGCCAATTTTCCCCTGTTTAAAATTCCCAGGCAATGGAATTACAGCATCCCTGTCTTTCCCATTTTACTTGGGAGTGGGCGAACTTTATTTCACTGCGGAGATGAGGGAGGAGAAGGTGTGGACATGAGCACAGGCCTGGGCAGAACCACCAAATATCATGCAGTGTTATTATTGTGTGGGCTCCTACTTATGAGGATGTTTCAAATAGAAGCCAAATGAATAGGTGAATGCACAAGAACTAATCGCAGTCACTAAAAACATGCAAATGACTTTAAACAGAGGCCAACAAAGAAAGAAAGAAAAGAAGACCCTTCTGCTAAAGGCCAAACAGTCACACAGGATTTAACAATTCTTATATTAGAAGAAAAAGGGAACTTGAATAATTAAATGAACAGAAAAAAACTAACAAAACTTCTCTGTTTCTTAACAACAAACTCAGTGTGCAGACAAGAGAGCAGACGCAGACCACATGTGTGTATTTTCTCCAAGGTCTTTTAATTCAGTGGTCAGTAATTGGTCCAAAACTGGCCCGCCAGCATCAGTATGTGGCTCAGCAGATGATTTTACTAATCTGATCTTAAATTATTTGCATTATCTTCACAAAAAAATTAAAATTTCATATCGAGTTCAGAGCTTTTTAATCTATTTATTCTTTTTTATCCTATAAAACAATATATTAAATAACTGATAAAGGGCAACCAAAAAACTGAGCTTTGTCAAAAAGCTTTAATGCATTGAGGGGAAAAAAATGGTAACTTTAAAAAATGACTTCAAAGATGCCTACATCCTACACTCCCACTTGTGACCACCGGGGTCACTGTTCAGCAAGTTTGTCACCTGATCCCATTTCAGAATGTAATAAATGTGACAATAAAGTCATAAGAAACACAAGCACAATTGTGCAGATATACAGTTTAAGGGACAGGTATAATTCTGTGGACCTGAGCTGTTACTTGTGTGTGTGTGTGTGTATGTGTGTGTGTGTGTGTGTGTGGGAGTGTATTTAGATGATGGACAGCAAACTCTGACAGAACAAGTCTGCCTTTCATGGCAGGGTGCGGTAAAAATCAAGAGGTGAGAGAGGGGGTTTGGTCCGTTACTCCTTCATCTCTCTTTCTCTCTCTCTCTCTCTCTCTCTCTTAACCACACAAGGCTGGTATTTTTCCACCTTTTTTCTCGGGTGATATTTTTAGATGCTGTGGCCAAATATGAGTCCTGATGGGTGGTGGGGTCAGTGTGTGTATATGTGTGCAGCTCACCCCAGTGGTCACCTCTGAGTGGGTTGGGTAGATAAATAAATACAACAAAAACCAACATTTGCTGGAGCGGTCATACATCCGGCACGGCAACACTGAAACCCATTCCTGTCTCTCTCTCTCTCTCTCTCTCGAATGTATTTAGGATGTGGTTAAAGACTCTGATAATGACTCTTATTTTCATCAATTGTGTCCAAGGCAATTGCTGAGTTTTCCCCCCATCTGATGATGTTGCACTGCCCGAGGTCTGCATCACTGTGTGTTTCTGGCAAGACTTCACGGAGAAAATATGCCCTCATGTCACCACACATGACCCCAGTGTTTCCACTGACATTTCTTTTGAATGTTTTGACTATGTTTCATGCAGCGTGGAGAGCAAAGATGCAGCTCCTCTCTCCTTCTCGCCTTGATGCGTGTTTTACTCTCTTCACCTCTGTGTGAATTAGTAACGGAACGCCAAACCACCTCAGACCCAACAACCTTTGACCAAACTTGGCTGCAACTGCAAAACCTTCCGCTATAAGTTGCCAGATAATATGATTTAATATTCCTGTTCTTTGTCATCTTATCCTGCCCTGATTTGATTTCAAATAATCTTAATTGTTGCAATTGCATCAGGTTCTGATAACTTGTTGCTGCTGTCGCCTGTGTAGTTTAAGCACCTACGATGAACACAAGTTTGCAACTGTAATCATAGCCGGAATATACCATAAGATTCTGAAGAGATCTTATGGTATATCTCACACACACAGACACAAAGGTTTGTGCAGCTATTCTATCCATTTAAGGACTTAGATTGACTTCCATTCATTTGGACAGCCTCACCACGAGCTTGATTCCAACCCTTAACCATATTACCTTAACCTAAACCTAACTAGTTCTTCAGAATTTTAGGCTCTGCCTCATAAGAACCAGGTTTTGTTCTGACAGAGTCATTGTGTTAACAATTTTATTGCTACTACATTTTGGCACATTTAGCTAATTTTCCTGTGATTTGAGACAAAAAAAAGTTACATGACTGTAATCAATATGCATTAGTAGAAAAACAAAGTTAAATCTAAATCTAAATGTTAAACATTATGGTAAAGTCTAAATAAAAATGCTGAATCTAGAGCTAAAATTACACTTGTCTACACTTGTCTGCTTGCTTTGTTAATTGCTGCCTTCACTTCACTTCAGCCCTCATCATTTTCCCCCAACTGTTTACACCCGACCAGTCTATCCCCTGCACCAGATAAACCTTGACTATAAGCAAACCACACCCACTGAAAAAAACCCATATCACTCATCTTTTATTCTCTTCATGAAATTGTGTCTCAAATCACAGGAAAATTAGCTAAATGTGCCAAAACACAATGACTCTGTCCTAAAATTCTGAAGAACTAGTTAGGTTTAGGTTAAGGTAATATGGTTAAGGTTTGGAATCAAGCTTTATTAAGCTCGTGGTGAGGCTGTCCAAATGAATGGAAGTCAATCTAAGTCCTTAAATGGATAGAATAGCTGCACAAACCTTTGTGTCTGTGTGTGTGAGACATGTGAGCTGTGTATCAGATCTTGAGTCCTTGTCCTAAACCCTTCAGGGGTTTCCACTTCTTGACTTCTGAGCAAATATTTGCAGGAGATCAAGAAAGGAGGAAGACAGAATCACAGGGAGAGAAAAGGGAGGAAAGAAAAAAGCAGGAGAGAGACAGAGAAGGCCTTGAACCTCCAGCTCTGCTGTTGCTGGCATCTTCTCAAAGGTTTGTGTGTCGGACAAGGGGCCAGGTTAACTCCACTAAATCCACTACACAGAAATCACGATTTCCAAAGACTCTTTCATCCATCAGTGAGGCTATTTAGCGGTCATATCCTGTTAAGTGGCGTTATCAGTGTGAGACCAAAACAATCCGACCCTTTAGATACAACATGAAGGAAAAGTGTCCCCTTTATTTTTCTACCCATGGAAACACAGAGGAATCAGGACATTCCTTCTTGTGAGAGTCTTGTAAAAGTAATAAGAAACCACGCTGGCTGTGTCACGCTCAGTTTGCCTCTAACCTGCTTGATGGGATGAAGACTTTCTGAATTGCAGTGTTAATTTTAATCAACTTACACAGAAGAAAGGGAAAAAGAAAGAGAGAGAGAGAGAGAGAGAGACCACACAGAAGGCCAGGACAGAGAGGAGACAGAAGAGGAGGGTGAGGATGTGGAGGAGGTGGAGGGGGTGCAGGAAACAGTGGGCATACAGTTTCTGTTGACCACAGAATGGAGGTGTGATGGACACAAACCTTCCTGATTTACCACGCACACACACACACACACACAATCACACGGTAACCGCCTCTAGTGCATGTGTTCAGTACCAACACTATTTGGATTGGCAGAGACGCTGAATGGTCCCAGCTTATTATTTCAATACAGAAACCACAACTTGTGTGTGTTTCTTGACAGGAGTGTGTGTGTGTGTGTGTGTGTTTGGTGTGTTTGAGTACAGTGTTGAATTCACAGCGTCAGCCAGCTCTGCGGCTGGTCCAAAAAATGTGAGGACAGCTGCACTTTTCATTGTGTGATAATCCAGGTAAAAGATACATTAAGTAATAAACACTTATCGCACTGTTATGTGATAATTTATCAAGTAAAAAAAATATTTAAATCTACGCATACACTGTGCTATGAGAACTGTGAGCTTAAAGCTTCACTAGGCAACTTCTTTTCCCTTACTATAGGGCTTGGAAACCAGTTTGTTGGCTCACTTAATAGTGAGAATGGTTCCTCTTTTCATTTTTTATGATCTTAATATTTAATATTTAACATTTTTATATTCCTTGCTTACAAATAATTACTTTTTATTTTTACTGGCTTTGCTGCTGTGACGCTTTAATCTTCCCTGTTGTGGGACAAATGGTCTTAGGAATTTCTTATCTTGTCATATCGTGTCGTGTACATAACATAAGGCAACAATACATGCAGTGGAATTCAGTCGTAAAGAAATAAACCAGCAGAGTGACTTCTTTCAGAGTAAAGTGCTCGTAAAAGCTTAATGACAGTGTTTCTAACAATCCCTTTCCTTCTTTGGTAAATAGTATTTCATTCACATGTTTGTCTTGTGCCCCCCACTCACCTTTATTACAGTTTCTATATTTACCTGCATATCTGGTTCAGGTCGTCTGGCCTTTAACTGAAATGTGTTGTTGTTTTGTCTCGTTGTAGGTGTGTGTCGTTATGCTCTGGGCATGTCAGGTGGGCAGATCCAGGACGAGGACATTTCTGCCTCCAGCCAGTGGTCTGAGTCCACCGCTGCTAGATACGGCAGGTAGGTTCCTAAAACCAAGTCCTATCCCTCAAAATGCCATTTTAAGGGGTGACAGAACATGAGGACCAACCAAAATGTCCTCACTTCAATTATCATTCCAACAGTTTTTTGGTCCTCACAAAGATATGCATACAAGAACACAAAATTGATAGAGTTTGCCATGATGATGAATGAATGTGTGTCAAGGTGTCAGCATGCACGAGTATGTGTGTGTGTGTGTGTAAATATCAGGATAATGATGTAATACACTCTCTCCATTCGTCTTGGCTGTGTTTTCATTCTCGCTTTGCTCCCTCTCTCCCCTGACAGCCCCTCGTCCAAAATTAACACTTTAGGATGGATTTACGACGCAGGTTTTCACTGAAGTGTTTTCATAACAGGCTTTTAGGAGTGAAATCCACCACTGCACTCACTATTACTTTCCTCTCACCTTCCTCTGCCATCCTGTCCTACATTTTTCTTTCCTCCTGTACCCTTTTCCCTTTCCTGCTGCAACTCCACTGTGGACATCCACTCACTGTGCAACTCCTTCCTTTTCCAAATGCCTCTCTCCAGGTTGGACTTTGAGGAGGGCGACGGAGCGTGGTGTCCAGAAATAACATTTGAGACAGACAACCTGAAGGAGTTCCTTCAGATTGACCTGCGCTCGCTCCACTTCATCACCCTCGTGGGCACCCAGGGTCGACACGCAGGAGGCATGGGGAACGAGTTTGCACAGATGTACAAAATTAAGTACAGCCGTGATGGAAGTCGCTGGATCTCATGGAGAAACAGACAAGGCAAACAGGCAAGTGTATTAATCAGTGACCCCAAGTTCCTTCTGCCACGGGACCAACTTTAGGGTTGGACCTTAAAGTTCCTTGTAACGCCCCTGGCTGGGATATAGTCCAAGATTAAGATTAACCATTCCTACTCTGGGTCGCCAATAAATTTGCAGAAATGTTAAAAATTTAGGATTTGATTCATAGCACATGCATTTTACATTGTTGTGAATCATTTATCAAACATGTGTGTGGTTTAACTAAACTAAACTAAACTAAAAAAGTGGGTGAAACACTGGTTTTATTTAACTGTCTGATTTATTTTGATCTTTCTATAAACCTTTCACAAATTGTCATGACCAAATTCACAATGAAATGCAAATCTTCCGCCTTTTTCTGCAAAATCAAATTTTTATGCACATTTCTTTTAAACATATACATGTAAATCTTTTCTTAAAAAGCTGAAATTTCCTGCAGCCCAGGCCACGACTGTGTTATCATGCAGATGTAGTAATTGTCGGTCATTGCTGTGCTCCTTTGTTTTTCATGAAGGTGATTGAGGGAAATAGAAACGCCTATGACATTGTACTCAAGGATTTGGAGCCGCCCATCATCGCTCGCTATGTCCGCTTCATGCCCGTCACAGATAACTCCATGAACGTCTGCATGAGAGTTGAGCTCTACGGCTGTGAATGGCTGGGTAAGATGTTGATGAGGAAGAGAGAGAGGATATGTAAAGAAAGAACAACAGAGCTGAGGCGTCTGTCTTCAGTTTGTATATAGCATAGGTCATATAGATCCTTATCCATATATAGCATGTTCTGGTTATTGGGAGCAATATCTTTGACACCATCCTTTCAGTTCTGTTATTTTCCTTTTCTTCTTTCACTTTAACCTCAATCGTCAGGTTTAAATGTTGCCATTTTGTTTCCAAACATTACCTAATGCTTTTTGACCCTAAATGTCCAGTGTCGAAAGAATAAGAGACATCTAATGGCGAGATTGTGGATTACAGCTACACACACTCATCCCTTCCATCCTTATTCCTCCTTTGGGTTCTGCCTAAAAGTATGAAACACTCACTAACAAACAAACACTAAAGCCTCAAAAACAGCCTCAGTTACATTTACTGGCTTATTGTAAGGACAGGAAAACACAATGATGTTTAATTATAAAAATATATGGTCAGTGTTAGAACTACATCAGCGCAGGTGAGAAGTGAATGGAAAATGTGGACATTCTTCATTTTAGATTTGTATTCTAAATTTGTTGTTGAAGAACCTGGTGAAATTGAGGTCAAATCAATGCATAAAAAGAAGCCAAAAAAGGTAGAAACATTTAAAACATTGCACATAATAATGTAATGGAAAACAACACTTCTGTAACTTCCTCATACTGCTTGTTTCACCATATAACGCTTGCATAGCTTAGGTTAGACATTCACACAAACTGACCACAAAAATCTGATTTACTACGTGTTGAGAATCCTACTGTCGCTTCAAGGCCCAAGGCCACGTTTCTCCTTCCTTTGTATTCTGCACAGAGAAGCTGATGACGTGACAACTGGCTATAAATCCATATAACTTTCTCTGTGTCTCAGAGCCATGTTGACCCGCCTCTGAGATGTTGAGATCTTGACTCTTTCTTCGCAAAGAATCAAACAGCACTTCCACAAGCCATTTGATACTCAAGCTTTTATATCCTCATTAGACATCTTAAGACACATTTTTCCACTGCACTGTGATTCATACTGCTCATTTCCCTTAAGCTGCATTGCATAACTTTGAAATCTAAACAAACGTCTGTTACATTCAAATCATTATTCTGAGTATAGCGCTGTAGTTGGATCTCATGTTGCCCGGCAACATTGCCGTGCTGCACGTAGCCATGTATTTTACATTATGATGCAGATGATGGAGGCAAAGCAGAAGCACAGCAGCTACACAGTGAAGCCAAGCAGCTGTGTACAGTTGGACTATGGCTGAAAATGCCCCAAGTCCAATAATCTGATTGATAGAAGTTACACATTAGAGCTTTAATGAAAAACTTGTAAGATCACCTTTGAATAGACACGGTCACTGTGAGAAGTAAAGCAAGCAATAATCAGGGCTTTGAGCTGAGAAAGGCCCACACAGGAGAGATTATTACAACAATTTTGTGAGAATTACATTATATTTTAAGATTTATGATTATGTACACAATACTGCCGCAACACTATGGTTGGAAAGGCCCATAACCTCAGTTATTGCAAAACTAACCTAAAAATGGATGTGAAATATAACAAACACACATAAGATCATTAAAAAGAAAAGCAGAAATCCTTGTTTCATCTCATCATTGTGATTATATATTGTCTTTATAGACATTTCTGCACAGTCAAATAGATCATAGTGATTATTTTCCATGTACTGTTCAATCACATACTGTATTTTGTTTGGTAGGTAAAGAAATTGTTCATGGGTCCACATGAAACACATAAATTAAAAAATAAAAGAAAGAGACATATATTTAATAATCTAAATGCACTTGGTGCAGCAGATTTTTTGTGAGAATCTAAAACACCCTTCTGAAGTAATCCAGTATTCTGTGGTTTGAATTCAAAGTGATGAATCCATAAAAATAAACACAGAAATAACTTGTTTTCCAGATGGTCTTGTATCATACAACGCTCCAGTGGGAGAACAGATGTCCTTGCCCACTTACCCCGTTTATCTCAACGACACCGTCTACGACGGCGCCATCATCCACAGGTATGTGTCTCTCATTCCTCCCTCCTCACACCACTGCTCTGCTCCATCATCGCTCTCATCCCGCGTCAGTACTTTTCCCCTCCTCGCCTCCTTGTTGCCTGGTCACCATGGTGAAAGCAGAGAGCCACATGGTGGTGAGTGGGTCATGGTGGTTTACTGTTAAGCAATACCTCATGGGAATGACTGAGTCAACCAAAGTTTCAAAATGGGGACGAACAACTTGAGAGGCTTTTGTTGACATTAGTGTTTCGATGATGAATAATGTCCTCCATGACACGGGCCTTCTTTTCTCAGAGGGAAAAGAAAATGGCCCATAATGCAGCATCAAAGCCAAGAGCATGAGGAAGATGAACCGGTTTTATAATGCTGCCACCTAGTGTTGAATGCTTGGAACTTTTTTTTTGTTACACATGATTACAAGGATAATAACAATAACACAGAGTTAGTGAAATCTGACCTAGGTTATAATAGTTTTGGATTTTTCATTAGTTTTAGTTTTTATTTCATTTTCATGAGTTATGACTGTTAATTCGTTTTTAGAGTTGGTTTGTTGGTTTTGTTTGTTTTAGTTTAGTTTTTATTAGTTTTAGTTTTTTGTAATATGGAGCATTTGCCAGGTGCAAGATTCAAAAATAAGTATTGCGTCTTAAATGCAACCGTTCAAAATTGCCAGCATCGAAAAAATAAATACACTTTATATGAAAGAAGAGGATTATGTACGAAATTAATTTGCAAAGACAAAAACTAAGCACATTTTCACTACAATTTTAGTTTGTTTTATAAACACACAATTCAGTTTCAGTTAGTAACTCTAGCTTTTATTTTTATTTCAGTTAACAAAAATGTTTTTTCAATTTTAGTTTTTGTTAGTTTTCTTTAACTATAATAACCTTAAATCTTGTTTACGTTTTTTTTTCTTTCCAGTATGACAGAGGGTTTGGGTCAGCTGACTGATGGCGTATGTGGTCTGGACGATTTCACGCTCAGCCATGTTTACAACGTGTGGCCTGGCTACGACTACGTCGGCTGGAACAATGAAAGTTTCCCCAGTGGATATGTGGAGGTCATGTTTGAGTTTGACCGCACGAGAAACTTCACCACCATGAAGGTGCAGACTCCTCATGATACAGCTCTCCATAGTTTTACAGTACAGCCCACCGTCAGTGCTGAAACTCTCCCCGTATGTCCCGTCTGCAGGTCCACTGCAACAACATGTTTTCCCGCCATGTGAAGACCTTCCGTCAGGTGGTGTGTTACTTCCGTTCTGAGGCAGACTGGGAGGCCACGCCGCTCTCCTTCAGCTCTGTGGTGGACGAGAAGAATCCCAGCGCTCGCTTTGTCACTGTCAACTTAGCCAATCACATGGCCAGTGCCATCAAATGCCAGTTCTACTTTGCTGATGCCTGGCTGTTGTTCAGTGAGATCACCTTCCAGTCAGGTATGAACTAACCATGTGCAGAGACATGCCCCCTTGGTGGTTGTATAAGCTTATATTCTTATTATATATATTGTTTTTACATTTAATGATTGTGTTGCTTTGCGTTACATCCATAATAAAAACATATATAACAAATGCAGTCTTCCTGTTGGAGAGCTGTATTGAAGCGGCAACCTTATTTCTTGTATTGTTTTTCTTCTGTTGCAAACTAAAACTTTTGCCAAACCACTTCATTGATTAGCAAAATAATTGGTGATGAGTTCATTTAGTGAATTGTTCCCACCCTTCTTCTGATGTTGTGATTTCAATACTTTCCTTTCAGACACGGCCATGTACAACACAACTCTGGCTCCGCCCAAGACTGGACTGGACAACACACCACCTGGTTAGTGACCTCGATGCCAATTAACGTATAAAGTAATTAATTTTATCTTAATAATTATGCTGGCAGTGGCTTTCTTGCTAAACTAAACTTCTGATGACTGCTTAAACAGTTTTTCAACCTTTTTTGAGGCAAGGCTCATTTTTAGATTACACAAAATCCAACAGCACACCACAAACACACATTACACAGTACATATAACCACAGTTTAGTGTTTTTTCAAAATGTGTTCATACTCACTCCGTACACAAAGCCGAGATCCTGGCAGGAATTGAAGAAATGCACACACCGAGCAGCTCCTCCTCAGCAGCGCTCAGTCTCTCTCTGTGTTTTTGTTTTTAATGGCAGTCATGCTTGGAAAGCTCAGCTCACATTGACATGTTGTGGGAAATGGGAGCAATGTTGAAAAGGCTCTTGACAGCAGTCAACCAAAAACTGTCCAAAGATAGATCACCATTGCTGGCACGGCACTGAACAATTACATGCAGACAGTGACTAAATAATTATTTTTTGAACCTATTAAGGGAAATTGGATAAGTAGGATAATTGGATGGTAGTGTGCCATGGCACAGTAGTTGAAAATCACTGCACTATAGCATGACATTGGTATGCATCTCTTATTGTGTAGAATTGCTATGCATAGTAATAATCCCTATTATTCCACTACTGTATGTTGTGGCAGTGTGACAGTCAGCATAGTATCCCAACTGATTAATCATGTTACACATGAAAAACGTATCAGTGAGAAAAAAGCCCTGCCGACATTTCACACAGTTGTTTTAAGTCGCTGTTGCGAATGAAAGCTCTGGGTTGAATCAGGGTGGAACTTACAATAGCATTATTATTAGCTGGTTCTGTGCAGGTGTGTCAGTAAGTCAGGGCTCTGAGCCAGTACTGTTTGCACATTATGTCATTATGTTGGCACACCTTGATGTGACGTAATTACAGCGAAACAATCTGCCTGCAGTCTGTAATTACATTACATTACATGTCATTTAGCAGACGCTTTTATCCAAAGCGACTTACAAAAGTAAGTAAGTGTAATCTGTCCATTTCTCAAAGAAAAAATAATAGTCTTAAGTGCAGATATGCAGTAATGTATGATCCTACATGTTCTTCCTATTATTAAAAGCCATAACCCTTTGTCCCTCACCAGATGAGGATCCCACCCACAAAGTAGATGACAGCAACACCCGAATTTTGATTGGTTGCCTTGTCGCCATCATCTTCATCCTTGTGGCCATCATTGTCATCATCCTGTGGAGACAAGTGTGGCAGAAGATGCTGGAGAAGGTGAGTTCAAACCTATCAAGCCTTCAGATTTTGCACATTTTGATTTAGACTTAGATCTGTTACTTCACCCCCCACATCCTGTATTCTAGGCCACTCGTCGGATGCTGGATGATGAACTAACTGCTAGTTTGTCAATACAGAGCGAGACGTTCGCCTACAACCACAACCAGTCGAGTACGACCAGCGAACAGGAGTCTAGCTCCACGTATGAGCGAATCTTCCCCCTCGGTCCAGACTACCAGGAGCCCTCACGCCTCATATGTAAGCTCCCGGAGTTTGCACAGAGCTCAGAGGAGCCTGGTAGGTGGACACACATGTCTGCTCGCATTAATTTAATCTTCCTCCAGTGTTTTGAGGATTATACAACTTTCCTAAAGCGCAGTTTTCATCGTGTTGCCTTAAGACCTCATAATATTCTCCAATACTAAGTGTCAGAACCAATTAAATTGCTGATCACTGATTTCTTTTCATTTCGAGTGGTTTGTTCAACTTAGTGTTCCCGGTCAAAAATGACCATCATAAAATAAATGGGTGAGATAATATTATGTTCATCCAAAAGATGGAAAACATTCCCACACGTACATACACTGACCCACACATCCACAGCTGAAACTGTATTTTCAGACTCTCTCTTGTGCTTTGTGTCACCAACCCCTGATTTAAAACTAATAAGAGTAACAAGAATTGCACTAAAAAAAACAATCTTAGAGTGAACACACAGTACATGTTTTGCTCCTTTCATGCAGCTTTATTTGTCTCATGCAGTTACACTTGTTAACCAATAGATGGCACACACAACACTGCAAAATTTAAAGAGGATTTCTGCTTTTTGTGTCATTCTATGGACCTGCTGAGAGTCTGCAATAATTGGATTGATAATGTTCAGACACTTACTGACGATTTTGTGTTCCAGCTTCTACCAGCACAGCAGCATCTAAATCCACCACAACCAGTGTGGCCCAGGACGGCGTTCCTCATTACGCCGAGGCAGACATAGTAAACCTGCAAGGTGTGACGGGGAGCAACACGTACGCCATCCCTGCAGTGACCATGGACCTATTATCAGGGAAGGATGTTGCAGTGGAGGAGTTTCCAAGGAAACTGCTGACTTTCAAAGAGAAGCTCGGGGAGGGTCAGTTTGGAGAGGTGTGTGCTGTTTACCAGTCATCTACAAATTAACCTAGAGATGAAAAGAAACAGCCGAGTTATAAATGTGACTCTCCTCTCCTCTCCTCTCCTCTCCTCTCAGGTGCACCTGTGTGAAGCACAGGGGATGCAGGAGTTCATGAATAAAGAGTTTTTATTTGACACCTCTGAGGACTTGCCAGTTTTAGTGGCTGTGAAGATGCTTCGCTCGGATGCCAACAAAAATGCCAGGTATTGACTCAGATGCGTGGAAGAAAAACAGTTGTGTTTCATGCAAGATTTTACTCTCTGTCCTGAGCTTCTGTGATCAGATTAGCTCAGACAGACGCACTTGATTCATACACGACGGATGATCTGAGACAATCTCTCCATCGCTGAAACCCTCTGGTGATATTGGTATTGACATGCGTCACATTATTACTCTTTATTGTCCAACTGTCTTTTAGACTTTAGAGTAATTGAACTCTCTGAACTGCCCTCTGATTGGTCACAGTCTCCTGTCATTCTGTGAACTGTCCTGAGATCTGTCTGTTTAAAGCTTCCCATCACATTACAGAGGTAGTTGTGAGGCTGAGCGCAGACGAGATGCAGAAGTGTCATATTCGCTCAGAACACTTGATTTAAATGACCATCACAAGGACACATAGATACAAATAACCCTTCACTCGCACACACGGTCAATTTCGAGTGTCTAATTTACCTAATCCCAATATTGCATGTTTTTAGGTCTAATATGACATTTATTTATTGTCATATTTAATTTTAGTTTTAGGTCTAATATGACATTTATTTATTGTGTTTCATTGTTGTTGCCATAACCATGTTCACAAAAACATGGTTATGGCAACAACAACGTTCATTTATATTCGCAATAAGTTACTACTGGCTTTTAAATAGTCCATTTCAACCTACACATTTAATAGTATATTGTGAGGTTAAAGTTTTCCACATTTTGAGCCTGTTTGGCTGAACCTACAGAATATTTAACATTTTCATGACAAATATTCCAGTTTGACCACCAACCCTCCAACCCACGGATAATGATTTTCAACGTTTCTTTGTCTCTTTGGTTTTTCCAAACATAAATGTGAAGTGTATATAACTTGTTGTCTAACGCTTTTATGTTGGTAGGAATGACTTCCTGAAAGAGATAAAGATCATGTCGCGTCTAAAGGACCCGAACATCATTCGCCTCCTGGCGGTGTGCATCCACAGCGACCCGCTCTGTATGATCACAGAGTACATGGAGAACGGAGATCTCAATCAGTTTCTGTCCCGTCATGAACCTGAGGGACAACTCGCTCTGCTCAGCAACGCACCCACTGTCAGGTGAGTCGGTGGCTATATTTTATAAGTGTGTGTTTACATGTTGTTTTATTTCCTTACCAACCCATGATGCTTTATCTCTCCTGTCCTTTCTAGCTTTGATAATCTGTGCTACATGGCCACTCAGATAGCATCGGGGATGAAGTACCTCTCATCCCTAAACTTTGTGCATCGAGACTTGGCCACACGGAATTGCCTGGTGGGCAAAAAGTACACGATAAAGATAGCAGACTTTGGAATGAGCAGAAACCTGTACAGTGGGGACTACTACCGCATCCAGGGCAGAGCGGTGCTGCCGATACGCTGGATGTCATGGGAGAGCATCCTGCTGGTGAGGACCGCTACTTGTGTTTTAAAGAAAACGGCTTAATTTAAAGCAACACCTTATGTGAACAATTTCAAAAGGTCAAAGACAAAAGGCAGATGCAGCAGTCTGCCACTAATATTTTGCATACAGAATACAATGAAAAAATAATCTACCTTAAACTGTGGGAAACAGTTTAAAAATCTAAATTCTTCACAATTCGTAATGTTTCACCTTCCATGTGAATATACTGACCATGATCATAACCTCATTCATAACCTCAGAATCATCAGTCGACAAGCATAATAGGGGAGAACATGGAGTATCTTTATTGAGAATTTCTGATAGAGATTTGGTGACCTGTACCCAAAAGGACTGTGTACAACTTTGGTGCAATGTCTAATTACAGGAGTAATGTCAATTTTCTGTACATATGTTACGTGAAGGGTTTGATAATTAAATTTTTTCCCCAATGAATAGAATTAAATAAATTTCAGCAGTGATGGTAATTAATCAGCTTACTACTGTAATGGCACATCCAGCAATGATTACATAGTGTTGCTTTAATATTTTACCAACATGCTCATCGTCATATATGAACAGCTTATATACTGTATATATATATATATATATATATATATATATATATATATATATATGTACATATATACATATTATATATATATATATATATATATATATATATATATATATATATATATGTACATATATACATATATATATATATATATATATATATATATATATATATATATATATACTGTGCATGGAAATACTAATTCCTGTTTTCATTTGATTTGAAGGGTAAATTCACCACAGCTAGCGACGTGTGGGCTTTTGGAGTGACTCTGTGGGAGATTTTAAACTTCTGCAAAGAACAACCGTACTCTCAGCTCACTGATGAGCAGGTGATAGAGAACACAGGGGAGTTTTTCAGGGACCAGAAAAGACAGGTGGGTGTCGCCAACCCTGCATATTTCTCCAACGTGTGCAACACCGGCAAATTCATGGTTTTACTTCTTTGTTTGTCTGTCTCACAGATCTACTTGCCTCAGCCTGTGCTGTGTCCAGACTCACTCTACAAGATCATGCTGAGCTGCTGGAAGAGGAACACGAAAGAGCGGCTGTCCTTCCAGGAAATAAACCAAGCCCTCCTGGATATACAGCCTTAAGCTGGGACTGCGTTTAAGACAGTGATTCCCCAGTCTGCTCTGCTCATCTCTGGAAGAAATGGTGCTTGACTTAAGTGGCAGAAACACTCCATGTTTAAGCTATTTCATTTCAGTGCAGGAAAAAATAAAAGTGAACTCCACCTGAGAGCCACAAGCTACAGTTTGGGAAGCATGGACTTAATGCACCACAAACTGGACGTGCTTCTCAGAGTCAAGGAAGGATCCTCGGTTGAATTTCAAGGGTGTTACGTCATTGGATCCCGTCGAAGGATTGTACCAATGTGCAGGATCCTTCAAATTCTACGAAAGACTGAGCAAATTTACAAGGATGCACATTGTGTATCCTCAGCGCAGTGGAAAAGAACCCACAGCCACGTCTATTTCCAGGCTTTAGCTACTGGCAAACAACCGTTCACTGTCATCCTTTCCCCAGGGCGTCAGGGAAAGTATTTCTCATTTATATAATAAGCTTCTGCTTCCAAACGTGAAATGCATGCTCTGGCTGGTTTGTCCTTTCAGGCCACCATAGAAACGTAGTGGTGCATGGTGGTGCGGCCTCCTTTGCCTAAATGACATAGAAAAAGGCTCAGTGAGGCTACGAAAACCAATCAGTCTGTGTTTTAAGGTGATTGTACACTTTATATTAGTAGTTATCAGAAAATACAGTTCATACAAAATATAAGAAATAAACAGTTTGCACAACTCTAACTTTTTTTTCATTGACGCAGCGACATGCACTTGGTAGCCTGATTCAATAATGCATTCTCAAGAGTGTTGCCTGGTCCCTGTAGGACCTGACACGGAAGGATCCTCTCTTTCCAGGAAGGATCCTTGACTATGAGAAGCACACATGAGCTAACAGAGACCTTTGTGTGTTTGTCAGTTTAGCTCAATTATGTTGTCTAAAACGTCATAGACCCACAGGTGCTCTGTTTTATACTACACAACACAAACACTGTTGTGACACGTGCTGTGGAAGCGAACATTCAATGTAGCAAGTGACATCTGACACTTTGGAGGATATGTTTTGTTTTCATTAGTCAAACCTGCCATGTTAGTGTGTTTGATGACAAACATTGTTGCAGAGCATGCTCGTGTTTGCATGTGGAGGACTGCTTGAATGTCGGGGGGGAAGAGTGCAGCAAACTATGACTGTTACATTTGGTTCTATTTCAAGTTTTTCATCTCCCTGCAGTTTCCCGTTCATGTATATGACTGTGTATATTCAGTAGATAAGTATCAATATTTTGCTATTTCATATTTATATGTTCATCTGTGTGTGTTCTGTGTATGTGTCTGTGCCTCTTAGATGGCGTGTCGATTCACTCATTTTAGTTTTACGCACTAAACAAATCAGGAGTGCAGGCTGTATTTGTGCTGTGTTGGCTGACAGTTTGTTTACAGGCCATATCACTGAAAAGATGACACGTGTTGTGGATGTTGAACCAGCTCAGGAGACAGTAAAAAAAAGGTTTTTTTGAATCAGGATAGAAGAAGAAATGGGAATGTTGACTTCAGATATTTAGTTTGACTGCTAAAAGACAGATGTCACAGGTTTGTAATAAACAGGGCCAATTATTGGATTCAGACTAGGGCTGAACGATTTTGAATACATATTTCATTGAGATTATATCAGAGGTAATGGTCGGTTCATTCGAAAAACATATTTAAAATTATCATTGTGTGATATTTGTGCTCTCTCTAGTCTGTAGAATAAGATGTGTATAGATCGAGACAATAATTCATCTATAATAATGATATAAATGACACACATTTGGCTTTAAAATAAATAAATATTGCGCCTCTTGCAATTTGAAAACTGCTGTAGGCCGTATTGCGATTACAATAAAATTCCGATTAATTGTTCAGCCCTAATTCAGACCAAGAGGAATGTAGTAGCAGGTCCTTTGTTGTTGCCACAGGGAAACAACATTTCAGAGAGTAACAAAATGACAACACAAACGAACAGCTGACCTACCCGTCTGTCACTGACTGACCCGCCATGCTGCCCCCACCCTGCCTTTGCTCTCGCTGTTCATGAGTCTTTGATAACCAGAGGTAAGAAAGTGATGCCACTGTCATTCAACCACATTCATTCATCTATGGAATCAGTTATCAGCACTCAATTTGCTTTATTATCATTGTATGTGTGATACTCTCCTTGTCCTTTCTCTTTGTTTTTCCATTAGGGATAATGCGTTCTGTATTTTACTCTCACTTAATTGGTTGAACTTTCATTCTGCATACCACTGTTTCAGCGACAACAGCTGTATTTACAGGTTCTTATCAGAGGCTTACCACTCACACATTGACGACACTTGAGTCCTTGAGACAAATAAATCTTGTACAAATCTGCTACTCTTTGGTTTGAGGCTAAATTTGGCCATTTGTGAAGCAGGTGTTGCTTCTTCTCACTGAATCTGTTGAAAATGACATCATTTGTTTAGTTTTATTCCATATTTACTACTCAAATCATTGTTTTTTCCAGTGAGAATGTTTTTATATACATTGCAAACAAATGTACATTGATAGCCAAATCACAAATAAAATGTATACTTTACTCGTGTCTTATTCATTAGAAGCCAAGTATTTCACTGGCTTCTGTGTGTGTGTGTGGGGGGGGGTGCAAGGTGGTGTCAGGTTCTCATTGGCTGGATCCTGCTGTGGCGTCCAATCACAGGAGGGAGGTGGAGTGAAGAGTGAAGAATGGCCACAGCCCTAGCACAGAACCTGTTACACTGAAAGAAGTTTTGACTTTGAAATTATTGTTTTCTTTCTGTTTTTTGTTGTTGTTGTTGTTGTTTCCAGTTTGGACCTGAAAACATGAATAAGGTGGTTTTGGTGACAGGAGCGAATAGGTAACGATGGTTTTATTAATTATTGGTTCATTGTAGCTTCTAATTTAATTATTAATTAGAAAGTTTTTGGGAGATCCTGTAGCGATAGTAACAGTAACACATGTATTTTTGTGTATTATGTGTTTCTCTGAAGTGGCATTGGTCTGGCACTTTGTGAGCGTCTCCTCTGCCAGGACACAGAGGGCCTGCAGCTCTGTCTGGCTTGCAGGAACATGCATCGAGGTCAGGCTGCACGCTCTGCCCTCCTCACCTCTCACCCCGAGGCTCAGGTGGCCTTGCTGCAGATGGACACCAGCAGCATCTCCTCTGTCATCAGTGCTGCACGGGAGGTCAGACTCAGGTGGGAGGATGACCTCATTGAGATATGAGAGTCAAACACACTCTCACATGCCCAAATAATTAAAAAGGGTTCATTACTATTTCTGGATGTATGCTAGAATGCTAAAAAAATAAATAAATCTGTGCCTCTGCTTGTCATCCGCAGGTATAACCAGTTGGATTACCTTTACCTGAACGCAGGGATCATGCCAAACCCACGGTTTGATGTGAAAGCATTTTTTAAAGGCCTCTTCTCCAGGTATGTTGTTTATTTTTAAAGAAGAGCCTAATCTGACCCATCCAGCGTACTTAAAATTTTGTTTTGATTTTGCACATGTCAATAGTTTACAATATTTCTTGTGCTGCTTTCCTCAAAACTGTCATCCTTCTAAAGTTTAAGATTTAATTAAGAGAGTAAATGTTTTGTATTTATAAAGCACTTTTTTAGTCTTGATGACCACTCAAAGCGGCTTTAAGGCCCTGGTATACTTCCATGCACATGCCGCGCACACAAAAGTGCTCGTCACATTGCACGTCGCATATCATGGATCATTGGTATACTCGTGCGTCAAGGTCCTGTAGTGTCTCACTTCACCATAGGGTGGCGGTGCTCGCTGGACGCAGGGAATAGGACACATCTGGTTCGAGCAGCTCACAGCTGAAAGGTCCGTCGGGCAGGGGAGTCGCCAGGTGGAGGCTCGGACAGCTATCCTTGGTGACTACTTCTTCTGTTGTCAGAATGTTTTTTCTACTTGGTGAGCGGGACTCCACCCACTGGTGGGGTGGAAGTTCAGTTGGCATGTGCTGTCCATGTGCACCCAAAGTGCTCTTCACGCAGTTCCAAAATCTGGGCTGCACACGGTGCGCGTTGGGTCCGCGGGCCTTACACTACAGTTTTGCCATTCACTCACACATTCACACAGCACATCTAAGTGCAGCACTTTTTCCATCACACCTGTTTGCAGCCAGGAATCGAACCCTCAACCTTCCAGTTAAAAGACTTGCTCAATTTAAAATGTGATGCTTCTAATTGACCCTGTCTTTGTTCAGGTCTCACATGTACAAGAGATATTAATCTCTATGTGGTTAAATTATGAATAGACCTTGAGTTGGGTATTTTATTCCAGCAATGTCATCACCATGTTTGCCACTGGCGAGGGGATTCTGACACAGACAGATGGGGTCACCGCCGACGGCCTGCAAGAAGTTTTTGCCACCAACCTCTTTGGTCACTTCCTACTCGTGAGTCACTGCTACTTTGACAAGCAGATAATCTGGTATTTTCTTTTCTTGTGTCAGCTGTTTCCCTTTGTGGGTCGAACATGGACGATACTGGATCTGTCTGTCACTTAGCAATGTGGCTCATTAAAAATGAAAGGTGCACACTGTTCTTGCCATAAGGTCACTGCAGACACTTCTCTGCTTACCATGCATTTGCAGGCAGGTGATATTGGATATTTCAGTTACCGTCAGAGCGAAACCTTCCTAAAGCTCCTGTTTACACGTCTAAAATATTTTTATATGCTGCTGTAGTCACACATTGTTACACAGATATTTCAAGTACTGTTGAGCAAAGATGTCAGTTTTATTTAGGTAGTAACATGAAATAAATGTTATGGCATCTAGTGTAGAAACAGATGCAGAATCATTGCCGTCTCCACGTACAGGCTACATTATAATAGGTCAGTTAAAATGTACACTATGTTACAATATACATGAGTAAAGAAGCACAAGGATGGATGAACTTCTCTTTATTCAAATCAACAGGTCGCCACATCCTATGACCACAGGGCAAATTCAAACAATTTATAATGTGATGCTAAATCTTGACTTTAAAGGAAGCACAGGATGAGAGATATTCTTTTGTTATGATTTGATTGCATCAATACTTGGGTGCCAATTCTGATTTATGGCAATTACTTATTGCTATTATTCTATGATTCTATATCGAATCGATGATGCGATTTTCTTTTCCTGCTTGAACTTAAACCGGATTACACATTTCTTGAGTCAACAACCCACAAGTCTTTAGGGCTGAACAAACAAAAATACTTTTGTTAAAATATCATTTTAGATGAATTATTGTCTTGATCTATACACATGGTATTCTACAGACTGAAGAGATCTCACAGATCTGCACAAATATCACACAGTAATCATTTTATACATGTTTTTTTGAATGAAAATGAGAATAATGATGTAAAAATGACCATTCCCTCTGATATCGCGAATCATATCGCTATCGCAATTCCTGACAAAATAATTGCAATTGGATATTTACTCAAAATCGTACAGCCCTACACGAGACCCCCATTGATTTATTTACAAAATCAATGTCAGTCAGTCTGACATTTAAACTGAATGAGACAGTGGTACATAACATGTACAACAGAATAGCTGCTCCTGCTAATAATAACAACAAATACAACCAGGGGAGTAGTGTGGGCAAAAATGAACAGAGCCACAAACGTGAGCCTTGGTTTGCAGATAACTCTGATGAACAGGAACTTCTAAAGCTTTGAGAGGTAAATTGGCAACTGCTACATTTATATTATAAGTTTTTGTTAATCAAGCAATAACACAACTGGGTTAGAAAGATTTTTTTTTTATTTTTAAAATCATCATCAAAAATGATTCTAATTGTCCTTTTTTTCCGCAGATCAGGGAACTGGAGCCGGTTCTGTGTCACGCGGATCAGACCTCACACGTGATCTGGACCTCCTCTAGTAACGCTCACCGCTCAGCTTTTAACGTGGAAGACATTCAGCACCTGAGGGGCATCCAGCCCTACAGCTCCTCCAAATACGCCTCGGACCTGCTCAGCCTGGCTCTCAACACACGCTACAACCAACAGGTCATCTCTCACACCCGTCGCATGTGCTGTGTATCAGTATCACACAGACCGGCCTCTGAGGACACTGATGACTGTGATGCTTTTTAAACTTCCACTCTGCTGTTTAGGGTTTGTACTCGTCTGTGATTTGTCCGGGTTTTGTGATGACCAGCCTGACCTACAGCATCCTTCCCTCCTTCCCAGCATTCCTCTGGACCCTGCTAATGCCTCTCTTCTGGCTTGTGAGTGCAGCTGTCACACAGTGTCTGCTCTTCCACTTAGTCTTTGATTGCATACATGTTATCAGTCACCTTTATAACTGATTGTATCCCTGTGTAATGATCCCAGATAAGACTGTTCACCAATACATTCACCCTGACACCTTATAACGGAGCTGAAGCCCTGGTATGTTCTACCAACAAACAACAAAGACGAATGCCATACATGGTTTTAACAGAAAAATAATAATCAGACATGCTTATCTCTTTCTTGTAGTTCTGGCTGTTTGAACAAAATCCTGAATCACTGAACCCACACGTCAAGTACCACAGTTTAACGTCTGGGCTAGGCAACAACTACACACAACCACGCAAGGTACAGTATATGGCATGGACGACTCTTCCAAGTTGTCTTGTATAAGAGTTCACACTATGAGTTCTGAGTCTTCTGTTCCGCTTTTGCAGATGGATATTGATTTGGAAACGTCAGAGTCTTTGTATGAGAAACTACTGCAACTGGAAAGTGAAGTAAAGAAGAAACTGGAGGAAAAATTAAAATAATCCCAGACGTGTTCTTCTTTATTATCCTGCAGGGGCTCGACGGACACAACGCACAAGCTCTGTGATGGAGAATGTTATTCTTCTGTTTCTTGGAAGCAAAATTTACACTGTCAGGCTGTCAGACCTTAGACTCACTGCCCACTTTATTAGGTACACCTGTTCAATTGCTTGTTAAATTGCTTGCAAATGTTTAATCAGACATTTACGATGCCTAGGTGAAGTTCAAAATGAGCGTCAGAGCGGAAAGGCGAGGTGATTTAAGTAACTTTGGACGCAACATTTTGGACTATGCCACAAACTTGTGATCTACTGGGATTTTCGTGTGGAACCAAAAGAGAAAATGTCCAGTGAGCAGCAGTTACAGAGGCCCCAGTAACTCAAAGAACCACTTCTTACACGTGAAGAGCATCTCTGAATGCACTGCACATTCAACTATGAAGCAGCAGAAGAACACAACAGGTGCTACTTCTGCCACTTTATTAGAAGCGTATAATAAATGATGAGTTGTAATAATTTACAGTGACTTCATCAACATGTACCTGGTTTTCTGTTTACATCAGGCACAAAATAAACAGTTTGTTGTGATGATGAAGGAGAGTTCAATATTCACAGGACTATATCACGCCTTTTTCAGTCAGTGCTGCGCAGGAGGAACTAAATCCACTCTGACTGTAAAGTCCATGATCCTCTCGACAGAGAGCGCTGCACTGTGACAGCAGACTGTTAGTGTCATCGCAGAAGTTGACGTAAGTCGTCTGTGTGAACGGCGCGATCTCCTCTGTTGTGTACGGCGGTGCCACATGCGCACAAACGCACCTGGGATTGCGCTCAGCGGGGTTTGAGGCGCAGCTGTCGTCCCCGTGTGCCGCTGCTTGTCTCCCGGTTGCGCTCTCCTCCTCTGCTCCGCTGAGTTTCGGGTTGCAAAAAGCCCAAACCATGCCGCAAAAATAGATGAAAAACGTGCCCATGACTAAAACCATGAGCGCGTAGGACTCCATCATGGCTTTGTTGACTGGTGATGTCATGTTAAGATGCGCGGAGATGGAGATCAGTAACACAGACAGAAAGAGAGGAGGACGTTGTGTTCAGTGCAGCTGCATCATCTGTGTGGGTTGGACCAAATCAGAACCGATTCGACCAATAATAACCAAGAATCAAAAATACATTCAACTTTTTTTTATGACCAGTGGAACAGCTGTGGGGGAAAACTGCTCAATGCTAAATATAGGTTAAAAAAGAAATGTGTCATTATAAAAGACAGACATCTGCACAAACAGAACGAAAGCACTTAAACTCCTTAATAATCTTTTGAATAAACTGTGCAGGGGTACCCATAATACTACATGCATTGTGTTCATATTCATAGCATGAGCATTGCAATATTGATGTTAGTCATTTTATCTTGCAAGTAGACATATAATGCATATACAAACAATAAACTAACAAAGAAGAAAAATAAATGAATATAGCAGATTATCCAATACATTCATATACAGTAGATGTTACAGTCTGTATCTACATTCTAATCCAAAAGGGATTAGAGAATGTACAGAATAAAACTTGTTGGTTTTTTTTGCAAACTATCCACTGTTATATTTTTTATTTTTTTTAACAAGTCAGGATTTAGGAATTCACTTATTTTAAGAAGGTTGGTTAGGTTTTTGATATGTAATAATAATCACATGGTTTCCATGAATTACTGCTGTCCCCAGTGTGCTAATGTAATAAAGCCACAGAGGAACCGCTGAAAGGTTCAGTGTTAAAGCTGGAAACAAAGGAACAGACATTTTCAAACCATCAGACACAGAGAATAAGATCAACTGAGGCTTCGTGGACTGTAAATTGAAACTATTCTGGGCAGAATTTAGATAAACAGATTATTGGTTTTAAGGAATGGTGCATTGCAACAAAACAAAATGTTCCAACTCAACATACAAGACATTCGCTGAGTGTAAAAAGAAACAAATGAATGAAACTGTACATTTGTATCTCACAAACACAGATTACACTGATAGTGAGGGAATGTAACCTAAACTGGTTTGAAATGCCTGCGGCCAGTTTCCCTACCAACAATCACTCATTGGGGCAGAGTTTCCTAAAACAAGGTCATCAGCTGCAGGGTTTGACTTTCCTTTTAAGGACAAAAAACAGCGCAAACAATGCCAAAAATATCATCAATGATCAATGAGACATTCAAGCTCTGAGTCTCTTTCCGGTGATACAGGGACTACAGACTAGAGAGAATTATTTTTGTTTATAAAAAATGTAGTTCATCACCTGAGGAAAACATTTTGAAAAAATGTTGGTATTTGGTGTAGGTTTCAGTGCAAAAGTGCACAGCTTTTTCTGTTTATGATCAGAATTGTTTAGAAAACAAAACAACTTAGCACAAACCTCCACCAACTTTGATTAAATATCTCTATCTTGTAGTTTCTTTCTCTACATATGTATATATATCTATATATACATATATATGTACTGTATATATACATAGATATGTATATACTGTTTGTATATATACAAACAGTATATGGGCCATTCATATATATGCAAGTGCAGTATCCATGACTGTTCACTTGCATTTTCTTATCCAAATAACATCAAAGTTGGCACTGAAGTCACAGTGCCAACTAAACGCCAGCACCCAACAGTCTATCCATCCTTTCATCTATAGTCACTGACACAGGGTGAGAGGTGGGGTACACCCAGGATATGTCAATAGTCCATCGCAGAGCCAACACAATCTATCACTCTCACTCTCACATTTTTCGGGCCATTGAGAGTGTTCAGTTAACTGGAGCACATAAAGAAAGCCCATGCACACACACACACACACACACACACACACACACTGGGAGAACAAACTCCATGCAGAAAGGCCCTTGCTCCAGCCCAGGTCACAAATAGGTCTTTTTGCTGCAATGCAAAAGTGCTAACCACTACACCGCTGTGTGACCCCACCCACCAGTCCCATAAATTGAATTCAGTATTTGAATGGTGCAAGAAAGGACACTGACACTAAATGTCCACATCAAAGTATGCCTTTATTTGTTGTACTTTGGCAATTCATTAATGGAAAATGCCTTATAATATACCATGGGAAATACAGTGGTACAGTGGGTAGTATTGTTGCCTGACGGCTAGATGGTCACACAAAGAGGCCCTCGGTCCAGGTACTCTGGTTTCCTCCCACAGTACAAAAACATGCAAAAATCTAGGATTCAATTTAGGATTAGATTATTCTCTATATGCTGGCCCTGCGATGGACTGGCGGTTATAAGTTATAGTGACTTTATCATGTGGAGGATAACGTGGTAGAAAATGGATGGAAGGATAATGAAACATATTGGTCCAAAAGGTTTATTTGTTCTACCCTATATCTATATATACATATATATGTATATACAGTACATATGTATATATATACATATATATGTACTGTATATATACATAGATATGTATATACTGTTTGTATATATGCTTATACATATATGCAAGTGCAGTATCCATGACTGTTCACTTGCATTTTCTTATCCAAATAACATCAAAGTTGGCACTGAAGTCACTTGGCAAGTTTGAAGCAGTCGAGCAAACCATTCCACAGATATTGTATGTGATAAACAGAAGGAGTGATTTAGTATGATGATGTTTTGTTTATTTTTAATATATTGATGCTACATTATTCTGGTTAAACTAAACTTCCAAAACGTCCATATTGGTCCAAAAGGTTTATTTGTTCTACCCTAAATATTACTCTTGTTAAATATTGTATTGTGTTTTTAAGTGTGTATAAATATTGAAAAAACATTGGAATTTAAGGGAAAATGCAAGCATTGGCTTTGGGAACCAGACATTATTTTAAATATCTGTGACTGGGCTTTAGCCACTATTATGGGGCCATGTAACTAACACTACTGTCTGTGCATAAAATAAATGCATATTTGCTGTATATCAGGTTTTCTACCCCAGGGGCTGACTCAAGTGTGAAATGTTTACACTAGTGCTAAATGCAGGGTTAAAAAGGCCTGTGGCACAGTGTCGCGTGAATGCTTGTTCTGAGCCACAATGACAATAAACATGCATGCATTATTGACATACTGTTTATTTACTTAAATACAAACAGTTAGCATGCACCTAATGTTTGCCTCGTATTTTAGCGAAGGTAATATTTATTTTCAACAACAACTTTATTTCAGGTCAATGTACATTTTGTGTTCAAAATGTGTTCAATTCATCAGCTATATTTGTTTTTTTTAGCACAATAAAAACACTCAGAGAAATGAGAATAGGGAAAAAGGCAAAGTAATAAAACCATAAATAATATTTAGAGCTAACACAGACTGATAGAGGCATGTTTGAAGCTCTGGGGAGTTCTTCTTCATGGGGAGTCAACACAAGTGTGTCTCATAAACTCCCACCGAGGATAGCAACAGTTGGGAGAACTGCATTGTGGGTAGTGTAGGCTCTGTTGGCTTTGTCTGTATCTGCAGGGTTGCCAGGTCCGCCGTTTTTCCACGGAAATGGGCTACTTTGAAGTGTATTTTTTCTTATTATTTTCTTTATTCAGTCTTTATTCAGTCTTATCCAAGACATTATTTTTAAAAGATCAAATAATGAACGTAAAATCAATATAAAATTAGGAGAGCTCAGAAGATTATAGATGATCATTTTCTCATAATAAAAGATAACATCCATTTTCCATAGATTAATTTTCCATAGATTAATGTGAATCCTAATGTCAATGCATTATTCTGGAACACTCCAAAACAATTTTTATCTAAAGGTACAGTTGTTTCTGTGTATGTAATTTAGAATACACAAGGACATTTCTGTTTGAGATGCCCATACTTTAATTTCTGACTAGTCATAATTTATTCCAAGTCCAAGATATTTTCAATTACCCTGGAATTATGACCAGAATTAAATTGCACATATCTGAAACAGGAAGCATGGATTGTCATAATTTAGTTGATGATATCAAAACTGAATTAGAAAACACTGTGATGACATACTTCATACATGTGAATGTAGAGGTGACATGTTTTTGGAGGATGTGGATACCTGAAATGACAATTCTGAATGGGAATCATTTCTATAGTGGATATCTAATAAATACATATGCAGACAAAAGAATAGCTTTCCACAGACCTGGCAACCCTGTCTGTATCTGCGTCAACGGCTCATTCTCTAAAAAACTACACGCCCCATCCGCGCCAACCGCGAGGTCCCGGATGACTATCGCGCCGGAAGAGAAGAAGGTCCTTTTCCCAGCCATCTTGTGGCTTCACCTAGCGAAGTGTTCGCACCAAGCCTCGTAGAATCGGAGGAGAATCCTGCTGAAGGGGCGCCATCATGCCCGGACAAATGCAAGAAGGTTTTGGCTGTGCCATAACCAATCGGTTCGACCATTTATTAGACGATGAGTCGGATCCGTTCGAACTGATGAAGCTTGCTGAAGTGAAGAAGAAGAAGGAGGCTGCTGCTCCTGGTGCCGCCAAGACCGCAGCACAGGCTGCCAAACACCCGAAGAAAGAGTCCCAGAAAGACCGAAAGGTCCCACTAACCGACAAGAAGGAAGAGACACAAGCGCCAGTGCCACTCAAGAAAGAGGGTAAAAAAGCACACAATTCTGCGTTTTAGCTTTAGGTTAAGCTACAGTGGATGGGGTTTTAGCTATCATGCTAGGTCGCTTGCTCGCTAGCTAGCATTGGTTCATAAGCCCCCGTGACATGAGGTCCGCGTGGTTGGTTTTATTTGTCACAGTGTGCTGTCATTTCTGCAAACAATGCCATTTCTTTTTAAAATGCGTATTACGGCGGGAGCTCCGCGGCTTTTTAGCGAGTCATTGACAGTTTGCAGGCGAACTTGTTTTGGCTCGTCTCGTTCACCGGCCTTGTTGAGCAGGTGGAACTCGAAAGCCTGGTTAACCAGAGAAAAGTGGCTACAACATGTGCACTTTTTCTCTCTACAATGATGTCGTTTGTTTCAGCGAGGTCACTTGTTGACGACTTTGTTCAAATTAAGCCGATTGCTTGCAATAACTCATGTTAATTTTGGATTTCTAACGTTTTTTGCTTTTTTTATTTCACAATGTCTGCTTTCATAATGTGTAAAATATATATAAATACACAATGTGTTTTTTCCCATGGTAATATCACAACGTTATTGTACTGGTGGTGGATGAGCCGCTGAATTTGACACGGACACTGGGAGGAAAACCTCGTGGTTGCTCACCGTGTGGGGCGTGTTAAAGCGCAGCCTCCAAACAGCCACTTCCCATTGGCTCACTGACCACGCTTTTTCCTGCTCGTTTATCTTCACATTTATTTTTTAAAACGTTAGTATAGGTGTAGAAAGACTG
Source organism: Solea senegalensis (assembly GCF_019176455.1). Classification (NCBI taxonomy): domain Eukaryota; kingdom Metazoa; phylum Chordata; class Actinopteri; order Pleuronectiformes; family Soleidae; genus Solea; species Solea senegalensis. The sequence goes on along the minus strand of NC_058034.1, from coordinate 12,638,193 downwards.
GTAACGTTTAAATATGGGTGGAGTTGCTCCCCGACAGTAATGCCTGTTACAAATTAATGAAATGTTATTTAAAATGTAGGTTCCAACTACATCAACCATCATGTAGTTTTGACAGGAAATCTATTTATTTTTTGTTTGATCAATTTCTGAGTCTTTGTAGATATAGAGGAAATTGGTGAAATATTATTACATTAAACATTAGTGGTGTCAAACGATACAAATTATAGTTTGAAACAAGTTATTTAGTTTATCAAACAATCTACAAATGAATTTAATGTTATGTTATAAATAACATTGAAGTTGTAAGTAAATGTTTCAAAAACGTGTTGGGTGGTATCAGGTTTGGGTGATAGGGGTTAAAAATATGGATTTTGACAAATGTTTGATTTCCCTTCAAAATATGATGGTCGTTTGAGTTATAACTCATTGATTGTTGCTTACAGATTATCCATGGGCACAATGTTTAAGGAAAACAACTCTTTAAGCACTCAAGTAAAAATTCAAAGACATAACTGATCCACAGTGTAGAAACATTGTACTCTGGGTGAACACTCGGATGCTCTGCAGTATGGGATTTTGTGTAGCAACAGCCAAATAAACATGTCCATGTTTTGACCCGATTAAGATAGCCGCATGTGGCTCACTAGTGGTCATGTGGCACTGAATCCCGCTCACAGTAACTCCTTGTGGAACTTCCAAATAAATCACTAGGACTGTATTTTGGCGAGCAAGACATAATTTTCAAGCAATTTCCATGAAATGGTAATCGTTTTCTCCATTCCCAATTGTTCCAACAATGGAAATTCACCATCAACTTTAATGAGTGATTTTCATGACAACATGTTTTATATTCCAATTTCTTGTCACGTTGCCTACAACCATGGAGTTTTGTTTTCTTATGTTAGATTGTGTTTACCAACTTAAATGTACAACGTGGTGAAGTGTTGGGAAATGACCAAGATGAAAACCTACTCTCATGCTGTTGGTTGGCCATTCTCATTATGACGGACTGCCAAGTGGGTTCATAACTGTTTGCTGGAGAGGAGATGAGACAGGTGCACAGACTATGGTGCACCCAGCTGCTGCTACGCTCTGGACAGTGTCTATTTTGGTAGCTGGTGATCTACGCAGGGGGTGGGACTTAGTCATTCACAGGCAACCATGTGCCACAGAGGGTTAAAGGCTACAGAGGTGTTAACTCTATTCAGTAACTGGCTGATTCAGCTGATCAGCTCTGTGTCAGAGTTTTCGACTCATTACAAAGTATGTTTAACATCTTATGTCAATCAGCTGAGTTTCGAATGATTAAACCCCTCATGTAAAAATCAGTCACTGCTACACAAAGTTACATTCACAAAATTGTAGATTGTTGAAAAATATCACATAGTTGTACAATATTTAATAAAGAAATTCTATTCTGCTCATTAATTAAAATTTTTTGCTCCATTTAAATAGAACAATGGCACTGCACCCCACCCCCACCCCTCTCTTCCTTAAGTCTGTTGGCCAGCAGAGGGTACAGCTCAATTAGTCCTATAGGTATTCTAATGCTGCTGTTGTGGTCAATTCTAGGTGCCGGTATGAGGAGAATGGGTCGCAAGCCAGAAGGTGAAGGGCCCAGACCCCAGGGCGGCCAGGGAGAAGGGCGCCCCCCCACAGACAGACGGCCAGTGGACAGGCGGCCCCCTCGTCGCTTTGAGAGGCCTGCTGGTGATGCTGCAGAGAAACCTGAGGGTGGTGAATTCTCAGTGGAAAAGTGAGTCTAATTTTTTAATTAGCAGGCATTTAATTAACTATTAACTGCAGTCCACGACAACAACTATTTTTACCCTGTGTTTTGATGTTTTACCCATGAGGTGAAAAGTGGGTAGTGACATCAACTGTTTGTGTGTGGTTTGCACTGATAAGGTTTACTATGTCCATATTGCCCAAACTACTGTTCTGCAGATATGAGTTTTTCTATGGTCACTGCTGATCTTTAGAAATTGCAGAAACAGCTGATGGCAGATATAGGATACTCCCACCTCAAGGCTTATGGTCTGTTTCTTTAATCTTCATGTGGTGATTGTACTTGTTTATTTTAAATATAAATAATGTTTTAATTAAACAGTAAATACATGAAATGGATAACCAAAAAACCTACCCGAATCCTTACCGTCATCATTTTATAATTGATTTAAAGTAAAAATTAACAAATTTAGACCAACTTCAAACGACATTCAGCCCTGGCTAACTGGAAGTGACACCACCCCTGAGTTCACTGCATTCCAACAAATCTTTGGCTAGTAATTTTTAGAAATACCAGTTGATAACAACGCTCTAAGTGGTCTTTTAGGCACACAGTGAAGCAACATGTCTATGATTAAAAAGTAAGCAATACTATTCATGTGGCTGACTTACTGTGAAACAAATACAATAGAAGAGTCATAACACATGTATGCTGGCAACCATCTTGGAATCCCAATTTAGGTTACTTGATCCGGAGTTCCGGTACCTTGTAAATTCCAAGTTTGGACTACAAGTGGAACGCAGCATAAGTCAAAAGCTAGTCACTTTTCTGTAACCCTGTCAATTAAAGTGTCATGGTGGAAATATTCATTTTCATTCTTGGTTGTTGTCTTCAACAAAATTTACTTTAGAATTGACAGATTTTGTTTGTCTGTCTCTCTTAAGGCCCACTGGTGACAGGCCGATGAGAGGACGTGGCGGCAGCAGCAGCAGCGGCGGCAGAGGAGGCCGTGGAGGCAGAGGACGTGGTATGGGTCGCGGTGACGGCTTCGATTCCCGAGGAAAGCGTGAATTTGACAGACACAGTGGCAGTGACCGATCGTAAGTACTTTTTCAGCTCTTAAAGAGTGCTTCAATAAAACTTATACAGCATTTGCTTGTAATTTAATGCAGTAAAGAGAAATGATCCTGGCTAAAGCAAGTGTTGTTTCAGTAGTCTGAAGGGTGAGGAGAAACGTGGTGGAAGTGGATCTCACAACTGGGGAACCGTCAAGGATGAGCTTAAGTAAGTTGCCCACAGATGGAAAATTAGACTATGTGTAAATGTTGGGGACTTCTTTACATCTTTTGATTAGGTTAAACTTAAACTTGAATTGTCTTGCACCACAAACATCAAGGCATATATTAGAGACTGTCAAATAAATTGTCAAGAGCTTTTTGTTTCTTGGCACAAACCTATCACTTAGGTACATCTTTGGTTGCCCCATGATTTGCTTACAGTATAAACCACGTAATTTAACTTTGCACTTGACATAAGTATTTTATGTGTTTTTAGGAAACACTTAAATACTTAACCTGAGTAATATACATTTGGAGATGTGGTTTTAATACCATTTTTGAGTTCAGTAGTTCTGATCAAGTAATTTTTTGATCATTCATCGCGTTTCATTTCCTTGATATCTAAATTGTGGCCCTTTTTTTTTATAGTGAGCTTGACCAATCAAACGTCACTGAAGAAACCCCTGAAGGAGAGGAGCATCCACCTGCTGACTCTGAGAACAAGTAAGTTCTTTTATCTTGTCCTGACTTAAGAAAATATTAGGGTTTTCCTCAAGAACATATGAGTAGAATGGCTGTGAGTGAAAAGTAGCCAGGAGACGTTCATCAGTTCATCAGAATCATGGCAAGAAGTTTGTCAAGAAGTCTTAGTCTATCAACAATAATAATCCAAGATCCAACTGAAGGTTAAAATATTCAACTGATTTCAACAAAGCGTGTTTGTATTGTGTTCAATGCGTAATTATTGCCTATCCCCAAATCCTGATTTATACTCCATTACACAACTTAAGGGTCAGTCAACTCTTTGCAGCCATGTACGTAGAGTTTTCTTGTTGCAGACATCATATTTTGTTATGCATTAATGTTCCAACCTGTTAAATGAAATAGAGCTGAAACAATGAATTGATTATTAATCGATTACTAAATAAATTGACAACTATTTTGACAATCGATTAATCAGTTCAAAGCTTTTTTCATGATTAGAACAAGATTTCAGATATTTTAAGCTTCTTAAATGTCAGTATTTTCTTCATTTCTTTGCTCTGGATAACAAAGCAATCAAAAACAAGACATTTGAGAACATTGTAATTTCCAGGTTAGACGAACACTGATCGATTCATCGAGAAAATAATCGACAGATGAATCAATTATGAAAATAATCTTTAGTTGCAGCTCTAAAATGAAAACATTCTTGTCTCTTTTGATAGGTTCACTGGCCTTTTTGACAATTACATGTTGTGCAGCAATTTAATATAAACCCGACTTAAGCAACTTTGGTTTATTACTGTCTTGCTGTGGTGGTGTAAAACAGTTTTTAATACAAACTGCATTCCAAATATCCCGTGTTATAACACAGAACCTTGTGTTTATACTGCACAAACACTACATGTGAAGTTAACACCTTCCCCAATTAAAGCCCTGGTACCTTCTCCAGTTAATGATAAATGAAGGTTCTTGTCACTATTAAAGGAAATGCATTGGTAGACGTCAGCTAGTACATTCTGGCAAGTCTTTGCCTTTGCTGTCAATATTTCCTACTCTCTGTAACGTTTTTAAAAATAATTAAATGACACTCGTGTTAATAATCAAGTCTGTGTCTGTGTGTATGTTGAAGGGAGAATGAGGCCGAGGAGGTAAAGGAAGAAGGCCCCAAGGAGATGACGCTGGATGAGTGGAAGGCCGTGCAGGACAAGGAGAGAGCTAAGGTTGAATTCAACATCCGTAAAGCAAATGAGGGAGCTGATTGGAACAAAGGATTTGTGCTGCACAAGTCCAAAGTAGAGGTGAGTCAAACTCTCAGTCAAACTAAATACCAGTTATTGGTTCTATCTTAAATGACACCACATTGTGTTGCTTCCATATCAGTAGAAATAACAATTAACAATGAGCATCAAAGAGAAAGCAACACTTGTAGTGAAAGGAAAGTCCCTTCACTTGTGTCGTTTGAGTTCATCATTGAATTTGGTGTTTCCTGTCAGTGACACATACATATTTGTGGTAACACCACCATCATTGTCTGAATGAGCTGCTATAAAGGTCCCTGTGTTTTGTCACCTAACAAATGTGTGTAAAGCTATAATTCATTTGTTTATACCTCTTCCTCTGACACAATTTTCTTTATAGAAATAAATAATAAACTTAACAGTGTTTAACATTTTATTTTCAAGCATCTGTGAATAGAGTAATTCTTGTTTTACCTGCTCTGAATTTTTATTCAAGACGTAGAATAATTTAGACTGGAGCAGGTTAGTGGGCAAACGTTTATTAAATTCATCCATATGAGCCAGTTTAATTGTTAGATGGCAGGCCTTGGTGAGGTTTTATTTTTCCCTAATTTGTTCAAAAACAAAATCCCAGCTCGATGTTAATTCTGCAGAAAAAGGGAAAAATGAAGGCACACTGAGAACCAAGTGTCATTTTGCATGCGTCATGTAGTGCTTCCTCTTTTGTAAATGTTGTCATTTGTTGTTTTTGTAATATGAGTTTAGATAAGTTTACTAAATGTCTGTAATGTTTTGCGTTCCTCCATCACAGGCCAAGAAAGGAGTTCTGATTGACCCTGAGGTTGAGGAGCCAAAGGTAACACTCGTACTGCTGTTGGTCAAACAAAACAAAAGCTGTAAATTTACAAAAAAATTATCTTTTCATCCCTTGTTTATGTTTGGATAGCCGGTAGAGGGTGATGAGCACCACTTCCGTAAACCAGCCAATGACATTACGACCCAGCTGGAGATCAACTTTGGAGATCTGGGCCGCCCAGGCCGCGGACGTGGAGGACCACGTGGTGGCCGGGGAGGTCGTGGACGTGGTGAGGTCATCAGGCCGGTCCGCGCACCAAGGACTGACAAGGTAGATAACTCAGTGCTCAAGAAGTGCAGGAATTGCAGCTAGCCACTAAGGGGTGACTCCAACGTGATCTCAATCACTAGTTCCTGCTGCTCTTTCATAGAACATGTCAGTTTTTAAAATTATGTTCCCATTTGAATTGAAACTCTCAGTTTGAAGCCTCCAGAATCAAATTGGTTAATCCCATGTTGATGTTTTCCTGACGGAAGTTCAGGGACATCAGCAGGCTCCTATTAGATTACACCAGCCGACAATCACACTGGTGTCCACTCATGTGCCATTTATCTTCTGTGTTCTTCTGACGAAGTCATGTGTTATTAACAAAGACCCCAACTAGTGATGAAGACCATAACCCTTCAAATGATGTTTAAATGAAGTAGGGATTAGGCTAATTTTTCTATTGATTTTTTTGCAACCAGTGGAATTACCTTCTCCAAAAGATGGTGGCCATTTTTTTTAAATATACGTTCTGTTGTGGACACCAATGTTATCAGTGGTTGCCTGTTTGCAGGTGATCTCTGTGAATTTCCAGTTGCAGAATGTGTCAGAGCTTTGGTCAAATTGTGAATCTTGAAGCGTCAAAATTTTGGGTTTTTTTTCCCCCTCCCAACTGGAAGACTACGTCCATTTTCATCTATCATCCATGACATATTTTTTTTAAACTTTAACTTGTGTTCTTTTGTCCTCGCAGTCATCTGTGTCTGTGCCCAATGTGGACGACCCAGAGGCCTTCCCAGCCCTGGCCTAAGCCCCAGCTGCTGTTCCTCAGGCCTACAGGAGCCTCCTGAGCACCTCCACTACGAGGCTTGCATGTTCCTGGATCCTTCAGCAAAGTCAAATGATGGAGAAGACTGTCATTAACTATGACACTCAATGTGAGGACTGAGTTTTACCCAATAAAAACAAAACAAAGATGGAAAAAAAAAAACAAATTAAGAAAAAAAAAGAAAAGGACTTCTTGCTACCCTGGAGCAACTTATTGGTAGAGGTTTTGTACTTGGAAACAAAGTAGCAGGGGTGTTTTCATACAGTATTTTTTTCAGAGGTTATGCATTGTCCATTGATAAATTTTTGTAATTGCTGCTGAAAATATGCATTTTGAAATGTAAGCATAAGATTATCTTTTAGCTTGGTGTGTGCCATTGCTTGCTTGCTTTTAAAATAAGCACTGCAGAGCCACAGCTCGAGCTCCTGAGCTCTGCCACACCAGCTGTTTCTGAAGTTACAGCTTCAGTCATTGAGATTTAAGGATTTTTTTTCTTTAGCACTGGGGTATTGTTTTATATTTTATACAGGAGGTCTATTCTTGTATGATCTTCGGCCTGTAAATCTTGACTATTTTCATAAATTCTTTCAGTGACTGTATTTCACATGGTGCAAATACGACACGCCCCTTGATGTTTGATCAAGTGATTACTGTCAACATTTGAATTCATTGATGAAATGGTGCCTCGGTCTGTATTAAGGTAATATTTTTACTTGAATATTTGTGAGGAGGAACTTAAGGTCATTTAGGAGAAACACACCGGTGATTACGCCACGACATCTATATTGATCATGAGTCAGCTAGATTTCTTTGAAGTGGAGTTATTCCACGGGTTGTGTTTTACCTGTATTTTAGGGTGCTGTTAAAAATCTGATCCTCCTCGCCCATTTCACCTCTGATAGTCACCATGTGAAAGTCAAAGTCTGTTTTTACTTCAGAGTGATACAGAGGGGAAGTGTCTTTACACAGTCGAGATGTCCTCCCTCAGACCTTCTCCGACTGTTTACACACTCCACTCGAGCGTCCTTCCACAGATGTAAACTCGGCTCAGCGTCAGTTTTTTTCTGCTGTGTTCTGTGCTGATCTTTTCCTCCACTGTTGACTCGCCCTGTAGCTTTCACAGTGGCACCACTGCATAATTGCTCTGAAAGAAATACAGTCGTTCATTGTGTCGAACAACTGAAGTGCTCTACAGATGTGTGAATTCTAGCCCTGCTATTAGAGACCTCTGTCAGTAAATAAAGATGGTCGATAAAGTTTTTGCATTGTCAACTTTTTTTAACGCAACCTGCAGACAAAATTTAAAATTATATCCCCAAACCGACACATTACTTTTTAGTTCCTCTTCCACTAATTAAAGGTGTCAAAGATTCATGTAACAAATGGTGCAAAACTTGCACATGAATGTTTCATGGGTCAAGAATGAGTTCATATGTGTCAATGCTTCATTTCTCTCTGATGCTAGTTGCAGACCAGTTAATTAATAGAAAGCTTTAGAAGCAAAGCTTTTTTCTGTGATTAAAACTTAAACTTATCCAGTAAAGCCATGAGATGTCATGAGACAAATCATGGTGAAATATTATTTGTGAACTTTTCAGGAGGTTGCTGCCTTAACAGTTCTACAAATTCCATGGTTTCCAGTTTTATGCTACAACAAGGCAGAACCACTGTGTAACATTCAAACCTGTTTTTATGGCTGCCATATCTGGTCCATAACAGGTTGATGCACTAACCAAAAGCAGTTGATTGTAATTTATGGTTCGGCAGGGGGCACCGTGAGCTACCTAGAGGATAGTATGGAGGGCTACCATATTTACATATTATGTAATTTACTATTTAAGTTGTGAATATTATGCATTCAATTGCATACAAATTAATTCCAGCGCTTACACCTAACAATTATGACAGTTTTTAAAAATGATGTTAATGATATTTTACTGAGTGATGCGATTTGGTGACCACTGGTCTACGGCATAACAAACTAAAGGCATCATTTGATTACGACATGGCATGAATGTATTCAAAATAACAGCCAGCCTACGTTAAGGGTCTTCAATGCATCTGACTATTCTGTATTTTCAGTCTTAAGTTAAATCAGAAAAAGCCAGAGTTGATGAAATGAATGCTCAATCAGTGCTCTAATGTTCCTGCTACCTCACAACGGCTTTATTGGCCACTTGAGTATGAGAAAGGTTTAGTGTGAAATATTTAGTGACAGCTGATGGTGCGGACTGCGATATTCCAAGCACCTTACACTTTGCAAATGTTTGGAAGAACCTACATTGGCCTTCTGAAACAAGAACATACAGGACCCTCTATAGAACCAGGACTGTCAAAGTGAAACCATTTCAGAAGTGTCTTATACTTGTATCTTGTTCTCTTGAATGACCAGCAGGGGGATGATTTGTTGTAAAAAGTCAGTTTGTATGCAAATCTATGGCAAAATGGCCCCACTTCCTACTTACTTCATATCTTCACATATGATGGACACAGTGGGAGATTATCAGAAATGTACGAGCATTGACACCAAAAATGCAGCTTTGTTCTCACCTGTGGTTCTCACATGACCTCACATAAACTACCAATCTCTAGACCGCCAACTTCATGGTGGATTGACAGTGGGTGTAATTGCAGTAACCATAGACAGTGTACACTGCCCAGCCAAAAAGTTACATACTCTATTGCAGGGATCAGCACAAAAACATGTTCGAGGGTCAATGTTTTTGTAAGCAATTGAATATTTGGGCCAAAGCATGGTATCTTCATCAGACAAAGTCCCTTCAAACGTCTTCGTCAGAAACCAAAACCCACATTTGCTGCCTTAAAGTAACAATAATGTGGACGTTGTCTTTAATCACCAGCTTGTGATATGAAGACAAATGACTGTGAGATACTCGTACTGTTCATATTTATTGTGCATCATTTCAGTTTTAAGAATGACTGCTTCTACTTAGAGCCTAACACATGCAAGTAGTTATTTTAAGGACATTTAATCCCCAAACCTGGCTGTCTCCATGACAACAGCAGTGTTTTTATTTTTATTTTTCAAAGCAATCCTTTAGTTTAGGCTAACTGTCAATTCTATTTTTCAGAATAAAAGCTCTGAACTCAATATGAAATTAAAATTTTAAAGAGTCAGGGCCAGATACTGATGCTGGCGGGCCAGTTTCGGCCCACGGGCCATCAGTTGCTGACCACTGATCTACTGTTTGGCTTGGGGCCGACCATACAAGCCAGTAGGGGCAGTGTTATGATCTGGGGGTGCTTTAACTAGTTTAGGTCAAGACCTCAGTTCTAAATATATGGAATGGCCAAGTTTTTGAAGAAGAAGGGCTCAGGGAGCGTGAGACAACATTTTCATTACAAAGTCCAGGCCTTCACCACATTGGGAATCTTTGAAATGTGCATAAGACTGAACAGAGTGCTCCATCTCCATCATAAATAAGAGATCTTGGCAAAAAAACAAAGATTGCAGCTGTGATTGAAATGTGACATTGCATAAGCTCATCAAGGTGATGCCATAGCAACAAAAATGTCACTTTTATTTGGCCGAGCAGTGTCTAAAGATAGAAGAAAGAAAAACATCAGCATCACCTCCCATCATGTTAGAGGTTCAGCAAAGGGCCAAACTAAATAGTCAATGAACAAGGCCGTTTTAGTCATTTCACGTCATTTCTATCTCATAGATAATCTATAATTTAAAAGCAGTCTGTGGTGGAAACATGGCAGTGCAATGAAAACGTACTTGCATCTAGATTGTGGTAGATGTGCTGTAGTCGCACTTCCTGTCAAAAGGTTTCAGTGCTGTCTGTATCAGACATTTTTTTTCCCCTTTTATTACTGTTGTCGTGGTGTTAGTGTGTCTGTAGCCATTCTGTTAAGAAAACAATAATAATGCGAAAAAGGAAAAAAAAAAAAATGGAATTAGCACAAGACAGCTGTGTATGTTACGTGTCAATATGCAAAGAGGTAGTTGGTGTGTGATCCACACAAAGTCACTGAAGGTTCTGCTGTGTAAAGTTCTGGTTCCAGGTGAACACCTAACTGTTCCGAAAGAGGTCACTACAGAAGTGAACTTTGACTGTGTCCAAAGTCAAATTTCCTCCAATGCTAAACGGCTCCATGAAGATGTTGTGGCTGGGGAAGAAATCCAGCGTCCCGTCCTCCTCCTCCTCCTCCTCCTCCTCCTCCTCCATGTTTGCGTGTGTTGAGATGTAGTCGATGGTGGTGTTCGTGTCCAGAGACGTGTGCGTGTGGTCGGAGCTGTCCGAGTCGTGTGAGAAGCTCTTGATATACGTGGTCAGAGGGTACAGCAGCGTGCCTGGTCTCTGTTGTGAGGAGGCTTTTGTTGATGTGGAGATGTTACTGTTCTGTTTGGGCAGCTCCTCGACATCCACCAGGACCGGATCTTCTTCCCCCTGGCTTACACTGGAGTTACTCAGCTGCATTTGTAGCTTTATCTTTCCCTGTTTGGGAGAAGAACACACGTTTTAAACGAGGAACACTGAGCGGTGAAGTATTTTAAAAAATCTTTCTTTAAAGTACCTTCTCTTGGGTACACTCTTTTGCCCATTTGCTGTTTGCAGGATCTGGCACAACATCAAGCATGAAACACTGGAAAAACACCCAGAACCTGAGAGCGAATGGGGAAAATGGCTTAACAATATGGCCTGGAACCGTGTTTTTTTGTTGTTTTTTTGCAGAACTGTAAATGCACAGAATAATGACCCACAAGCTTGTTAAATTCTATCATTTGAGCCCTTATAGAGCTGCTGTTACTCACTTCTGTTTGACAGATGGAATCTGGCACAGACACACCAAAAGCACCAATATCGCTGAGATGAAAATACACACCAGTAAGAGGGACAATGGAATCTCCTCTGCAGGCATGACAAGGGAGAAACAGGGAGAAGATTTGAAGTTGCAGCATATTTAGTAATAATATAATAATAATACAGTTAGCTCCACGAGTACAGTGGAGTAAAAGAAACAGACAGTTATTATCAAGCGACATCTTGTCCTTGAACAAGTCTTGTCTTAAAGGTAGGGGTGTATTGCTTAAAACCCTCTTCACACCCCGTTTCTACTAGACAGGTAAAGTTTACTTTATGTCTTTGTGAGGATCTGTTGTTTTTCAGCATCACGTTGTCATGTGAGCAAGTATCCAAAAAAGCGTCACCGAAAAGTACCGTAAGTTACCGATGCTGTGCAGTGCTCGTGAATCTGTGTTCGTTGTGCGTTCCTGTGCTCTGGGGGCGGAGCTTCAGAGGGAAGTCTGAAGAGAAGGGCTTGTATGAAATTCTGCTGGAGTCTTAGACCTGGTATTAACATTCGTCGTTTGCAGTTTTAAATGCAGATGTGAACGCATTAGCTGCATCCCATTACAGAATGGGAAGCACATGTTAAAAGCCTGGTGTGAACAGGACCTTAAAAGGGGAAAGTTCATCTTTAATATAGTGTGGTAGAGATTTCATGAACGTGTGAAAGGTGCTTACGCTGGATGTGGAACTTGAGTCTGTGACCAGCAGGTCCTTCTCCTTCAGCTGTCCACGCAGTCATCCACAGGCTATAGTCAGCTGGAGGCAGATCTTTGGTCTTATATGTTCTGTCTGGTGCTAAAATGGAGTCTGAAATTCAAGGATGTAGAGCATAGAATCACTTAGAGGCTATATGAAGTTAGTATTTTATTTTAATAAACTAGAAACGTTGTTTTTCCCCCTTGGCCTGTACCTCAACCTCCTACCACCAAGTATCAAAAAGATCCTGCATCATTCTGTTCACAGTCAGACAAACGTCTTTGGCACCAAGATGGTGAATATTTTAAGTCAATCCTACATCATCAGCACGTGGTAAAACGCACCATCATGGCGCGGATACAAATATGTTTTGTGTCACTATATATAAACGTAAGTCTAACAGAAATGAAAGAGAACTATAGGGTAGGAGTTTAGAGTTAAGACGGGATGTTGTTATTCTCACAGTGCTTCTGTTCTCCACCTCTGCTCTTTAAATAGATGGTATATTTGGTGACGCAACCCCTTTGCTCGCTCCGGCGAAGCTCCATCCAGCTCACTCTCACTGTGTGTCCCTCAACCTCCGTCTCTTGGACCAGTGGACCACTCACTGGGGCTGCAACCAACAAGCAGAACCCCCAAAAAGGGATGAATAATAAGGGAATATTTATGGTGATAATGCTGCAGATTATTACCAGATTTAACTACACAATTAAACCTTATGATAACAGTTAAAGCTCAGGTCTGGCTGCAGTTTCTCTGTGAATAACTGCAGAATCATCTCGCTGCTATGAAGACTGTTGCTGTTAGAGCAAAAGTGTTTATTTAACAAATTACAGACCCAATTAAAACCACTTTTGTGATTTTTCTGGTTTGTTTGCTCCATATAACAAAGGAATCATTAAAATGGAATCATTTTGGTTTGTGGACAAAAAAAATCATAATTTCCAAGTTTGAAAAACACTGATTTTATGGACCAAGGGATTACGCGATGAATCAAATTATGAAAATAAGTGTGTGCTGCATTCCTCATTTGAAAATGGGCTCTGTCAAGTCAAGCAATACTATCAGACCTGAGAGAGGGAGCGTTGCTGTGTATATGACAGCAGGGCTAGAAGCATTTGTCCCTTTATGATTGTGTTTTCATTTTATCTTTGTGTTTTCAGTCAGACCCCACCCCGTTTTGGCATAAAACAAATCACTTCCTGTGTGCAGCATAGGAATTTTGCCCGATGACACGAGATCTAAACACATAATAAACATAGTGTGAACTGAACTCATCAGACAATGGCTTGAATGTAACAGACATTTGTTCACATTTAAAAGTTTTGCGCCACCGTTTCATGATACATTTAAAACTAGTGTCTGTACATATTATTACATTGTTTGAGGAAGAAAAAAAATCAGTTTCTAGCTTGAAGTTCTATTAAAAAATACAACGTACCTGACTCCACAGTGGCGACACCTCCAAACAAAGTCCTGGTCACTGAGCTCTCATTATAGAAAACATACAGAGCTCCCTTGTAGCACACAAACGGCTTAATACCTGTACAAAGTAAATAAATAATATATTTTTTTCTTTTAGTTCTTTTAGCTGTTGAGAGTTAAAACATGGTCCCACCTGTGATGACTGCATGCATGCTGTCACTGTCCAGTCTCATCCACCTGAGCTCCTCCAGCCTCTGACCCTCTGGATACCACTCCACCACATAAAAGGAAACAGGCGGCGCTGCACTTTCACCCTTTCTCCAGGAGATGGTGACATTGCTGTTGTCTACTTTCACCTTCACATCGTGAGATGACCGAGCTGAAACATGAGGAGCATAATACCGTATGTGTGAATATCTCCGTGGTTTATTTTCAATAATACCAATAGTCTTAAATAAGTCTGCGTCCTAATCCAGCATTCACCGGTACATGCTTTTGCTTTGTCTACCTTTTACGTGTCGTGCTGTAACTCTGGCAGGAGGAGATAAGCCTTTAGAGTTGCGAGCCCACACTGTCACATCACACTTGTCAGTACAGAGTGGGACTGAACAGTTCCTGGCATCAGCGCTGACGTTAGTGACCTGCTCAGATCCAGAGTCTGGGTTGTAAACTCTGACTCTGTAGTCTATGATCCTCCCTCTCGCAATGGAAATGTCGGCCTCCTACAAGTTAGAAGAGAAGTTTAAAATGTAAACACTTTGATTTAAGGAAAAGGAAAAGTGTTTTATTTTGTGGCTAGCTGCAGGAAGCTACAAAACCTTTCTGGGATTTGAATGTGTGAACATCCACTCAATGAAAGACGAGTATATAAGACACATCATTTCTGTTCAGCTGCTCCTTTCTTGTAAACTGAAACTGCGGCGTCTGTACTCAGGTTTCACTTACATTTCACACTTCATGTGACATTAAATCCACATAACTATGTGTGTATGTGTGTGTATTTGTTGGCGCTTTGAGACCTTTTCTGGACCAAAACCTGGTCCTAATGAGGCAGAACCTCATTTCTAGTCAAATTAAGGGCCAAGATTTGAATTGTGGTTAGGTTAAGATTACAGTTAGGCAATAACTGGTTAGGGTTTAATGAATGGAAGTCAATGCTCGTCCTTAAAAAGATAGTTTTGTGAACCTGCGTGTGAGGATGTGTGGGTGAGATTTTGCCACACTGAAACGTAACATCATTGCCAAACACTCTCACTACTGTTTTCTGCACAAACTAAAGGTCAACTGTTGACCACTTCTGATGTGTGACACACACACACACACCGATGAAACAGCAGGAGCAGTGTCTTGTGGTCATTGCTGTTCAGCAAGTCAAAGAAATGAAAACATAAATTGATTGAAAACATACTGCACCTTCCAGTAAACTGTTGGGGTTTTTAAATCGGACGCAGGTTCAGCGTACCACACGTCCAACGGTTCCGCAGGAGCTAAAAACGATGAAACATCAATGTGTCACAGTACGACTGAACGTGTACAACTGGCTGTTCTGTTTTGTTCTGTTACACTTCTTGTAAGTAATTGCTAAACATTTGTACCAGTCTAGACTCTGCAGGTTTCTCACATTTTCCTTTGTGAGCAAGTCTGACAGAAATGACAAAACACTTCTGAGTAGTTTTTATCCACTCAAATTAAATTGACAAACTCACAGTATTTACTGTACAACTAACTTCCACTGGCTGAATTGACTGTTACTTTCAAGTGTTCACCAACTGCTACTAAAAAAGCAACGTTTGTTTTCTTCTGCTGTGACACTGACCTGAATGCAGCGTATGTGTGACATGGGATAACGCAGTAGGGGAAGTAAAGGTAATTTCACCCTGTAATTTGTGTATAGTATGTGGGAAGTTCTAAGACATGAATGAGCCACCTCTGTGTACTGCTGCATTGCCTAAACAATGAAATGGAGGCTGAAATGATAAATAACTGAGTTCAAACAACCAAACAACCAAAGCTGACAGTCAGCACGACAGTTCCACCCAGAATAGAATATTTGACGCTGTTTTTCGAAGCTCATTACACGAGTTTCATTTCTCTCTTTCACGTTTTTAATGTAATGTAATGTAAAAAGACGTCACTTAAAGCTTGAAGAGTGAGATAATAACACATACTGGAGTCAGGGTCTTACATCTGAGACAGGCAGGCACAAGCTCAGTGAAATTGTAGCTACCAGCTCGGACTCCAGGAAAAAACGGATTTTAGCCAAATAATAAAAAGCTCACCTGATAAAATCTACATCAACCTTATTGAAATGTGGCCCTTTGTAAAACCGCTTCCTCCCTGCACCAACGTCCATACAGAAACTCTGTCATTTTAGCTCCAGGTGACGCAGGAGTCGTGTATTGCTGCCTCATTTGGTGTGTTCTTGTCACTCAAATACCAAAATTATAAACTAAGACACTTACACTTACTGATGAAGGAAGCAGTGGATCAACAACTGCCTTGTGCTGTGACGCTAAACTGCAGATTTTCTCTATGGATTTTGGTGCGAAGGGTTGAGCGGTTTACAAAGCAACACAAAGTTCATTTCCCAGTCTCATAAATGCTGCCTCGCATTAAGATGAAGTGGCAAAGATATTCTAGTGTATTGAAACTAGTGTTCACTTACACTTTTGTTCTAAAGTGACCTTTTGCTCAACCTGTTTTTCCTCTGTACTAAAACAGCTTCTTTCACTCTTTGTCCTCTGCCGCGGAGCTGACGATCTGTCATGACTGATCACCCGTAACTTACATACATTATCTTCACACCATCACAATGACAAATATCCTGCCATATTTCATATTACTGTCTTCTTTTTTCTGCACCCTGACCCTGAGTGTCGACATTTCCACGCATAGTTGCAAGTTCCATTTTTAGGGTTCGAGCACAAAGTGCGCAGAACCCTATTGAAATGCAAAAGATTATTATCATTTGTATTTCTGATTGACAGTAAGGCTTGTTTACTTAACATATTTCATTCAACTGTGAAAGACTTTCTCAGTGGCTTACAGGTTTCCTGCCGGCAGACAGTAGTGAGCTGATTACTGCCTCAAAACCCAAAAGTAAATCCAATGACTTCATTATCTGATTGTGTGGTCAGATAAATTACCACAGAGATGATGTTTGGCTTATGTTTGAATCAGTTGTAATTTGATTCTTACCCTCCTCTTGAGTCCAGGTGGAAATTTGTGTGCTCCACTGGCTCCACTGGCCAGTGCTGAGTTTAGATCTGGCTCTGAAATGGTACAACCTGTAGGGCTCCAGAGAGGGAATGGATCGGTCCTGTACTGCACTGGTCTGCACAATCTGTAAGTCAAATACACATGTTTACATTAAACGCTGTATTTTTCGTCTTTTGCTTGCGCTGCAGTGTCGTCTTTGATGACTTTGTGAGAACACCTCAGCTTGTTTTTGACACCTGTATTTAATTTTGACTTCTCATCAGCTTAGTACTCACATCTGTAGTTTGAATTGAATCAGCAGCAGTTGAAAGACAACTGGCTCTACCACTGAGCTACCGTCAGCCTTATATGGTGGTGTATACAGTATATGGTGTTCTTGAACAATAACCTAAGTGTAAATCAAGTTATCTGAGAGAGAACTAAACTGATCCGTGTGGTGAGACGATGCTCCCATTTGGCTGTTCTACTAAACTACTGTGCATGCAGGTCGCTTTGTTGGCAAGATCATTACTCCAGCATCGACAGTGACTGCAGTGAAGAAGCCAAACAATATTAAATAAAATATTTCATATTTTAAAAAGATTATTAACTTACAAAAACTATGTGCTACACCTTTTATGTAACCACGTACAACTTCTGCTCAAACGTTCAAAAAATATGGGTCAATCTGATGGATTGAGACGTCTTTCTTTATCCTGCACCTTTTCCAACCATGTTACAAACAATGATCAAACACATATTTACAGAGGTCACTGTTTCTTCCTTTTCTTTTGGCTTCTGTCCTCATGTCCTCCTTCACAACATCCATGAAAACTTCTCTGTAGTCTTCCTCTTTTCCTCCTGCCCTTTGTCCAAAATAATCACTATCCGTCCTCTGCATGTGACCAAACCATCTCAACCTTGACTCTCTGCGCTACTGTCGCCAAGTTATGCATCATAGCAGGTCTCGCTACCATCTTGAAGACCTTCCCTTTTTTTTAGTGTTCCAGTTCTCCTTCAGTCACACATCAGCCCTGACACTCATCTCCACCCACTCCACCCTGCCTGCACTCTCTTCTTCACCTCTCTTGTGTACTGTCCATTGCTTTGGATGGTTGACCCCAGGTCTTTAAACTCATCCACTGTACCTACCTCTTCACTGTCCTTCACACACCGGTTTTCTGTCTTGCTCCAACTAACCTTCATTCCTCTTCTCTACAGTGCTGACCTCCACCTCTCCAGGCTGTCCTCCACCTGTCTCTTACTGCAGATTGCGATATCATCTGCGAACAACATAGTCCATGGAGACTCCTGCAAGACCTCATCTGTCAACCTGTCCCTCAGCGTTACAAACATGAAGGAGCTCAGCTCTGATCCCTGATGTGATCCCACCTTCATCTTGAACCCCACAGCCACTCATTTACTGCAAATGTGGTGCGGTTGGTTTTCAGGTTGGAGTGAGGTATGGTGAGGAGGCCTAATATGGAGGATCAAAGTGGTCTGAAGGTGGAGTTGTGAGGGTTCATCAAACGTTGCTCCGAAACGAGCAACTGTGATGCGTTAAGATGTCTTACTTGGTAGAAATAAGATGTCCATGTCTCTCCTGCTGCTTTGTATTGGATCTCCAGGTGTTGAGTCACGACGCGCTGCTCCACTTGGATAATGCACTCACGGGAGGAGCACGCGACTCGTCCAAGAACAGGAGTCAATGGCATGGCTACATGAAGAGTGAGTGGGGACACAGCGATCAGACTTTAACTTTAATTAAAGAAAAAAACAATAATACATTTCTTGCAAAGGAATACACGCGTTGTCAGCAGAAGCCGGCAAACACGACACGTCTTACCAATGTCACTGAGTGAGTAGATGATGGGGGAGGAGACAGAAGAGCCCAGTGGATTTTGGACTTGTACCCACACATAGATAATCTGGACAGATCTGGGCACAGTGAGGCTGACAGAGTGTGAATCGCTTCCCTTATTGTGTGACTCTCGGTCGCTTGTGTGATTTCCCGATTCAGTTCTCACCCTGAAGCACACAAATTCAAGTGTCATGTGTCGCTATAAGAAAGGCCATGTTAAACACAAGCTTAGTTTTCTTTAAACTCACCATAGTACCGTGCTGTCAGTAAGATACGTGTCCCATCCTCGCTTCCAAGTGCACAACACATCTCCTGTTTCATTATTCTGGATCTTGTAGATGCATGAAATATTTTTTGGATGATCCGGTGGATCTGAAGGACAAAGATCACACAAATGAATTGTCTGAGAACCTAAATATTGAGCTTCTAAATGTTTTAATGCTGATGGTATTAATAATAATGTCGTCATTTACATGAATTCTTTTATTTATTGAGGATCTTGTGGTGTGCGTTCCTAAATAGGAACTGAACATTTCATATATGTCAAACAAAAAGAGGGTTGTCTTTGCTCCCAAATTAGAAACAGCTTTGTGGTCAGTTGGCTGCAACACTTTGCTGAACTCACGTCTCCAACGTGTGAATAGGGAGTACTTAAATAAAGAAGAGAAAGCAGAAGTTCTGCTTTTTGTAGCTTTGAATGTCGACACAATAAGCCTCGACATGAAAGTCTTATCTTGAAACGCAGGGCAGCGTTAAAAGTGAAAGAAAAACTTATGTGAGACTCTTGGATCTGTTAAACTGTATCAGGAAAGGCTGCTTCATACTCACATCCAGCTGAGATGTCCAGTCCACACGGGTCCAGTGCAGGACAGTTACACTGACAGCTGAACGTATTCCTTTTTGTGATGTTCACCACAGTCAAATATATGGTTGTTAAGTTGAGCTGTGTGTGGCGCTGTAGTGTGGGCGGCTGCCCACTGTACATGGATCGCTTGCACTTGCAGTTAAAGCTGCAGTAAATGTTAAAAGTGGAGTTGCGCTGCACCACATGTCCAGCACTGGACCAGATCACACAGGATTTCTCACCTAAAAAGCACAAATAAGGCGTGTTTATAATGTCTCACCTCTAACAGAGTGTGCCAGTTCAGTGAAAATAACACATTATCACTTTATTATTTAAATTTAGAGCAGGTGAGAGAATACAAGGCTGCACACTTTTCTTATAAAAAGAAATCTAACACTTTTAAATAAGCAACATTCAGGGTGGGTTTTAGTGTTTTTAATATTTTTGATTGCTCTGTGTGATGTCTTGTTTGTATTTTACCCTAATATTATTATTAAATATTATAACATTTGGACTATAGGCCTATTAAAATAATGTACATGGAAGACGTGAGTATCCACGCAGTCATGTGGGCTTACCTGTGCAGAGCTGCATCATCAGCAGAAAGACAGCGGTGAAGATGGACCATGTTTGGAACATGATGATTCATCAGTGACTGTCTCTTTCTGTAAGATCCTTACATGACAACAGGAGCTGCTAAATACCTCTTCAAATAAGCACACACACACACGTATTAAGTCAGGTATGGTGATGAAATACAGACATTCTACTGATAATCATGTTAAGATGAGAAGACTTTTCATCACAGTACAGGAACAATTCAGTGATCATTTTGTTGTTGGCAGTAAAAACTGGGTAATAGCAGTGGAAAGAGTGTGACGGACATAATGTGGACATTATCAGTTTTGATCCAAAGACATTTTCACGAGAAGGTGTGACACTGATGGTAGCCTTAAATAAGCCCTACGTGTAACCAACTTGTTATCAGGATGTTAATTCAGAAGTAACAGGTTATTACTATAACATTATGTAGTTATGATTACCATTACATAACCTTCCTATTATATAACTATCACCATATTACTATATTGTTAGCAGTTACTTATAAATAAATAATAATAATAATAATAACAACAACAATAATAATAATAATAATGATACAGAACACTCACCGAGACATCACAGTCCAGTGTCACATCAACCTTTTGGGTTTCATGAAGTTCCGTCCCATGCGTCAGACACTCTACCCATCTGTCCTCACAGCTGCATGTCTCACACTGAAGAGGCAGCGGAGACACAGATGCTGCTGCTGCTGCTGCTGTTGTTGGCTCCGCCTCTGGTGGAACACTGAAGTCCCAAATAAAGGCACAGTTCACCAGTGAAGCCAAACACACACACACACACACACACACTCATGTTCGACATTCATGACATGAGGGGACATTGCATTGACTTACATTCATTTCCTGGAGACTTACTCTAACCCTAACCACAATTACTACTGGCCTAATCCTAATCCTAACCCTAACCCTAACCCTAATCTCAATCTCAGCCTAACCTTAAAACATACCTTCACCTTAAAATGTAGTAATTTACGTTATGGGGACTTGCTTTTTGTCCCCACAAGGAAGACAAGTCCCCATAATGTGACTGTGTAAACAGGTTTAGGTCCCCACAACATTAGTAATACCTGGACACACACACACAGAGAGAGAGAGAGGTGTGTGCAGTCCACACTGACTTTTCATTTGTTTCTGCAGTTTAACCAAAACCTCATCCTCTGACCATAACCGTTAATGTCTTACTCAGAGTAACCTTAACCACAACTCACATCATAACCCTACATTCTAACCAGTTCCACAGAAATGACACTCTGCCACACCAGGACCAGGATTTTGTCCCCAAGAGGACTAGTGGTCTTTAAGCGATGACAAATCAACCACATACACACTTGTAATTCTTAAGAAAACTGGATCACTCGATCAGGGCTGGTTGTCGTGACTGATAACCTGAATCGATTTGATTCTGTTTCCCGTGATCCTGATTTGATTTCATTTGATATCGAGTCATTCAGAGAAGACCAACTACAGTTTTTTAGGAAGTATATGTCTTTGTAGATTTGTATAATCTGGGGATTTAAACAAAACAGCATATCAGTAGATGCAGGTGACGTGCACCTTTCTCCTTGTGAATCCTCAAACCGACTCCTCTATGGTAACAGAATTCTTCAGACTGACAGTTAGATCATACATTTGGCTTTCAAAGCAGAAGTTGCAACATCACAACAACCCTTTTTTTGTTCTTTTTTTTAATCATCATATTTTCCAAAGTCTCTCAGTCAGATCCACATGTGGTGTTTTGGGGGGTTTTCCCTTGTAACTGAAACATGTTCCACCCTCAGGTGCACAAACACAATGCAAAGTCAGAATCAATAAAGAAAATACAACTGCACTGTTACCAGATACTCAGGAAGTGTAATAAGTTACTCATTACTCTTTTAAAAAGCAGTAAAAAATGACACCTGAAAGGGCAGTATGCAACTTAGTCAATATCCCTAGTCTAAGTGCAAAAAAAAGGTAATGGGCAAATTTCTCCCAAACCTATTACAGAACGTAAGATGATAGTTTTAGGGGAGAGACCCTTCTGAAAGTTTAATTTGGTTATGAATGGGGAACTGAAAGAACTCTCAGGAAGTCCTGAAAGAAACGTGCTTAGCTGAAGATGGTGCATGTGTGAGCTGCACTTAGAGTATTATCTGTGACAGGGAAACACCCACCTGATGTTTATCTGGGTGTGTTTTTGGAATAATTTCACGCTCTGTTTTGTGTTACATGTGTAAACATTAAACACACTTTTAATTTCAAACAGTATAGAGGTATATTTATTTGGTACTAGCTCTTAAAAACCAGTACATTTAACTCTAGCATTACTAATGGTAAACCAGACCAGACACCAACCTGGCAACCCAAATATTTTCCTTTTATTTACCTTCAACCATAAAAATATTTAAACATTTTACATTCTTTTATTTATTGTTAATGCTTCATATTTGTATATTCAGCACAAACACAAATGAGAGCAGAAAGAATAATAGTTACAAAGGCATCAACGCAGCATATCTTTATTAAACATACAGTGAGATTGCTACACATGCTTTCAATCAAACTTAAAGGTCCAGTGCGACATTTAGCAAGGGTTTAATGACAACAATAGAATAAGTGCCCAGAAGTATGTTTTTATAAGTGTATTCTTTCTTTACAATAAAAAGCATCTCGCCTTTTGTGCCTTATAGAGTTAAGTAATTTGAATTAAAGAGCCCACCATGTGCCATCAGGCTACTGCTGCAGCAAGTCTGAAGACAATTTCAGGTTTCACCTTATATATATACATATATATGTATATATACAGTATAATTGTAAATTGAAACTGTGCATAAAATCAGGCTGACAGAAACGCGTCCGATGCAAATGAAAAAAGAATGTCTGGTGGAGAGAGTGGAAGAATGGACATGTGAAGGCCACTTTTGTTCCCTGATGGACTTGGAAAAGTGAGGGGTGAACTAATGAGTCCTCCATTTGTTGCACTTTGCAGTCTCCCCATCAGATGTCAGTAATTATTACACACTGGACCTTTAATTATCAGTTTGTATTATCATTTATGGCCCTGTGATGACCGGCGATCTGTCCAGGGTGTGACCTCACCTTTCGCCCCATGACAGCTCCCCCGGGCCGCGACCCTCATGTGGAGGATACAGACCATTGGAATCATTATTTTCCTGTGTTGTACTGTTACTGAGGTGGTGCTTGAGTAATGCTTTCTTGAGTCAGTTTAGTGCATATTCTTCATTCATTCAGTCATTTCCACGGCTCCAGCTAGTTCTGTGTGGCGTTGAATGAAGTGCAGCTGACAGCAGCTAGCTGGGGGAAGTAACCATTAGTCAGCAAAGTCGCTACCGTACACGTTGACGGACATGTGTCTGCAATGTCAGGTGTCATTATGTCCCCCTGCTGTAACTCCACAGAGGCACAGTTCACCTCAACCTCACACTCCGCCCCCCTCGTCCCCGCCTGGAAGTATCTGTGCGGCGCACCTGATGTTTCAGGAGCTTTAGGCCACAAAGGGTCACCAACAGAGCTGAGAGCCTGCAGGTGTGAAACAGAGCAATCCACTTCCACACTAGACAGCAAGCCTCCAAGTAATCCCTCAAATACACTTGAAGTTGTGTCCTCCTCTCTATCTGCTGCCACACTGTTTGACTCGTCTTCTGTCTCCTTCCCCGTCTCTTCTTGTGAGGCCAGCACACTAATCTGGGGTTTGTAGCTGATGTCTTGCAGCTGGCTGTCCACAAGCACCGTCCCGACGTCCGTCTCTAGTGAAGGCGCCTGTGCTGTGGTTTGTCCCGGTCCAGTTTGCGATGTCTCAACGTGGATGACGGGATAGACGTCTTCCCTCCCCTCCAAGGAAATCAAACTAACAGGAGACAGCAGAGGGTCGCTGTCGGTGGACGCGACACAGGGTTCACTGCTGTTCTGCTGTGAATCAAAAGAACACAGAAGAGTCAGATTCAGCACACTTAAAATATTTGACCTTATCTTTGCAGATACGAATAGGACACATAGGTAAGTAGACTTTTTAAAGTAAAACAAACAAGATAAATAAGATTATAAATTCATCATTCCTGAATACACTGGAAAGATACAGGCTCCCTCTGAAGGCAATTTGCAATATATCACTAGGACTGTATGTTGGAGATCAAACCATTTTTTTCAGTCACTCTCATGAAATATTAAAGTTTGTGTAAATATGATTTATATACTCTGACTTTGTCGCCCCATGAAAATGAAAACGTTTTACTAAAACCTTACACAAATCTGAAAGAACAAAACAGTCAAACTTAGATTTGACCTACAGGTTTAAGTGGGGACCAAAATCTGTTCTTCTTCTCTACTTCATTTCCTCATCTTTGGGAAGGTGCACTGCTCACTGGTAAACTCTATCGTTGACAAACTGACTTTTAGTATTTACTCCATAATTCTTTTTACTCTTTTTACTCCACAACTGTGAAGAGGACTTCAATTACTTCCTGAATATCTGGAAATTCACCACAATCAACCTCAAGAGGCTTATGCAGGTTTTTATTTATTTAGAGAACAGAGAACAGAAAGTCCCACAAACTGTCAAACTTAAAGTGAAAAATGAATTGTAATGCCAGACCAGGTCCTAGCTGTTGCTGTTTTGGTGACTGTAGTGAAAGTAGTTCATATAACAAAAGGAGACACAGCTGCCATCATTCACCGCATGGCTTCGATTACCTGGAGTAGTCTGATGGCATTGCTGTTCTCCAGTTCTGGTAAGATCACGTCGAGCCAGGCAGGTCCCCAAGATAGACACTTTTGTTTAATCCTGAGACAGAAAGACATTTGGGTTTTATAAGATTGATGGTGATGATTCTGTATTAAACACACTTGCCTCTTCGCAGTTGAAACCAGCTGTCACACTGACCACAATCAGCACATGTTTGGACACATGGTAGGTTTAGGTTTCTGTTTGTGTTAATCGTGTGGGTTCTTATTTGTGCACTCATCCTGTGGCGTGGCATTTCATGAACGCGACCACAGTGGCATTTTTTTCCCTGAGTATTAGTGAAACAAAACTTATGCACAGAAGAAAGCAGTCGTTTACAGAAGACTGCAATAACCATAGCATTATTACGGTCACCTAAAAGGGTTGTTTAGTTTCTAGGTTTTTTTTAAAGTTTGAATTAACATAAATGTAATGCAGATATACAGATACAGACATCTACAAATATCTTGTATCTGCGTAAGTTTACAATGTTTGCCTCTACACCAAAGTCCATAGAGAAAATCAGCATTTTTAGCTCACATGGGCAAAAAGTGCTTTACAAACTTTCTGATAGCGAAATAAGGCATATCCTTGAAATGTTGAAGACCGCAGCAGGTGTAGATCTTATCAGGTGAGTATTTTCTTGCTGGAAGCCGTGTTATCAGAGTGAGTGTCTGGATCCCAGGCTGGTTCACAAAAATGGAAGTACACTTCTACACTGCTAAGTCATTGTTGCTTATGTGTCAATACCTGATATGACAACACCTTACCTGGGGTAACACTTTAACTGTAATAAGATGATATATTTTCTGTTGTCTGTCATGATGATTTATCTCCTCCATTAATAATTATATGAAATTTAAATGCAATATCATTTAATACCTTTTCCTCACGCAACTCCAGCACATCATGTTTACCACGATTGCTATGAAGAGGGCTATGATGACAACAACTTCGATCACCACACCAACTAGAGGAGATGACAAAGCAAACAAATAACAGTTTAACAGACGAGTTATGAAGGACTATAGCTGCAGGCCAGGCTAAATGAGTTGGTGTAAAATAGCTTTTTTTTGCAGACTGACCTGTAGGGTCTGCAGGCTGAGAGTTGACCCGGATTCCATGCTGACTTTCTCCTGCTGAGGTGGATGCAGTCATTTGCAGAGAGAGAGCTCCTTCAGGACAGTCCAGCCAGATGTGTCTGGAACCAGAGCCAGGCAGCACCACTGGAGAAAAACAACAGAGTCAAGATTTACTCTCTCATTGTATTTATTTATTTTTGTTAAAGCACAGTATGTATGTCACTGATATCTCATATAAACCCAATTCAAAAGCCCCAAACTATCACTTTAAAGGGAAAAAATGTCAGGGTTACGACACTGTTTTCACCAAAGTCAAGGGACAAAATCAGCCCTTCCAGCTCATGTGAACGTGGGGAGCTGCTGGTCTAATGTCTATAACAATATACTGTATAATGAATCAATGTAAGCATATTACAAACACTAATATAATAAGTGGAAAATTCCTTCACATCTTTTTTTAACAGTAAATTTTACATACAAATGCACTGTTTAATTAAAATAAGTCATCTAACTATGACATTTTTGTCAAATGTTAGACGACATATGACATTTTTGTCAAATTTTGAACCACATACTAAACCATGACATTTTGGTGACTTTTTGGACCACATACTAAACTATGACATTTTTGTCAAGTTTTGGACGACATACTAAACTATGACATTTTGGCCACTTTTTGGAAGACATACTAAACTATGATATTTTTGTCAATTTTTGACCACATACTAAACTATGAAATTTTTGTCAAATTTTGGACCACATACTAAACTATGACATTTTTGTTAAATTTTGGACCATATACTAAACTATGACATTTTTGTTAAATTTTGGACCACATACTAAACTATGACATTTTTATTAAATTTTAGACCATATACTAAACTATGACATTTTTGTTAAATTTTGGACCACATACTAAACTATGACTTTTTTGTCAAATATTGGACAACATACTAAATTATGAAATTTTTGTCAAATTTTGGACGACAGTCCAAAATCACCCAAAAAAGTCATAGTATAGTATGTTGCTGTAAAGCAAGAGTGCCAACCAGTACACCAACTATATGGCATCACATTCTGGTTACCCAAAAAAGTCAAGAGTTTGGTATGTTGTCCAAAATCACAAAAGAAAGTCATATTATAGTATGTCGTCCAAAAGGTCACCAAAATGTTATAGTTTAGTATGTCGAATGAGGTGAAGTATGCCATCTCTTATTGCCTTGTTTCGTAAGAAATTAATAATCGATGATTTGATGAATCATCCATTCTGTGTGGTCGTGTAATTTCCCAGTATATAGCAAAAGCCAGCAGATTCTTTTCCAGCCCACTCCGCGGAACAAAAACAAACCATGAGTGACCCACTGATGTTGTGTTTTCTGTGTCATGATGCACTGCTACGCATTGTCTGCAGCTGACTAAGCCGCTTCAAATCTCTCTCTGTGCAACGCGAGGCGATTTGGCCACAGCCCAGAGACCCAGATTTACTTTAAACCACTTCTGTTTTGGACGGTTACGCCAATTGTGGTTTTCATGTAAAAGAATAACCAGCCTAACCAACAAACCCAATTTGTCAACAGGACCAAACAGACGGGTAGTGTTTAGTGTGTCTGTTTAGTCCAGTCCAATTCTGTTGTGTTGTCTTCCTGTGATGAATGCTTATCTGACATATCACCGTCTGTTTGTCAGAAATATGAAAACGATCTTGACGAATTGTATATCTTCCAGATTTCTGGTAATATTATGTGTGTGTGTCGATGCGCAGTGGCACTGTGTCTATAAATAGAATTTGATATTAAAAACATGAATTTTCCACCTCATCTTTAACACCATAAACACACAAACATGCATGTGCAAGTGGAGAGAGAATAGTGAGGTCTGGCTCTGAGGCTCTTAGGTTATTTTTATCCTCAATGCTCGCGAGCACGTGTCTTCCTTTTTACACACCTCTGTCCCTCAGTGACTTTTCTCTTTATATCACATCCCTCCCTCTCTCTCTATCCTCTTTATGTCTCCCTCTTCTTCTATCCATTCCCACTCTCTCTCTCTCTCTCATATATCCATCCATTCATCAGAGCTGTGTAAGTGAGGCTGCACGGCAAAAAAGAGATGAAAGAGACCATGGGCTTTTCATCACTGACACACGTACACACACACACACACACCCACGGCTCATCTAATGTTGCTTGTAGTGAAAGTAACAGATGTCATAGTTTATTTTCCTCAGCGTGAGACCTATTTTAAACTGACATTATTCAATTTTTGATTCAGATTGTGCCCATGTGCATGTGTATCTCCCTCTCTCTCTCTTTCTCTCTCTCGCTCTCTCCATATACATATATATATATAGATATATACATACACAGTATATATATGTTCTATACATGTGTATGAAATGCTCCTGTTTAAAACCACAGGATGTTTGGTACGTTTACACAACATAAAGGGCTGTCAATTGGTTAAATTGAGTAAGTGAAATCAAACCTTGTAACAGAAGTATAAACTATAAGCTGTTAAGCACTTAAAACCCAAATTTAAGTGGTAATTTTTTCAAACATTGGCAAAAATCCCTTTGCCTCACCACCGCAGAAATCCTCTCTGCAGCATCTTCAAACTGAACGAACTGTTGTGGATTTGACATGGTGCTGCTGAGTGGGGCCTCGACATCTCCACACTGGAGCGTGGTTGACTCCTGACATACAGCCTTTGTGAGGTGTTTAATATGGCGGTGAATGGGAGGAGGACACGCCGACAGGCAGAAAGAGCCCTTCTTTGATGGGATTAGCACAGTGGCAGACAGGGACTAGTGCTTTAGATTGATTAAAGTGTAATCCTGATGGATAATCATGCCTCCTGATGTGACATGTGTGGCCAGCAGCCTGATGTAGCACCACCCCCACCCCCACCCCCAACGCTGTCATACACAAACAAACAGCATTTCCAGTCACATTCATGCTCCTCTGTCTCACTATTTCTTTTCCATGTCTCTGTACTTGAGTGCTGGCTCTTGAAAAAGGTCAAGAGGAATAGACAAGAGCTGTCACTGATGAAAAATTAACCCTATTCTCATGTCATCTGTCACTCATCTAAAATGCATTAGGGGGGATTTAAGGGATTGTGTTGACCGTATACCTCATTCGCTACATATTTCTGTTTTGGAGCCTTATGTTCACGGAATGCTTAATTGAGTCATGACATTCGAAACTGTGAAATTATTCCTTTGTTTTATTGTATTACTGAAATCACTAAAAAGTATTAAAATTTAGATTTAGGACATTTTAAAGTGCATTTATACTGAACCCCAGTCATTTTTGTGTTGCGGTGGTCACATCAGTTAAGCAAGGTTTCTCAATCCTGGTCCCGGGAACCCACTGCCCTACATGTTTTAGATGTTTCCCAGATTCAAATGGTCAGCTCATCAACAAGCTCTGCTGCCTGATGATGATCCGTTCTGGAGGTGTGCTGGAGCAAGGAAACATCTGAAACAGGCAGGGCAGTGTGTTCTCAGCACCATGATAGAGAAACATGGCAAATATTTTCCCAGGTTGTCCTAGTTCCTCTCTTCCTTTCTGCTAAGCTTCACTCAAAAGTGAAAGCTTTCTGCAAAAAGTCTTTCTGATGCAACATCAGGACCTTGGAAGCATGTCTGTGCCTCTTTTCATGTATTCACATTGATTTTGATTCTCATCATGTGAAAAATGTCCGTACCACTGCACAAGAAACTTTATTATTTATTATTTATGTATGTAGAACAATTGCCTGTGCTCCCACTTGCTTTGAATAAAGAATCCATATGAACTACGTTGAATTAAACTAAGCATCTGACCAATGAAGTGATACATATTATTTGTAAGATACAAACAGTAACTATAACACATGGTGCTGACTTCATGTTTAAGACTGTAAATAGTAGTAAACGGTAGAAAATATAACAATGAATGAAAATAACAACTGGGAAGTCTGTCACCTGCTTTGTGTTACATGGTTCAAGTGTGATCTCTCAAGTTTTATTGTTCACAAGAAATTCTTTTTTCACCCCACAATTCATTTCCAGTCACAGTCAGTCACAATGTGGAAGTTGTTAAAGGGGAGTGTAAGTTGAATGCTGAACTGTTCAATGAGATGACTGGAGCTGGATATCTGTGAATGATGTTGTTCCTGTTTGAAACTTGACTCTTAAACAGGCAAATGTTGGCTCTGTGGTGCCAGGACAGTGCTAAAATACCACTGTGTGCCAATAAATCACTCAAGTTTTTCATCATTTGATTCTTTTTTCATCGATTGTACACTACAATATTTTGGTTCTCTAGTGTTGTTGCCATAATAAATAAATGCAACCACACCACACTGTGCTATTAAGCCACTCACAATTCACAGCAGGGGAAGTTACCTCAGAGCAACAGCCCCATATTTGGAGCATTTAGGACACATTAGAAGCATTCAAAAGAAATACAGGAGGCTACTGTTGATCTGGATCAAGTCGAAATATAAAGAAATCTTCGGAAAGTTATAGACTAAATAATTCATTATTTATCTGTTGTATATCCATTGTGTCTGCCGCACAAGTTTAATTATTTTAACTTGTTGCTGAGACGACGGTCAATCAGTGTTGAGACTCTCCGGGTGACGTCAAGTATTTGCCAGCGGCCAGACTCCGCTCAGGGAAGTGTATTATTTTTGTGTTTATGGTGTTGTGAAACAAGACGACGGTTTCTACTTTGTCGTACAGCTCCGAGTGTCCACACACGAAAACAATATGTCTCCCAGAGCGGAGACTGGTACTTCAACTCGAGCGACAGATGCGATTTGAGCGATAGACGTGATGGGCGCGATTTTTCCGTGTCGGTGTTAACACAGCATTACTGAGTTGTATGTCCTGACCTACTGGATACACATCATATTCTACAGACTAAAGAAAATATCTTTGTTTCCAAAATGCACAAATATCACACAGTAATCGTGTACCATTCCGTCGCAATTTCAGTCAAAATAATCACAATTACTACCTAGTATCACGGTAAGGTGCTTTCCACACAGACATAGATAATTGGGTTCAGGTTTCCAAGCCTTGTATTCCAGATGTGTGATTCATGGGAACAGTTGTGCATTCGGGGCACTGACAGTGTGGAATTGTGGGCAGCTATCAGTGCTTGCATTATCATGATGGGAAAGAAAACGCTCTGAGCTCTGTGGAGTCTCCGTGTGATAGCCCGGAGTATGGGAACTCTTCAACAGAGGAGGAGGAGGAGGAGGAGGAGGGCTATTTATTTTAGGTTTGTATAACACGGCCAGGGTCTGAGTATTTTCAGCAGTAATGTATTTGTCATGTTCTGAGGGAGATTAAAATGGGATTATGGCGGTTTTTGCGGTGACTTTGTGCATTAGCCTCGAGTATGGGAACCCAGTTAGCAGCCAAATAAAGAAAGTGGGTCTTTTATTCTGCGGGTTGCATGAAAGAGGCAGCAGAAGAAATTGTAGTAAAGTGGATAGTGGGAGAATGACAGAGAACAATGAGTGGCAGTACATACAGGCAATTAGGAAAGCAAAATTAAGAAAACTACCGGCAGCTTGCAGGCAGCCATAATACAAAGATATTTATTTCAGCTCCCAACAATAATTACACACACACACACATACACACACACTGAGTGATCTTTATGTATTTATTCAAAAAAGGTCGCCCCTTGTCCATGATTATTTTATCTCACCTGCACAAACTGTGCATTCCTCTCCTCCCTCTCTTTCTTATAATAACACCGCAACTCGAGTGACAGCACATTCTGGCTCACAAAGCAGGGGACGGAGGGGAAAGAGATTGATTTTGAGGGAGTAATAGAGGAGTAAAGTATAAGGCTATAAATGCTGGTATGTGGTCAGATAAGGCGTGTGATTGACCTTGATTCTGCAGCTCTGGTCTTCAAAGAGTAGGGGGAAAAAAAAACAAACGTCTTAGTTTTGCTGCTTTTTGCATTTTGAAGGCATGTCAGCATCTTTACTGCAGTGACCTCGACACCGATGGTAAAATCTTGATGATTCAATGAAAATAAAGTGGACTGGTGAGGATGCAGCTGTAAGTTTTGTATCATAATTTACTTGTTTGTTACCGTTATCATGACTTTCTTTCTTCTCTCTCTTGCCGAATCTCTTTGTCTTTCAGAAAAACTGGCCTCACACATAATAAACAATGAGTTCTTTTTAAGCTATACATACAAGCAGATTCGATTCTTTTGACTTTGCTTTTCTCCTCCCATGTCACTCACACTGTGTGATATTAACAGACTGTATATTAGCATATCTCACATCAATGTTGTGGGGAAAGTTAGATTTTTAAGGTCCTTCAAGGTTATTTTCTGATAATCGCACAGTGCCGGTGCTTCAAGTGTATGCTAATGAGTTATATACCCTGTGCTTCATGCAGGAGAGTGAAAAGTGCTGACTTAATTTTGACTGATTTTGGGAGATAGTGTCATTTCTGACTGGTGACTCTGGCACTGTCCCTTAACAATGTGAGCTGATAGCTGGATGAATGGATGGATGGATGTGTCACATTCCCGTGCCCCGGTTTTGTCAAGATTAAACCAGTATTTTTGACATTGCTTCGTTTAATCAAGAGTGACAAATGCACAGTAGCAGGTTTCTGTATCAATCATGCTCATCACTCATGCTGAGTACATTGTTGTTGAGAAGATCAGGGGATTGTAACAGGGAAACAAAAAGCTGAGTGTCAGGGATTTCAAAATCATGTTGTTAGATTCGCTGTAATCCCTTGTATTTTTGGACAAAGCTGGGTGCTGGTGGATGAGCAAACTCCCCTGAAACTGTAAGATTGTTCTTTTTAGAATCTATTTTTTTCTGGAGAAACACAAACTTTGGACAGAGCCAGGAGCTTCTGCACCTAATTAAGTCTTTAGTGTGAGTCATTCTAAATTGTATTTTGGCTCTAGCTCTGTCCCTGTGATGTAAGAATGGTAATGTATTGCAATGTAAAAGTTAGAAAACGTGGAATTATTTCTTTTACGGCAGTCTAATTTGTCAGAACACTGGCTCGTTACAATGTCTCAAGCATTTTAAGAGGTTTGCGTTTCTCATCATCTATTGTTTATTGTCAATTAGACTATATTTTTCCACTGTTGCACAGCTATAAATGGGCGTACATAATTGTTTGATGTTTTATACGGTAAATGATACTGAGTTGATACTTTTTGTTTTAAACAAATGGGGTTATATAAGTCTCTCTGTCATAGAACTGCTTTTAATTTCTTCATTATTTCGATCTGTTTTCCTTTAATTCTCTTGAAATGCGGACAAAGCTTTCACACCACTTTATTCTGCTCATCTTGACAAATACAACAAGAAGAAGCACAAGCAAAACCCCCAAAAATTTTACATTTACCAGATAATTATACTAAGGACAAAAGGGGAGAAACAGCGTGAAGCTCTTATAGGTTTGTGTTGAGAGAAAGAGCCGAAGCTCAAAGAAGAGACAGGTTAGTGAAATCAAGGCCAAGTGAGCGCTCAGCAGGGAATAGGCAGATAGAAAACTTGGCTGCATTCCATTTACTGAGGCGAGAGATAAAGGAGGTGAATTTGTATGTGTGTGTGCATGCAGTTTTGTTGAACAGCAGGGGAATCCCTATGAGGTGTCCAGCTCCCACAGTCCTTTGTTTTTCATTTGTGGTTATTCTTGCTATGTTCATAATGTTGACAAACAAAAACACTCCTGTGACTATATTTCAGCAGGATGGATGTTCTAATATTTAAAAACCTATGGTTAAACAGTAAAACATTGTGGTTGAGGTCGTCACTGTGGCCTAGGCAAAGCCCAAGTTATATTTAATTTCTTCAATATTCTCTCTAAAGTCACATTAAATCCACGCCAGAATGAATCACTGACAGAAAATTCTAATTATTTTCAAGAAATGTTGCAGAGCAAATGTCAATTTTATCAAGGAACACATGCATGAGCACAACTGTGCTCCGAACCAGCACACAGGGTGGTCCAAAGCTTTTCACTGACTGTGGCCTAATATTTCTCCATTTAATTTCCCTTTGCTGCTTCTTGTATTTGGGAAACAATGCAAGTGTAAGGACTAGTTAAAAGTTAAATGTATCACAGGTAAAGCAGGGACATTATGTCCCTGTCTACTAACCACTGTATGTCCGCACTGGCGAGGACAATAACAGTGGATCAGTAAAACATGTCGCATCTTGCTCTATTAGTATATCACATCATAGTGGCCTTTTCTTTCATGTTAGTCTTTTATCCACATCTGAGCTGCCTCAGAAAGCTTCTGCGTTGGGTCAGCCAGCCATCTGTTTGTGTTAGTCCACTCTGCTGTTTGAAATAAACAACCTTCAGGCCAAACCATATTGAGCTCTATCCATTTGAATTTCCTCACTGTTATTGTGTTATCCAGTGCCCATTTCCATGTGTTACTGTAGCCTTCTTTACTATGTTTTATATGGCTTATTTAAGTGGAGTTAGTAGTAGTTAAAAAATGAAATACTACATATTTTCTTGTAGACCTTTCAGTGTATTAAACTTCAACCTGTTTGCTTTTTTTAAAGTCTGTGTTTGGAGACAATTTGGTGACACCTGGCTCAAAATATCACCTCTTAAAAGATTAAAGAGGTTTCAGCTTTCTGAAGTTTGCAGGTTCCCTCTTGGGATTCACTCATTCTCTTGGTGGTGATGGAGAATGTTGTTACATGAGACCATGCCAAACCTATCCAAAACCTGTCTTGCTCAATGTGATTTAATCAGACTTTAAATTATTGTCCCCATGGATTTGATTACTTTGTGCACAATACTTCAAAGAAATTTGCCAAATTCTGACCTGGACTACCAACAAAATATGTTGCCTTGTACATAACACAGTATATCGCAATATTCTTAAGTACCATCTACATCTTTCCTTCTACCTCCTTCTCTTAGATTTTATCTGAGTGACAAGAAAATGTACCAAAGTAAATACAATTTTTTATCAACTGATTTGGATCAGGTGTAGGAAGATCCCAGCCCAGAGTTTTTCATCTTATTCAGTTAAATCTTTTTAGGAATAAATAAACAGATATTAAATCAGTATAATCTCATGTATGCAGGGACAAAGCAGTAGCTTGTGTGTAGTGTGTGTGTGTGTGTGCCTTTGTCTTCCCAAGTTTGACAGAAAATCGTCACTGAATCCTCCCCCTTTGTCCCTCAGTGAACTGCAATATGTACCGCCCATGTCTTCTCACCAGAGTCGCAGTCTATTTAAAGAAGCTAGTAATTTGGAAAGGTTTGTAAACAAAATGATGGCGGATGAGCTGCCTTTCACTGTCTGTCTGTGGTTCTGATATGGTTCAGACTGACTGACATGGATATCTTTGCAGTTGACGTGCGGGGAGGAAGAACTGGAGGCTGTTTATTGCCTCAGATGGACAAAGAATTGGGAAGTGAAAAGCACTCTGGGATTTATTAGTTGTTGTCAAGCGTGGAGAACAACAACAAGCTTTGCAGAAGACCATCTTTGAAGGCACAACACGTTGAATCTCTTGATACTTTATCTGGTTTCCCCTGTACTTAATAAATTGGTCATGTACATGCACATAGTTAGACATTCTTGGTCGATCATCTGTAATCTTCCTCTGTTTACCTTTTACCTTTGCTCTCTTGCTTTGAACTTCCTGTGCACTGTGATTGCACTGTCAGGTGTGTGTGTCCTTCAGGTGACTGTTTTTCTGACAGTACATTTTTCCAGTGTGTCACTTTCAATTTAAGACATGGTAGATACTTGAAATGATTCATGCTGCTTTTGTATCAAGCAAGTATTCTTATGGGTGTCTTTAGATTGATTTCATGTAGCAGTCACATGAATAATTACGCAAGTCTCCCATCATCAGCGGAAATTATGTACATTCTGTTTATTCTGCGTCCTCTGAGAATATACATTTATACTGTACATCTTTGCATGTGTGTGGGTACGAGAGAGAGTGTGTGTGTGAGAAATAGAGAAGGGAGGTGACCTTGGCAGCCCTTTCCTTCCCTCTTTCTTTTTTCCCTCTTGAAGGAGAGAGTGAGAGGCAGTGAGGAAAGGAGTGGGAGATGGATTTCATATGATATCTCTCCCCTGCTCAGGGAATACTCCCTTTTTCCTCTCTCAGTCTCAGGCTATTTGTGTGTCTCTGTGTGTTTCTTTTAGGTTTTACAGCAGAATAAAAGCTGCCCTTGGAATCAATGACTCAGATCCTTGTCTCCATTAACACTGGATTTGCACACGATCTTCACAGGGATCATGGCTGGATTTCGTGAGTCGGATGTGTGACCTCCACAAATCCTTAAACTAAAAGATTAGTGCTCTACTGTTTAAGCAGTATACAAACTCCAGCATCTAAGAACTCATCTCCACACGTGCAGTCTCCTCGTTATAAAGAGAAAATAAAGAGAAGAAATGTGTCAAGGACACTTAAAGCTCTTGATGTTCCTACCATAGTTATGTTTGACTGCACTCATACGCTGGTGTTGCGTAAGTACTAATCAATATTTTCCCTTCTCTTCTTCTTTCTGAGACCAGGAGATAAATTGGCCTGAAGCTAAGCTTGCCTGAGCACAATTGAACCAGGCCTGTCAGTGGCACAGCAACACCACACGCTGTGTTCTTCTGCACTGTCCAACGAGTACAAAAATACCCAAACAATAATTGGAAGATTAAGTGAGCGGTTTCACTGCTTTCTTGTGAAAGTGGAGGGAAGAACAATGCGCCATGTCGGCCCGTGTGCTATATCAGGATGAAGGAGATGAGTCACGACAAAAAAAAGATATCAGAGAGTAGAAGAGACGCAGGAGGCACAGAAGGAAACAGCCACACAGTCTGAAAGTGTTGGTCAGAAAGGAAATGTTTCTTGTTTATGTGTCGTTGACAGAATGAAAAGGAGAGAACTCGATCTCTGTTTCTCTATCTTACACTTGTGCGTTTTTAGAATGAAGCAGCACCTGTGTCACAGTGTGTGTGTGTGTGTGTGTGAGTGACCCATTTAAAGGCCCTGCAGGTCTGCACAGGTGCTTTCATTCATTCTGTCTCATTAGACCTGTAATCAGGCTGGTATGTGAGCTCACCAGACTTCACTGCTTAATGAAAATGATGCATAGATGCGGTCCAGTGAAGAATTTAAACAACGTCAGTCGTCCAGTTTGTTAGGTGAGCTCGGGTATAATTGTATAAAACGGTGCTGAAGGAGTACAAAGTTGATTTTATTGATCTGGAAGTGGAGGCACCTCGGCATTAAATTATTCTCAAATCAACACATGCATCCGCTGATAAGAATTAAATATTAAAATGTAAAAAAAAATATGTACTTCTTTTATGGTTTCAGCCTCTGAGATTCTTAATAACCTCATCAATAATCTAGAATCAAATCTGCTCCTGTTCTTGTAATAGGTAAATTGTTTTCTTGTTGGTGCCATGTTGATGGTTGTTTCTTTCACTAGCTCCAGCCCCTCAGGCTGTTTTAAGCAGCAGACGATATAATACATCAGCTGTCCATCTATCCGCACTTTGTCTAAAACTAATGTACCCAGAAGGTTCAGCTCAGGATTAAATGTTTTTAGTTTCATTAGCATCACGTTGCCGAACACGAATCAGAAAATAAAAGGTGCAACTCATGCAGCTACAACCGTCTGACCAACGCAAAAGTGATGGATTATACCACAGTTGCAACCGAGGGGAAAATCAATTTTCCCCTGTGAAAACATTTCTCTCACGTACATTATCATATTTCCATGCTACATGACACAAACTGAGATGTTTGAGCTCCAGAGTGTCGATTTCGCTCATGGCAAAGCAGAAGCAGACCACGATTTAAAAAAAAAAAAAAAAAGTAAAAGGGAGCTGGTTAACAAGGTGAGGGAACTTTGGGGCTCTTAAGCCGGAGCCGGTGTGGTGGCACAGAGTCAGGAAAGAGTTTGATTCCAAACAAACTTTACAGCTCATTAGAAGAGAATGAGGGGGAGAGGAAAGAGGTACAAGCTGGGTTTGATTAAACCTAATACAGTCATGCGCCCTATCTGGATGCTCAATTACAAAAGAGTTGCTAGTATGACTCCATTTATGATTTTAAATCATATTTTAACAAATATATCATACTTAATCTGAGATTGGGAGTTAAACCTTTACCTTTACAGCATACACAGCACATGTGTATTCCATTAAATCCAATTGTATTTGTGTAGTGCCAAATCAAAACATACAAAAGATTATCTACATCTTCACAGAAATAGAAATGATTGTCCTCCTCCTCTCCAGTGAGAACTGTTTACTTTGGCTTCAGAAAACTGGGAGGTTGATATAAACGCTGAGGCATGTTTATATATAATATAATATTATAGAATATAATCTCTTGATTTCTACCCCATTGTCTCTTTGTGTCTTCAACTAGACATAAAGCCTTTGGGGAAGCAGGACTTCCTTACTCTTTCCTCTTTTGTCACAATGGCTGTTGCAGAGATGAATGGCTGTTATTAGCCGGAGAAAGACAGAATGAGGTGAGCTGAGTGGGGGTTTGGCGAGACAGGAGTAGGTAGCTCCAACGGGACACATTGTTTGGACGCATTTGAGATTGATTCGATTTTAGGATTGAGTGACATTCAATGGGGATGGAGATTTTGAAACAATGTCCCCATCGAGTAAACCTGTCCCAGATCCTCAGCATCTGTGTGTGGATTCCTTTAATTTGTCCACACACGTGTACCATACGCCCTTAAGCTGCTGTAACGTTGTGAGCTCCATGCAGCAATTGTGTTTATTTTTCTATGTCGGTGAGCATTTTTGAGGACATTCATGCTGCAGTATTCATAGCCTTTCCACAGAATCTCCAGGGAAACCACACTGCTGTCAACAGGAAAAACCAAGCAGTTCCATTTTACAGCGGGACTGAATGAGTGCTGGTCCAGACCCAATGAAAATGCTTACAGTGCAAGATCAAAAGCACTTTTCAAAAAAACTCTGCTTAATTAAAATGATTGCAGACGTGATTGGAAAGACAACAGTGCCGGAAAGAAGCACTTCTCTCATAGAAATCAATGGAAACTATGTGCTATACAAAATAAAGAAAAATATACCATACTGACACCCTCGCTAATGATATTTCAGCTGGCAGCGAGACAGGAAGAAAATTAAAAGCCCTCTTGTCAAAATGAGTCAAATCTCTGCTCTACAGGCACGTCAGAAATCTCTAGTGTGTCAGCTTGTCATTTCTCTTTACTCTTTACTCGTCATCTACTTTATGGACTTCACAAATTTACATTGCCTGGAAACTTGAGTTAATGCTGCTTTGTAAGTCACTCAGTCACTGAGTGTTTGAAAGTTCAGGTTTTCCTAAGAGACACAAACTTAGCAACAATGCCAGCAATAGCACAGCAGCTTATGTATCAGTGCTAGATAAATGCTCTAAATTTCTTTATGGACTTTGGTGTGGGGCAGTGAGCAGTGAGCAGTTTACAAACTTCCGTTTCCAGTCAGAAAAGACTGTCTAAAAACAAGATAAGGTGGCAAATATATTCTTCACATATCGTAGTCTTAAGTAGGAATAAATGGCAGGCACAGCACCCTTAGTGCTGACTGTGTGTTAAGCACCTCGTACAACCACACTTCAAAAAAATACAACCCTTTAAGTTCATCCTGGTCCACATTATGGTCATTACTGGTCTCATAAGAAAGACAGTGCTGTTGGTGAGAGCAGCTGAATGTGAATTTCATTTTAATTCAGTCATTGTACATTAGCTGTTCTCCCATTGTGAATATCAACCGACTAGGTTTTAATTTATTGATAAGAGTCGGAGTTCACTCGCTGCTTCCCTGCAACACTAGACTAATGTATCATGAAGTGGTCGCCCCGTTGTAATCATGGACTGACCTGCATTTGAATATTTTTAGTCTGGTGTTTTTCACTGTACGTCTCATTCACCCAAACCATCACCTTCATGTGACCATATAACAACACTGTCTGCTACTGCTCTGGTCACTGCTCGTGTGCCAGTCGTGTGACACACACACAAAACACATGACGTGAACACTAGGGTTGCAAATTCTCCTCCTTAAATCCTTAATGAATGAATTGATAAAATGTACAATGTAAAAGTAAGAAATGTAAAAAAATTATGCATTAGCAGCTCATGAGTTACTGTATGTGAAGGCTGTTGCTTGAAAAAAGCCGCTGGTGTCCCACTGTCAGGCTGCAGATAAACCCTCTGTTAGCCCGACTAACCTGGAGAAATCTGCTGTTATACTGTTTCCCATCATGGCACGGTATGGTTTGGAAGGCTAAAGCTCTGGGTAGGGTTGCGTTTTGGCTGAGAACAGTACTTTTACTTGATTGGCCCTTGTATTTGTCCTCCTGCTACATAAAGTACTGTATGTCCAGTCAACATGTCTGTGGTAAACCTGACAGGCCTCGGTCATCCTTTCCAAAGTTCTTGCTTCTGCTCTTTGTGCAGTCCCACTGCCTGTAGCGCTGTGCTGTATTGAGTGTGCTTCCTAGTGTGGCAGGACAGATAAAGGAAAGAAATGCAAGTGGTGAGAGAAATGAAAGAGTTCAGCCCCGACTCTTCTCTTTATAGCTCCTTGCAGCTGTTGCTCTTCAAAACTAATAAACGTCTCCCTCTTTGGTTGCACTTCATCTTCTAGATTAGTTTGACACCGACTTTTTAAGATGGGGAACCACAGAGTGTGTCAGGGACGATATGAGAGCGAGTGTGACATGCACAAAGGGATGTGAGTTGAATCCTGGACGTAACATACATGGTGGGAACCTCAGCCAGCTGAGTCACCATCAATGCCTCCATCTGTCTCAGTTTATATATATATATTTTTTTTAATATCCTCCTTGCTTTGAACTGATAAAAAATTCCTGCATCCTCATCCTTTTTTGTTTGCGCATTCTTGAAAACAGACGAGGAACAAAGTCCCTTATTTACCCAAATAAATGATTTCTATTGTTATCAGCAATTATGCAAATCCCCAAAGCCATTCCCAACATGCAGTGCCAGTTTTTAAGCACTTTCAAAGCGTTTTGTTTGAATTATAAAGATTTATGTACATGTTATCTTGTGGTTTTCCGTTTTTAATTCACAGGAAGACATTACACTCACACAAAGGACTCCCCTAGGGCAGATAAAGATGGGTGTGCTTTTTTGTGTGCAATGCCTCAATGGTGGAGAGCATTGTGGGCTAGGAAACAAGAACGTGTTGAGTGAATGAGTGATGTTTGTGAAACCTTTAAGGCTCTTAGTGGCGTGATTAAGGCTCACGTCAGGTTTCTGAGAAGCCTTTTCTTGGTAAACAAAACATTTTGTTGCCATGTCTGTCAAATCTCTTTACCACTAACACATTGCTCTTACACCACATGAACAGCAACATAAGAGGTGTAACCCCTTCAGCGTCAGCTCACCTCTGACCCATAATGCATCACTCCCACCCTCCCATTTCACTTATGTAAGTAGAGATTCCTGGGAATCGCTCAGACAAGGTTGTGACCCAGTGTAGCTTCCTTTCAGACTCAACAAATTGCCTGGCTGAGAGAGATGAGGCAGCCTCCTGGCTAACAACGCTGTTTTGCACAGGCACAGTGTGGCACACA
This sequence comes from Solea senegalensis, assembly GCF_019176455.1. Taxonomy (NCBI): domain Eukaryota; kingdom Metazoa; phylum Chordata; class Actinopteri; order Pleuronectiformes; family Soleidae; genus Solea; species Solea senegalensis. Next base: position 12,596,696 of record NC_058034.1, on the reverse strand, counting down.
TGAGTGCTCACATGTGCCTGGAAATAATGAACAACAATGTATTTCAGAGTGGGATTATTTCATTTGTTACCATTTCTCTCAAGGGAGTGAATTTGTGTATTATTATTATTGTATAATGTCCATTATTAACTGATTATGTATCCACTAGTTAACTCAATAGACATACTGGACTTGCTTGAGTGAAGCTGAAAACGTTTCACCTCTCATCCAAGAGGTTTCTTCAGCTTTCAAACTCTCTCCCTCTCAGTTCCTTCTTCGTCGGTTTATGCATCAGATTTATATGGGTGGTTTCAAAACACAAAGCATGTGTATAATGTTGTCTACAGCAGGTCCCTTAGACTGTATATATGTATATATATATACATATAAACAGTATATGTATGTACATATATATATATGTATATATATATATATCTACGGCTCCGCTGGTTGCAAAAGGAACTCTGTTTGAATGGAAGTCTAAGGGAAATCTAAGACTTAGAATCTAAGGATTCTAAGTCTCACTCGATTCAGTAAACATTTTCCTAAGGATTTAACGCTCTCAATCGCATGTTGCATGTCTTCTTCAATAAAGCTATGACATCATGCAGTCCCATCATGCAACACTCAGACCCAAAACAATGCCATTTTGGCAGGAAATGGAACCTTTCACACCCATAGACATAGACAGGCATTATGTAAATGAACTCTCTTTGCTGGCTGTTATTCCTAAAAAATGAATATAGTGGATAGCTGTTAGGCACCGGGGTACTGAACAGACTAACGGAAGAGCATTTTACTGGATCAACAAGGGCAATGGATTCTGCTTGTGCAGTGCTCACTTCATAACAGGCACATAATCCATTGCTGAGTAAACAAGATATTAAATATCTTGTTTTACATACTTTTATTGCCACATGTAAGCATCCTCCAGAGTAGGATGTGGGAAAGTTTATCAGAAAGATGAAGATGTCGTTAAGCTGCAAGTCTGGAATAATGTCTTCTCGGGCTGTTTCCGTACTCGTGAAAAGCACCTGGGGGCATCATAATGGTCAGATATAGTCAGTCTGTCAGGTTCTGTGAGCTATTGCTCGATCTCCGTGGATTTAGAGTGCACAGTGAACCATGACGGCTTGAAACTGGTGCTGCTCATTTTTACAGACGCTTTACCTGCCACCATGTAAGCAAACTGAGTGGCGTGGCCTTTGGAGTTTTATATAACATGATTTCTGTTTTCTGGTAACTATGTCCCCATTTGGAGCATAAGAGATGATAAAGCATGGTGTATATGAGTGAGCATCAGTGTGACTGACAGCTCATATTGTCCACAAGGTGCAACTGACATGGCATCAGTCAAATTGCAATTCTTTTGGCTTCAAATTTGGGACTGTTTTGCAACAGGAAGTCAATTTTTTTTTTTTATACAATCTATGGTTGATCTCCACTACAAGCCCGTTGCTTGCCGTCCTTGCCTATAAATCATATGTTTACACACACAATTTACTGCTCCCTCCCTGTTAGAGACACGTTGGCTGTCGTTTCTGGTCATTGTTTAGACTTCAGTGGCTTTAGGGCTGATTCATGGTCAAGACTAAACACAGCAAAGACAAAAATACAAGATGTGTGTGTGTGTGTGTGTGTGTATAAAGAGGACAAAACGGGGATAAAATATCAGACACATAAACAGCGTCTCATGGCTTTCTCCCGCCTGACTCCCGCTCTTTTGCCTCCGCAGTTTCATTGCCGTCGTGATTATTAGTGATATTAGAGGCCAGTCTGCAGTAATTCAGCCCTAAGGGAAGAGGCTGTCTGTGGGAGAGAACAGACTAACACCACAATCAGATTATTGCTTCACCCACGCTTGCATGATAAAACTGTCTTTTCTTTCTAGCCCTTTGCATCTGTCTGTCCTTCATTTTCTTTGGCCTTAAGCGTTTTTTTCTAGTCCCCCCCCCATGTTTTTTTTTTGATTTTTTGAATTCTGAGAGAGAGATTCCCTAACATTGATTGACACTAGGTGATGAATAGAAACAGATCTAATTTAGGAAGTGAGACATGCTATTAAAATCTATGCTGGTCCATCACTGCCATGACACTGGAAAGTGTTAAAATCAATGAAAGCCGATCACATTGTGATCGAGATTTAGATTCTTCGCTTCACACATTGATGGAAACGTGTACAGTCAGATTAAATTCCTGGCAGCCGATGCACATCTTTATACCCATAAAGTGTACTGAGCCAACAAGGAATGGATTGATTTTGTTGTTTTGTGGTATATTGACTCATAAATAAAAAAGAAGTCATAAAAGCAAAGTAAATCCACATAAGATAACATGCTTGGCTGCAGAGCAGTCACCGTGACACAAAAATGACTTAAAACCCCTTCTATTTCAAGCACACAGGCTGTATTTTGCTACTGTATTGCAATATTTTTAGCTGAGCTTTTGATTACATTTTGGAGAGTTAAAAAAACCCTCATTGTTTACTGTGGTAAAGATTCCCACACCACTCTGGTTCTCTTACAAAATAAGAGTCTACATGGAAGTTAAAATGACACAAATGTTAAGTTCTGTTGAATTTATGGGTAACTTTGACTCTTCTGTGGCTTCTATGACAGACTGAACTGAAAGCAAGGAAATGGGCCATTGTGAAATACTCTCAACTCAAATTAATAATATGTTTTAAAGTAATTTCTCTTCCGACCAGTACACATCCAACCAATCGAATTGTTGATTTGAAATATTCTAAGAAGCAAACATTTACAGCTGGGGCTGTTTACAAACAAACAGGATCGCTTCCCCAAATCTACCAACTGTCTGACAGAGATCCTGAAGTTCATCCTAAAGTCTATTTTGAAGCGGCAAAGCGATAAAGTTGAAGTTCCTGAGCCAATCAAGGTCTTTTGTTGCCTCTGCCTCTGTTTAGAAATGGTGTACCATTATTTGTACGCTGCATCCATCATCTGAAAATGGGCTCTGTCAAGCAACACTATCAGGCCTGACTGAGGGAGTGTTGTGTGTGTTTACACTGAAGTGTTCACCTTTGAATTGTGTCATGTTGCTGTTGTATCAGTCAAAAAAAAAAAGTGCAGGAACCCTCCCAGGCAACACAAGATGTGAAAAATGCTTCACTGAGACTGAGTAGTGTGAAACTGATAGGCTTACTCAACAGTGTGTGTGTGCTTTTTTGACTATTCTTTGAATGACATTTGTTTATATTTAGCTATGCATCAAATCCCCATCATCATTAGACTCCAACTGTTTCTTCGTGTGGCACGATTTTTACATCTGGTCCTTATAAATGATTCACTTAATCGTGTTGCGCTTGGTGTGAATGTAGGGGATGATTGTAAATGAATGTCTGAATTATTTTCACAATTATTGTGCTATTTTTTCCCCCCATGTTGCGGTTGATGAAAGACCATAAAAGTCTCCGTGTCTGTGTCTGTTGAGCGTTGGCCCTTTTCTTTCTGCGATGGCTTTGCCTGCCTATTTACATAGCAATTACACCAAGGAAATAATGGAAAATGGGGAAAAGAGTGCAAGTAAGGCGTGCAGTGTTCCCATGGTTATGGAGGAAACGTCGATGTCAGCACGCTCTTATAATCAGTATGTTCAGCTGATACAAGGAAAGGCTGCATTTGTTACGTATAACAAGGAATTTCAGCCCGGGTTCTTGTTTTTTGATTTTCTTTTTTCCCGTGTGATCTCACACACACACACACACACACACACACACATGCACAAACAGTGATCAACACAGTTCAGGTCATTTCCCCTGGAGCAGTGAGGTGTGTACTGTGCTCACTTCAGTGGGCGTCAGTTTCAATGTATAAACAGCCTTTTCCCTGCTTGAAGGCCTTATCAGCAACTGGCCTTCCTCAGGATGTCTGTCAGTCCTGGTTCAGCTACACACACACACACGGGCAGACATTTTCACAATGGAAAATCCTGCTCATTCTCTGTTTTTTTTTCCATCTTAGAACTATCTTAATGGATCATTGTCGTTATATGCGAGCTGACAGAGTTTATCGATGTAGAGCTTTAAGTATTTACGGTCAGGATACAACCTGCATTAAATGAGAGTAGTCTGCAAATGACGATAATAGGACTATAACTATATGCTATAACTTATTTCTCTTCCTAACCAAAACAAATCTCTTTGAATACTTTCTTGTTTTATTTGTGCAGTGTCTTGTTGGCTGTAGAAACTTTTTCTTTTTATATACTGTATATAACTCACTGAGGCTGAAATTCCCCATGCGGTATCCGCCTGAAACACTCAGTCAAAGTGTGATGCTTGTGTTATTCTTAGCACTCTGCCTACATATGTGATTCTTAGAGGAATGAGTAAACAGAACAATGGAGGGAAAAAACCAAAACATTCAGCAGGTGTCAGCCAATAATATCAGTCCTGTGCAGGGCCTGTCTAGACTATATATGGTCCAGACCAGTGATAATCAAACTTTTTATCCACCTGAGAAAATATTGAGCTCTTGAAGTAACACAAGTATCGCCAATCTTAAGATACAGTAGTGGCAGATTTATTCCATCCATTCTCATACTGCTGTATCCTCAATATGAGGGTCGCAGGGGGCGCCAATCCCAGCTGACATAGGGCAAAAGGCGGGGTACACCAGTTCATCACAGGGCCACATAGAGACAAACAACCATCCAGTCTCACACCTATGGTCAATTTAGAGTGTTCAACTTGTCTAATCCCCAAATCTGCACGTTTTTGGACTGTGGGAAAAACCCAGAGAAACACACATAGCAAAATTAGATTAAGATGGAGTGAGAAGATCGGGTGACTCTTATTTTTTTCATTGTCTACGCACACTGGTCAAAATTCCTCAGCCCCACTCAGATCACATACTGTGGTATATACAGTAGAACAGTGTTTCTCATTTTCCCCAGCCGAGAACAGAGGAAGCTTGCGTACCACAGGTGGTACATGTACCACAGTTTGAGAACCATGGGGTCTAGACTATTTAGTAAAATTTTTAGAAACAGATATATATATAGTTGTGTATAGTTAAAAATAACTGCGTGCAACACCAATGTGAGTTCCAAACAGTTTGAAAGATTGTGTCTAAACACTAATGTTCTACCAAATAGGATTTAACCAAAGTTTTAGGTCGTCAAGCAAAACATTGGAGGATGTTATTATAATGTAATGTCATTGGTGCTCATTGAGGACGATTGTCTAATGGAAATAAATGTCTTGACTCTAGTGTCCTTACACAGACAAAACTCTGGAAAATTGTGTTTTTGTTTTCAGTTCATTTGGAAGAAACACTTTTTATTCCCAGAAGGCGTCAAGGCGTCGTCAGACGTTATTGGATTTCCGCACCTGCACCCACTCAGACTGCACTCTCTATAATGGCACAGAGGATTATGTTAGTGAGACATAGCAGGTGTTTAAACTGATTAGCACAATAACAATGATGAAAAGTATATTCAATTTCTATTCCCGGGAATTGACATAACTAAATATGCATATAAGTGATTTAAAGAACTAGGAAAACTAACTTGTTTTTCTCTCCTGTAACATTTCTCTGTGAGTTCTTCCACAGTTGTGAAAACAGCAGGAATCCAAGCTCTTATATATGTTTATGAGCCGTGGAAAGCAGCCTTTAAAACGCCTCCTTACACTCACACACGATCAGAAACCTTTAAAACACACACTGTACTTGTAGAGAATCTAGTATGTGTGCTGCCTGTTGTTATTGTAACATTTTAGCTGTGTGTTTTTCTGTCTGTCTGCTCATAACAACAACAACACACTTTTATCACATACTGTATGTCCAAAGAATGTTAACGCGGATAAATGAAAGAGAGACAACATTTCTAACATTTCTAATGGGTTAAACAAATGGGTACAAACAAACTATGAAGCAAATTAGGACACGGTTGAATGTCTTCGCCTGAGGCAGCAAATTCACTCCCAAACAGTTTGACGTTGCCTTTTTAAATTCTTTAAATATAAGGAGATGGACGGACACAGAAATCGTTTATAAGAAAGGACTGTGGATCTGATCCCTCCTGACAGAAGATGCTTCATGTGATCGTCAAATGTGAGAGGCTTAACCCTCAAGGCTGCATTATACCCGTTTTCACTCTGCTGCTTTAGATGAAAGCGTGTGAGCTCATGCCACTTGTTAGAGATAGAGGGAGGAGAGAGGATTTTAGGCTCCAAAAGCCTGAAACATTTTCAGTTGTTTTTTTTTTTTGTCCCAGTCAACACTCGAAAAAAAAAATAAAATGTGTCTGTTTTTACCACTTTTGAAACGCAAAAAAAAAGCATCATACAAAATGAACCTTGGGTGTTGGACCAGTGCAGGAATGATTTACAACTCCCAAAAGATAATCTGTTTTTAAACCTAAAGATGCCATTAAACAATACTATCTAAATTAAAATATTTGCAGTAATTCTACGTTATTTCTGTGATTATTTTTGGCAGGGGACACTATAAGGTTCTGTCAGTGTTAACCTGAAGCAAAAATATCTGTAAAAAAAACTGATTTATGACGCAATTTAAGTGCAAATGTGCAAAAACCACTCACTCTTCCTGCTAAACCATCCTTCTGCTTGTTTTTGATGTTGTAAAACCAAAGAAAAAAGAGAAAAATGGGACAACTTTTTCCTCTCTCCAGTATTAATTAAAACAAACCCTTCGGCCAGCGAGAACATCCGCACACAGCGGATTGATTTAGAGGTCTGGCATTGCTGCAGCGGTGCCATATATCTGTGTGAATTTTTCATGTGCTCCATATATCTGTGCACTGGCGTGCCACGCTGAGTCAAAGTGTTCGGGCTGTATTTCACAGACGCCGCGCGCTTGCTGCTGGGCTGTTTTAAGGTAGACGCTTTGAAAATATGTTCTACAGGCTCACTAAATGGGGGAATTAGCACTGGTGGTCTGAGGGCTTGGTGCAGCTGTGAGATAAGAGATAGGACCCATTAGTGTGGGCAGTTTGCCCATTTAAAGGCAGTTAATTATTTACCTCATTTGCTCTTCAGAGCCAACTTAGTTGGCCGAGGGTTTACTTATTAGACTGCTTTCTGTTATCGAGCCGGACGGCACTAACTGGATTTACTCTTTTAATTTCGCAGTGATGATTACCCCAGTGTACGTCGCGTTTTGCCTCTGAAGGGTTCTGTCAATCCATTGTGGACGTTGACCTGGTCAGCAGACCTCGTGTGGACCGGTGTGGGTGGACGTAAAATAATTACAGTGGCGCGTGATGGGAGTTCATCGTAGGACACAACGAATGGCTGCAGGCTAAACACACATGGGTGCACACAACAGTGGATGCATGAATGAACACAGACCTGAATACAAAAAACACACATTCAGTCCTTCATGTCTCCCTTATTGTTGTATTTTTCACTCTAGGAAAATCCAAAGTATCACACACACACTCACATCTACACATGTTTAAAGCTGCTTACTGAGAAGCAGTGGAGGGCAATTACTGCGCCTGTGTGTCTGTGTTTGTGTGCCTGTTTCTCGTCTAAGCTCATTTATCTTTTTTGGGGAATTATTTTTTTTCTAGGACAGTTGGTTGCAGTGAGCAGGCTGGGGAATCTATCATACTAAAAGGAGCCAATATTTTTTACCGGCATCTTCTCTGCTACTCCCTTGCCACCATCTGCCAACACGTTCACCACGTTCCCACCCTTCCTCCCTCCTTTTCTTCCTCTTCTTCTTGTTATTTTTTCACTTTCTCTGCTGAGGTTAAAAGATAGGCAGGGTCAGTGGCACTCACAGAAACAGGAAGGACAGGATGTGAGAGGAGCTGTGTGGCAGGTGAGAGGCAAAATGCCCCCTGAGAATTTACACTTTTTTTTTTTCCTCTCATTTTCTAGTTGTTTCCTTGTGTGCTTTTATTATTATTTTCTTTCTTTAAAACCAATTTACTTTCTCACTCTGCGGTTTGCTCTCTGGATTCCCCTGTTTCCATCAGCTATTTTGTTTACGTTCACATTCCGCATCGTCTCCTCTGCTACACCTCACCTCTCTCTGTTCCTTACTCCCTCTTTCCCAGATAGTTGCGGCACAGAACGTAGGTCATGTTTTTGCCTTGCATGTGTGAGAAGGAGTGTGAACCAGGAACCAGGTGACACACATGCAAGGGGCTCTGCACTCACACACACATTCACACTCCTCACACATGCAGCACATGAGCATAGAGATGCTCAGCGTGGCAATCGGCCAACTCCCCTTGAATGTACGTACCTCACGTCCAATTTGTCTTCTCCTCTGTGTATTTGTGTGTGCAAGCAAAGCAAAAGCCGGAGTGGAGGACTGTTATCATGCATCACGCAGATCAATAGAGTGTGGATTCATAAGTGCTGATTTCGTTGTGGATTTGCTGGCTCTGCACACTCTGCCTGGAATCTGCTGGTGTCACGGAGGCTCTGTATCAACCAGGTGTTTGCGGGACTGTCTGGGAGAAAGAACTGTGTGTGTGTGTGTTTCATGTTCACCTGACCGTGTTAGAATCCCTCTTCTGTTTCTCGGCTTTGTATGCAGAATGGTAATTACTGAGCAGGGGAACCCAGGTTTATTTATAGCTCACGTTTCTGAAAGTGTGTTAACACATCATCTCAGAGCTCGCACTGTGTTTTGAATATTTGTACATGTTTGCTGTGTTTTTGACCTTTTGTTACTGAGACTGATAGTGAGTGTGAGTGCAGCCTCTTTCACACAACAATTAGAAACCCAGGTTAAAGCCATTAAACAGAAGGTGACCACCATTGCCTTTGTCAGTGGTTGTTCTGTCCTGTGATGGTTTTTTTTTCCACCTCTGCATCACCTGTGCGTGAATAATGTCACGGTCATTTGAGAAACAGAACCATTCTGATGGAGCAAAGACAACCCGGTGAAAACGTTGCGGTAGTTGCTATTTTTCATCTTTTACTTGGATCTCTCTTTAAAACGTGTGTTTAGATGACATGATTGATGAAATAAAGGATTGCCACAAACATTAACGCTAAATGCTATGCTAATGGCTATGCATGTTCCTAGCGCTGCCCCAGAAATTGTTTTTCATTGGCAAAAATGGCAGATTAGGCTCGGCTCGACTATGTTTGGTATCAGACACGTTGTTTCCCATTACTGCCGTACCTCCTCAACATGGGTGGGGTCGTCATAGCACAGCTGCACAAAACTTTGTGTTTTGGGACACGAACAAACTAGTGACAAGAAAAGCAGTTGTTTTCGGTGTACTGAATCATCAGAATCAGTGAATTAAAAAAAGTTTGTTCAGTACTTCCTGCATGACTGGAGAGCAGACCTAAAATACGGCTGAACAGGTTGTGATTCGCCTCGCGTTCGCCGGCTTTCAGCAGTGCTGTTGCTAAGTACACCGGACTCCTCTGTTAAATATTGAGATGTCCATGCTAAATATTGGAGATTAGTGCAAGGTTTTAGTTCGGCATTGTTTGGTTTGATTCCTATGTCGGACCTCGCACTAAAAAAGGTACTATTGCTGATAGAAAAACAATTATCCCACTGACAACAAAAACAAACGTTTAAATACAGTATAACATTTTATTTTGACCAGTGGGAATTTGCTATAAGTGATCTCAGCTTCTATTGCAACACAGAGCACACCTACTCTTTCAACACATTTTTGCCTCCTTTTCAACACAGCTGCAAACTGTTGACACTGCAGTCGTCAGATAGCCCACATGCTAATTAGCGGTTTCAGTTGCTCCACCACACTCATTAACTTCCATGCGCAGAAGTAGCTGTAATGCTAACGTGGAAGGAGCAGGAGGGGGCTGGCCGTGTGCTACACTGATAATAGATGGTTTGTCACTTCTTTTATCGTGAATGAAAGTAGACATCTGCTGCCTCAACCGTGGCACAAAGAAGGAAAAAAAGAAGAAGATGCATTCTCTGTATGCAGGGATAAAGAGATTAAATGGGTGACAGATAAGAAAACAGTTGAGAGGAGGACACGGATGTAAGGGTTATCTTTACCTTGACAGACGAGGCTGAAGCGGGACAGCAGTGGCAGCGCAAAGGTTATGTGCACAGCTAAGGGAGATAGAGTTGATATGACACCACTTGACACATCCCTTTTCCATGGACCAGTTAAAGTTCATGCATGTTATGCTTTGCGGGCAGCAGTGTGGTGTGAATCTGAGGGATATTCATTCAAGTGCAAATGAATTATTGTGGGTACACATATTCACAACAAGGCTTTTACACGTTGAAGTAACTGGTAGTGATTTAAATCAGTGTTTTCCTGTTACTCCCTCTCTATTCCACTGATATTTCTGTCATACAGAATATCCTTTTGAATTGGTCAACCAGACATTTCCAAAAAACATGTTTAATAAATGATTCACAACTTCATTTGATGCATTTTGTATATGCTCATGTTCACATAAATCTTAAATAAAGTGCTGGGGAAAAAAACAGTGTATTTATCTGGCAATTCTCCCAAATTTTCCATCCATGACATCTATGGGTCCTGATCAAGTCTCTTGGATGTCGAAAGCCGTGTTTCCACCGAGTGGAATGGTTCTGTGCAGTATTTGTTTGCATTTCCATTTGATATAGTACCAAAAGAACAGGCCCCAAACCATCCAGTCTCTGCTCCCCTTCCCTTGGGGTACCAGAGTGAAATGGTACGGTATGGTTTGCACTGTATAGTTTGGCATACTCGAAGCAGTTACTTACTTCTAGCTCTTGTTTGTACCCAAATGTTGAAATGCACTTATTGTAAGCCGCTTTGGATAAAAGCGTCTGCTAAATGAAATGTAATGTAATGTCATATGGTTAGCCCGTCTCCACCCAAGACAGTCAGCTGATTGGGCGACAGAAAAACGTCACACCGCTGTGATCGGTGTAAACATCCCGTGGCAATTTATTCTCATACAAAGCTTTACGTCTTGTTGAGACAAACAGCCACAAACTGAGCAGAGGGAAAAATCAGCTAAGCGAAGGGCCAGTTATAATAGATACAGTTATAATAGATACAAATGCACAATTTACACATCTCTCTTTACACAATACTGCACTGCATGTGCGTGGTTGTAGTGGACCTTGGGGGACATGGGCAGATCACAGTGTGGATGGACATCACACGCACACACACCCTCAGTAATAACAAATAAAAAGACCGAAACACCCAGGCCCAGAGCACCATGATATATCCTTCACACTGAAAGGAACATTGCATTGTTCACACAGTGCTGTGGTGTCACAGCTTTCAGTCTGACAAACCAACACAGTCGTAATATCTAGTAGCAGGCTTCATATTGTGTTGCTCATATGAGGTCAACCTCCACATGCATCCTGTCTTTTCTCCCATTATCTTAAAGGAATGCTTGGCCTCTGTGGTGTTTCATGTTCTAATTTCCTTACACACAGGAAACCCACAACTGTAAGTGAACAATAGAAAGATAGACTTAAAAGACACCAGTGTGAGCCTTTTGGTCTCTGAAAAGGACGAAGTCTCTATTGTTTGCTGTGAGCCCGGAGAGAAAATTGTTTCCATTCGGCCCTCAGAAACAGAAAACACTTTTTTAAAGTAAGAATAAGATGGTGATGACAGATTTTCTTTTCATCACAATGTTTTTCTCCTTGCAAATAACTGTCCACCACTGCTTTTTTTTTGTCTTTCTTTCTCTATTGTACTTTGAAGAAAAGACGTGCTCATTACAGTTGCATTAAATTTCTTTTTGCACTCAGGGATGGGTTCTCTATGCGGTCCAGCCCGTAACTTTAATTTGCAGCTCCTCACAAGAATAAAACTGTCTGAACTGACCTGTAATAAATCCTAGTCTGCTTACTACAGCCCTGCAGAATAATTTGCCACTGTTTAATGAAGCCCGCAGACTAAAGTTCCTTTTTCATTTACTCTCTGGGGTTGAGAGCCAGGTGTTGTTTAGCAAAAACCGAACAATCTGGGTGCCTGCTGAATACAGACACTGACACCCTGGACAGCAATACATCATACTGAATTAGAACTGAAAAGAATGAAAAGAAGTCTAGATAATGAACTAGAATGAGCCAGACTTAAGATTAACAACCAGTTGGCCTGAAGCAAAGCAATTTCGTACTATAGACAGGCCGATATAATCTTAAACTGGAGTTGGAGGAAGTACTTTGTGCTAAAAAAGCTCGAATAGAGCAGAGGGATTGATCTCTTCCTGTAGAGGACACACACACACACACACACATACACACACACACACACACTCACTATGTGCTGAGATATCAGATAAATGTCTTCTCATTCCATCTTTATGATCTGGATGCTAACTGCGTCCTTCATTTGATCTGGTTCTGCAGTCAGAAAGTCTCCAGCTCCCTGTTGCCCTGTCAGTGCATTTTCTCAATTTCCTCAGTTCACTGCTCTGAAGCATCTCCGTGCCGTAGTATGTCATTATGCAAAATTGTCATCCATATCGGCAACTCCCTGGATTAACCCTAATTGCACCATCCACTGTGTCCTTCACACACAGGGAATGTCCCTGTAATGGGATACGGATGAGCACAAAGTGGACAGCAAACAACAGATTAATGAAACCTCGAGAAAAACTAACATGACCCATGATTACTTCTATAATGTGGCATGAAAAATTCATTACCAGCGAGGATATTGCCCCAACAGTTGCTCATGTTAAAAGAATTTTCATCCATCCATCAAAATCTCATTGCTGTTTGATACCATCTTGAGTTCTTTAAAAACCATTGTAGATCATATTTAGATGCGGTGGATGGATCTTAGTGAGAGAGCGAGGACTGACAGCATGCCAACATGAGTGACACCCGCCGTCAATCACCCCGGGAGCATATCCTGATTTATCGTCTGTTCCATTCTAAATAGCACCATCATTTACTAAATGGACACCATGCTGTATTGAAGAAGACAATACAATAGATACAATAATAAATGATAATAGAGATTGGGACCGCAAATCCCTCATGTAACTGTTAACTGATGTTATAAATCAAGTGGGAAGTGGGATCAATTTCCAATAGAGTTAGATTCAAACAGACTTCTTTTTGGTGTCGGCTGTTGGCCAGTCAAGAAAATACAGGTTTACACGTGTAGGTAGAATAAGCTCAGCGCCGTCCACGATCAGCATCACTGTAAAGACAGCGATCCAGTCCAGCGGTCCTCACAGACCTCACAAAGGGTTGTGGTGGTCCTGACTCTCAAAACAATAATTATTTTTATTTGAATTTGGTAAACCTGCTTTGCAAAAGCTTTAAATCCTTCTCGCTTGTCTGAGCCAATGGATTAGTCTGATGAGGAAAACTAATCAAGACTAAGAGGGGTGGTGGTGGTGCTGCTGCTGCACGAGGTAGAATTCATACTGTAACTGCATAAAAACAACATTTAAAGGTACTCAAGTGGCCCTCCAGTGTTAAAGATGGACACTTAAAAAAAGCCCAAATAAGGTTGCAAAGTAATCTTTGACAGAAGCGCTTCCATGAGAAACTACCTTGTGCAGGCTGTGTTGAAATTTCACTCCTGCAAGATTGTGCTTCAGTAAGCATTAAACTAAAGTGTTTGGTGCTTTGCATTTATCTGTATCGCTGTGCTAGTCTGCACATGGGCTTGTGTGTGTGTGTGTGTGTATCTCAGAGAGTTGGTGTATTAAGGTGGACAGTCCTGCTATATTCTCAGGGCAGTACAAGAGTAAATAAAGATAGCTGGTCCCATGTCAACACTGTGATAAGGACGGTAGGATTTATTTATTTTTTTTCCCCTCGTCTGTTTCCCTCTACTCTGCTGCTGCTGCTGCTTGCAGTTCCTCGCAGTTACTTCCAGATAGCTGATGAGCACTTAAGAGCTCCAGCCGGTGCACAAACAGTACTTCAGTGTGTGGTGCGAGAGGTCATAATGCATTTATGCACGTTTTCTGCGAGACGCGAGTTTGAGGAAATGACAGAAGCAGAGCTGGGAAGGAGGAAAACGTTAACAATGAGACCGCTCTGCATTTGGGAGATATGAGTTTGAACAGCTGCCACTCCCATCGCCGTCTCTCTTTCACTTTCTCACCCACTGTCCCTTTCTCATCCGCCCTCCTCCTGTTCCCTGCTCGTGCTCTCCAGTCTTATTTCCTGTTGGCCTGTCTTCCATCTAAACCTGCTCTGTGTCAGTGTATTAGACTAATTTAATCTCCTCTACACAGTCACTCCAGTGTAATGACCCATGACATTCAATTAATGCTGTTCCCCCTTCTTGGTAGGTTGGGTCAGCAGTAATTTTATTTCCGTGTGTGCCTTTGTCTGGTGTGTGAATCAACAACTCTTTGGCTGTGACTAATATCCAGATATTCCCAAAAAAACATGAATTTTTGTGTATTTTGAGTTCCAAAACCCAGTGGAAAAAGGAAAACAATGCCAGTGTGGTTAAGGTTTCCATGCTGATGACATATGAAAACCCCTGGTTGTCAGTGAGAGCTTATTTACTGTACTCTCATTACTCTTGTCCTGTGGGCTTCCCATTGCCGATGTTGTAGCCTCTCAGCAGCTGTCACACTTATTGGATTGCTGGTGAGAGATTGCCCAGTGCCGTATTGGGGCTGTGTGCATGTGTTTTTCCGCAGCCTGTGTTTGCTATTGAAACATGGTGACTCAAACTGACACACATATTAAAATATGTCTCTGTAAACATGGAACCACATCAACTGTAATAAAGAAACTAAGTAAATTGGTGCTGACACACAGACACACAGCTTTGTTTAAGCTTTGTGTCACCTTGTAGCGAATACAATCGTTTTGGATTAGCCATCACAGCTGTAATCCAGAGTGGATTACGCGTCATCATGGACACTGGGGACTTCTGATGTTTAATCACTAACCTAACCTGAATAATCTACGAGTTACAAAGCTGCAGTTACACTGTGTGAATGGAGAAAAAGATATTATGGCTTATAATTAATGGTAATCATCCTTATTACCACACTGAAGCTCATCAAATACTACATGATACCTGTGTTGCTCTGAGGCCTTCATTAGCCACACAAGCGTTACAAGTGACTTTAATTAAAAGAAGAAACTTTAAACATCCTCAGAGCTGCACAGAAGGTCAGGTTGACTCTAACTCATTAAGGAAATTCCTTGCTCTTGTGTCAAGTCGCTCGCTGTAACTGTGGCTTCTTTTTCACAATATCATCTTCTCTGCCACTTCAGCTCTGTTTCCCACCTGTCATATCCACCGGCCAAATTTAAGCTTTTAACCTTTATCTTTCCC
The DNA here is from genome assembly GCF_019176455.1 of Solea senegalensis. Lineage (NCBI taxonomy): Eukaryota > Metazoa > Chordata > Actinopteri > Pleuronectiformes > Soleidae > Solea > Solea senegalensis. Next base: position 12,581,483 of record NC_058034.1, on the reverse strand, counting down.
CTCAAACTCCACATCCTCAATTTATATACTCTTCCTCCGTCTGTCTGTCTCTCCACCATTGTCTCCCACTCCACCTTGGTCTCCTGGTTTCAGTAATGATCTAATTAGGGAGGGTTTTGTTGCCTGCCCACTGTGTATAATTGCTAGCAGGGGTCTGGCTATACTTTGCTCAGCAATTACGAGCAGCGTTTCTCTGTTCTCAAATCTGCTAATTAAGCCTTAAGGATCATAGTCGCATTAAGCTTCAGGAGAAGTTAGGAATGCCCATGTCCTTGTCACTCCTGGGACACGCAGAAATAGTGGATTGAAGAATGGTTGCCATGGTAGCAATCAGACAGTGTCAGATCATGTGCATTGGTTGTCAGTCTGTTGATCTACATGCCTCTCCATCTCTCCCCCTCTCTCTCTCTGTATATTTATATATCTATATATAGATATATATAATGTATATATTCATCTGCACCACAGACACAAATTCTGCTCCAGGTCACACACTCTTTTCACTATTAAGGCACATTCTATGAAGATGTGGCAGAGGCCAAATAAAGCATGTCATGGTTCTTGTTTAGGTCCCTGGGTGAACTGGATGTCATTTTGATTGATTACATCGCCAGCTCCTGTAATGCTTGCCTTGCAGTGTGTCACAACTCAGCGCGGCGAGTCACACAGCTTGCCATGTGGCCCCTATCAAACTACTGTACATCTGTGTTTTACAAACACACAACCAGGTCTAAATTTACTGCAGGAGTGGATCTGCCGTACTGCATCAGAGCCGCCCTCTGATGCACATTTAGAAACATCGCAGAAAGTGCCAGCTCTTGGCTGAGCATCTTAATGCATTCAGCATCGTGCAATTGCTGTGGGTAAATGCTACACATGAAGATGAAAAATTGATGAAATATAATCTTAAAATCAGTTCTAAAATTTAAACAAGTCAAGTGAAGTTAAATAAGAGACATGTGCCCTATTTTAGTGGTTTGTGTGATAAATCTGGCTGCTAGATTTTGGAAGTTCATGTTTATATTAATGTTTTATGTTCCTGTTGGTTTAGTCAAATGAACAGGGAGTTAAAGTAGTCCAAATGTGAAGAAGTGAAAGCGTGGATGGCAGTTACAATACTTCTCCTGCAAAGAAATAATCTAATGTTGGAAAGTTTTTTGGAAAATCTGGTAGAAGCCAGTTGGGTGAAATTAAGGTTATCATCAAATATAACACCAAGGTTTCTACAGTGGGGTGTTGTATTCTGGGATGAAGAATCCAGATGTTTTTCAGTGCTTGCCAGAACTAATAGAGACCCAGTGGTGATCACTTTTGTCTTGTCAACATTCAGCTGTAGAGATCGTTTGAAGTCTGAAATGCATTAATTTATGGTATTGATTTTGTTGTGGTCATCGAGGATAAAGGAGAAATAAAGTAGTGTGTCATCAGCATATGCATGGAAGTTCATGTCGTCTTTCTGAATGGGTAGCATGTACAATAAAAAGCAGAAGCAGACCCAGGACAGATCCCTGAGGTGCTCCACACAACATTTTGATAGGAGATGAATGGTAAATTCTGTAATGTATGTCATATAAATCAGGATAAAAGTACTCAAAAGCAGTCCCAAGCGTGCCCAGATGATCTAATAAAATACCATGCTGCAGCAGTTAAATCCAATTAAACTAAGACTGACAATTTATCTGTAGCAAGTAGCTGCTCATTCATAACTTCAAGGAGAGCAGTCTCTGTACTGTGGTTTGTTACGAAAACTCATCTCGTTTGTCTCTGAAAATGTTTGGGGTGAGTTGGGGTCCAGACCTTTTTTCTGGAGGAGCTGAACTCTGTTGTACCTGTTCCAATATAAATGGCATTATAGCACTTTCTAAGAAAATAATAATTTTCTCTGCCCGAAAGAGTCCTCCCATGTTGATGTTTGCACTCCAGCACTAAACCAGAGCTTCAGGCACATCCACATTATTTCCCTTGTGTAGCAGCTATTTTCCCCAGTGACATAAATTTGCATGAAAATTGTGTGGAGAACGTGTAGCTATTTGCTAAATAGCATGAAAGTTGATATTGGGAAGTAAGAGCATACTACAAATGTTCATTTAATATGGATTTGAACTGTGCAGCTCACTCAAAGCTGGGAGTATTGCCGGTGATTTTATTATTGGTATTTGATATTTTATTAGGAAGCTTTAGATAAGCTGTTAAATGATTTGACTCCCTCGGCTGAATTGTTTTCCATTTTACTCAAGTCTACACTGGAGTAAGCTTGTTGTAAAATAAGGACAAACAGCTCTGGTTTTTTGGCGTGTGCGACTGGAACAAATGAAACAAGGTGGCACCAACTGGAACATGTTCCCATCTGTGGGTCTGTCTGTTGGTCTTGGCTTCTAAAGGTCTGACTTACTAAGGCAAATGAATTAAGTTAATGGACATAATGGCATTGCCTTTTTAGTGTTAACTCATTTGTATTTTTGCAATAGCATAGTAAAGTGGTTTAATCGGCTGTAGAGTAGCTGAGACAGCACAATCATTAGCAAGTTTACCTTTTTATTAAGATCTAAGCTGAATAAATTAAAATATTTTCCTCATCTCCATAAACTGAACTATTGGCACCGCTGTCATGCGATTTGCCATAATAATGTGCTGTTTTGTACCATTAACAGTTACTGCGTGCACATTAGAGCTGATCCAAACAAACAGCTGTATCCAAGCAACTAAAACCAAATTCTTGTGTTTGATTTGACATAATTCAGTACATTTTTCTTTCTGGTAGCCAAGTCAAGGAAGGTATTGTCTTACGTAAGTTCTTGAATATCCTATTTTGGGCAGTTAAATATGACATGATCTCATGTCACATGAAGCCGGTAATGTTCTGGTTGCTGTACAAAAACAGTGAAATATTCAGTGGATTTTGAGACATGAACATCAACAAGCAAACATTTTGTATTACGTTTCAAACTTCACATTTACTAAAGACTTCATGACCAGATACAACGGTCCCTCCTTCATTTTAACAGTTTCATTATTCGTGTATGAAATGTATACAGCTGGATGAAGAATTAATTTCTGTTTTGCTCTTTCTCTCTTCTGTTTTGTCCAGGCTGCCTGCTCCAACTGTGGCAAACACAAGTCGATGACTGAGAACTCTGTCTCCCATGATGGACAAGAAAAGTGGTGCGTGTCACTAATCTTGCATTTTAAATAAACATTATTCTAACTTGTCATTCTTGTTATGTTGAATCGGAAGGGAAGGGTTACATATTTAATTTTACGTTCCTGTATGTGGCTAAAAGAGTTTGTTTCCTGAAGGTGATAAGTGCCCCCTTTCTCATAGTGTATTCATGTGTTAACTCACCACGAGCAGCATTTTGGATGCAAATTGTTTTTTTTGGGGGGGGCTTGATGGTTTTACATAATGAAGCATCATGTGTCCAGAACAGTGCAACCTGACATTACAAGTGAAAGAAAAGGAATAATAACGATGTGATTGTGTGATGATACTGTGCGATTTGGTTAATTTAAAAAAAAAAAAAAATGTCAAGCAAGTGCACAAATGACTTAGTTTTGATTTTATAGTTTCAACAGTTAATATAATTATTGCTGTAAATATTTGGTGAAATTGGAGATGGGGCATTCATTGACTTGCATTCATTTCTTTCAGCCAACGGCTTTCAGACCAAGGCCAGTGAGGGTGGTGTTCAGAGGAAGCAGTTGCCCTACTCTGTAGAGACTCCCTATGGCTTCCACCTGGATTTGGACTTCCTCAAGTATGTTGATGATATTGAAAAGGGCAACACCATCAAAAGGGTCCACATTCAGCGGAGGGTCAAGAACCCACCCAAATTTAGCACACTACCTAGGAATTTCAGTCTCCCTGGTCATGGAGCCAGGCCTGTGTCCAAGGAAAAGGACAGCACATGGTCTGGGACTTCCACCTTGGGGCCCAAGCCTAAATCACGGGTGACAGAGGTGCAGCAAATCTTTGACTTCAGGGCAAATGAAGGGGGGGCCTCCAGCCAGAGCGGCAAAGGGTCAATAAGTCAGGGAAGTGAGTATGTTTCAGCTAAGCCCAGAGAGGAGGTCGGCATGGTGGCTCGAGGTGTTGAAGAGAAAACTGTGGAAATTCAAAGTCGGCCAAACCTACTCCGAGCTTCAAGCATGCCGGTCACCCTACAGCAACGGAAAGGCTCTGATTCAAGCAGTCCGGACCGTACTTTGGGGACACCAGAGAATGGCTCAACAGAAAACATGTTCCGTGCTTCACCAGATGTAACAGAAAGGCGAACTGTTCCCCAGGAAAGAACAGGGCTTCATCATCAGATCACAGTGGCACTGAAGCGAGTCAGAGAACTGGAAGAGCAAGTTAAAACCATCCCTGAACTAAAGGCACAGATCAGCTCACTGAGGGAGGAAAGGGAACGGCTACTGCGACAGCTCCAAGCTCGGACTCAGGCACAGATTTCCACATCACCCTCTACAAAAGCTTCAAGTTCTGGTGCTGGGTCACAGCCACCAGGACACAGACCCTCTGAGGGGCTAAACTTAGCGCTGACAAATCAACCCACTCGTGTGGCAGAGAAAAGCAGAGTGTTACAAGAAGAGAGGGAGAGTGCCTCTGCACAAGCTGAAAAAGAAAAAACAAGCGAGTCGTCCGCACAAGAATCACAGAGACCAGCACAGCCGCCAGAAAAATCACAGACAATAGAGAGTCCACTACAGCATGCCGTACAAAAGTTATCACAGGACATAGCGGGAGAGGAATTGACATCACTTACGGTGGCTGTTAAAGATGCGGAGACAAGCAGTATTCAAGATGGTAACGCACAAAATGTAAAAAAACCTGAAGAACCAGAGAGTCTGCAGGTATTACAGGAGAAGTTAATGATCCTGGAGGATAAACTTACTCAGGCCAGCCAAGAGCTGAACAAAACCAATAGCCTGTTAAAAGTACAAATAGAGGAGAACAAGGTAAAAGAGGACAAAATACTACAACTGAGCGAAGGGGTGAGAGTGGAGATTTGTACCCCAGATGCACACAGCAGGTCACGAAGGGAGAGCATCGACACAGGAACGGTGACAGAGAAAGTAGATTTTGCCAACCAAGAGACTGAGACAGAATCAGTTGCTACCATTGATCAGGGGACAGATACAGATAGAATCTGTGTTGAAGTATGTGTTCCCACAGCAATCACTGAAAATATAGATGAAGTAACTGAAACTAAGTTTGAAGCACATGAGCAGGTGACAGGGACAGAGGCAGAGATGGAAATGGAGGCTGTGAGCCCACCAAGACCCCGAGCCAACAGCATGGAACGGGGCATGGTCACTGAGAGGATTGCAACCCAGGATCAGATGACTGAGACGCCAGTGGCTGAAAGGGTAAACCAAGTCACAGAAACAGAGGGAGAGGCAGTGACTGACCATCCACAGAGACCAAGAGCCAGCAGTGTAGACCGAGGGACAGAGACAGAGAGGGTGAACACTGTGGACAGGGTGACAGAGACAGAGGAAGCACAGAGGACTGACCAGCAGACAGAGACAGAGATGGAAAGACGACAGGACAACAATCCAGCTAGAGACGCAGAGGCAGAGAATCAAGTGAGAGAAAGTACAAGCAGTGAAAGAGTAGAAGGTGGTGACCCTGTGGTTATTGTAAGAATAGAGGATGTTGACAGTGTGGTCAGTGAAAGAGTGGATGACAAGGAAGCAAATGAAAAAATTGAAAGGGATAGTGAAACTGTGGTCATGAAAGTTATCACAGAGAGTACAGTTGTCGTTCTTAAAAGTGCAGCTGAACAATCTGTGGCTTCAGACAGAGTGAGTCAGAACCAAGAGCGTACCAGTTCACTCGCTGCAACAGGAGAAGATAAGGAGTCCATGAGTAAAGCAAGTTTGGCACAGAATGACTTAGAAACAAAAGAAATGATACCGCCAAAGAGTGTCGTGAAAGAAATCGTTGAAACAAAGCAGATTTCTGTGAAAAGTGTAGAGAATAAACAAAGAGTAGAGGAAGATGTTGTGGGTTCAATGGTTAAAGAAGCCAAAATCACAGAAACAGTTGTAAGCCCAGCAGAGAATGCAACCGTAAAGACAGTGCCTCCTGTAAGACCTCAAAGAGGCCGTAAGCCCTCCTCAGAGCAGGCACAACCATCAACTCCTCAACCTCAGGCTGCACCTGTGTGTCCACGTCGAGGATCCAGTGAAGTCCAAGCCCAGCAGCCCCAGACAAAGCCCCAGCCTCAGGAGCATGTACAGAGCTCACAGCCTGAGGCTCAAACCCCAACACAGCTCCTGGAAGAACAGGTAAAAGGTGAAACCCCATCACTGTCTCAGGTTGCAGACAAGACCCTAGCAGAAACCCCTCCTGGGGAGTCTTGTGAGGAAAAAGCTCTACCACAACCTCAGGCTGAGACGCAGGGCCCATCTCCCGGCTCCAAGGGAGTCCAAACCCGTCCCAAATCAATTCAAGCCCAAACATCTGTAACTCGGCGTGGCTCAAAAGAGCTTAAAGGAACACAGAAAGGATCAACTGTATCCCAACCTCCTGGTCGTGGAGTAGGAGAAGCCCAAAGCCGCCCAACTCGTCAGGGGTCAAGTGATGTGAAAGTTCAGTCCCAGGGCTCTCGTAGAAGTTTCACTGAGACTCATTCCCTAAAAAAAGATACCAGTGACGCACAATCCCAGCGTAGAGGCTCCAGTGAAACAGCCCAGCGACGTAGTTCAACTGAAGCCCAGGCCACTCGTCGGGACACTGGTGAGGCCCAACCTCCTCGCAGAGGATCCAGTGAGTCGCCAACCTCACCAGCAGCTTTGGGTCAAGTTGTGACCCGGATAACTGGGCTTTTGGGGGAGCAGTGGGCACAGCTGGGGAGCAGCACTGGAGCTCAACAGACGCCCAGCCCGCAGGAGATACCGAGCGCACAGAAGCAGACAGCGGTGAAAAGAGCGGAGGCAGGAAAAGGAGCAACAGCGAAGGCTACAGGGAAAGCAGCGCCTGCAGCAACAGCGGGGAAACCGGGCCCTTCCAAAATGAGCTCAATCCAGAGTCAACTGGTCAGCTCCCTCAGTGTCCTCTCTGCCTTCTACTCACCTGGCCAAAAAGCTGCTGCAAGCAAACAGCAAGAACAGGGTAAGCATGTAGTTTACTCACAACAATGGTGAACGCATTTCACTAATCACGGAATCATACTGTTTCCCATGGCACTTCGTTATCCTTCACACTTTCTACTCGGTAGCCTTGAAATGTAACCTCCCATCCTTCGTTTCTTTGAAAAGGACGATACACCGGAACATTCTAGAATGTCTTGACAGATTTTAATAGTGTAACTCTTAGCCTTGCATTCCAGCACTGATACAAACTAATACACTTGTTACTATCAAAGTTACAGCAGGGCGCCACCTGTAACAGTACTGATCTACTATCCTTTTATTTAAAAATACCAAACAGGTTTTATATCAGTCATATAAAATTAAAATCATTCCGCTATCGCTCACATATTTTATGCTCAAGAGTTCATTCTCAGTTCAGCGCTGGGAGTCGAGTGTGCAGCAGTACTTTTAAGTGTTTTGTCTACTTTTGTCTATTTGTGGTAGACGTCTGCATCTTTGACATCTCAGATTCCCAGTCTGACTTTGGCCCTTAAATCACACCGGCGTTCAGCCTCTACACACAGTTCATGAGAAACATAAAGCACTCTCATCCCAGCGAGAATTCCTTCACCCTACTCATCAGCGACGAGGAGATCGGCTCTTTGCGTAGATGAGTGAATTTATCTCAGGCTGTATTCAAATACCAAATATTATCATAACCTCTCCTCTCCCCCTGTTCTCTGATGTAATCACCTGAGAGTTACTGGTTCTACAAACAATCAGTCCTCGTCATTGGGTCTCTGGTAACTTTTCAGGCTGTGATTTTCCTTAGGCTCAAAGCCAAACCCTTATGGCACTGCATAAAACATTATAGAGCAGCAGCACCATGGCTGCTGTCAGGCACAACTTTGACTGCTCTTCTGGGCTAATAGCCAACAGGAGTCAGCAAAGGAGAACCTTGTAGAAACAATTTATTAGTTACATGCATTAGTAGGTCTGACAATGTCAAGGTTGTACATTGTCAATAAGCCCTATAACCGTGACCCGTGCGCATCGATGTATATTCATAGAAAGGTACAGAAACAAAAGGAAATACCATTAACGCATGCAAACTCTTAATGTCTGCCTCAGTCTGTCGGTGTGATTTACTGCCTGTACTCAATCAACGGGGGAGGGGGGGGATGCACTGCATCTTTATAAAACATGTTTCAAGTTAAAGGGAAATAACTTGTTGCAACTGGGAAAAAAAAAAAAAAAAGGCAACCGGCCAAAAACACTAACTCAGAACATCAACAGAGTTGGCAGGACATAAATTCAAATTCAAATTATGAATATATTGTCTACACCGTTGTTATTAGCGTCGACTTTTTCAATTCATTTCAATTTAGCATGTGGCCTTGATGGCTGGTGACGTGTTGTGGTCATTTTATACGTTACATTGACATACAATACATTTCTTACATAATGTACCTGTAAGTGCCCCTTCACAAAAGTTTGTTTTGGTAATTGCAAAGACCACTGCATATGATTCACATTATTTTTAATATTCCTCAAACCGTTCGGTCACACATTACTCAACTCAGAATATGTTCGGCTTTCATTCATACTTTGAATACTATGAATTAATCACAGGTGACAGGCAGTGAATAAACAAGTCAAATCAAGTCTCGAAATCTCGAATCTCATGTGGAAGAATGATGAGTTTACATATTAAGAGATGCTATTGATTCTCCCAGATAACACAAACACAACCACACCCAAATTCCACCAAACTGTAATGAATATTTCCCTTCTCGTCCCTTCCCTTCCCCCCGCCGTCCTCCTCACTAGGTCTCAAATCTATTATGAAGAAAAATGGAGTGGCTGACAAGCAGGCGAACAAAGGAGCCAAGAAAAATCTGAAGTTCGTTGGGGTGAATGGAGGGTAACATCTTCTTTTTAATCAATGACCGGTGTCAGTTGTTTGGGTGCTGTATTTTTGTTTTTGTGTCTTCATGCACGGATCCCAATCTCTCTTTCTGTCTGTCTTTCAAAATTGTTTGCAAAAGTAATGGCTTTGTGTAAATTGAATGTAAAACACAGTATTTTTCCGTCTCGTTGTTTGTCTGCGCTTGGCCACGCTGAATGAGAATTTTACACAAATATGACTGTGTCGTTTTATTTGTCAAGATATTAGAAGGGAAAACTGATCCAAACAAAAAACAACAACAAAAGGATAGTGCTTTAGTTTGCCTAGCTTGCATTTTCGATCCGGCTTATTTAACCTTTTTGGTCAGTGTATGAATCACTCGATTTATGAACGAGATGACGAAACAAGGACAAGCTCAAATGCACCACATACAGACTTCCTAGTCCAAACAGTAACAGGACCAGGTCACCCTTCACGCCAGTGAGTGAAAGTCAGTCTAATATTCTCCCTTGTTCAGCCTCTTATTCTATCCCTCTTTAACCGTCTTCTGTGTTTGTGCCACCTCTGCCTCTCAAGTATGTCTTAAAGTAGAATTTTGTAGTTCTTTTTGTGGCATGCACCCAAAAGTGGACGTTCCACAGTGCTAATACAGGCAATGCAGACCTGCTCAGGCTTTGAAAGAGGTGACATTCACCCTGTTGTAGGTTCATGCACCAGCAAAATACTATTTGAGACACTATTTGAAGGTTGTAATCCTACATTGTGTTACTTTAAATTATTTATTGGAAAAATAAATTGTCTATTAGTCAGTAAAATATGATTTTTCTTTTTCTTGCCACACAAGTCCAACATTCCTCATCACTAACAGCACATAGTATATGAAATGCCTGGGTGCTATTACCTCCTGCTTATCATGGAACTATTTACCATCAGAAGATTTGTTTATCCCCACGTTCCTCTCCTTGCATTCCTGAGCTACACTTTGCTTTGTTGTTTCAGGTTGTGGTGCGATCTATTCCTTCCTCAGTGTTTCAGGACGGAGAGCAAACATAGCCGTGCTCCAGAACAAATACCAAATTATCATTTGCTGTTACAACAAAGACCTGCCCGAGGACAGTCCACATCTAATTAGTCTCCTTTGAATAAAGAACTACATCGCCTCTCATTTTCCAAGTCACTCTGCTGCTCAATTGCAAACAACATTTTCATTTATAATGTGTGACAAATATGTCAGACGGCAATATTTTCTCGGGTTATCTTTAGGCTTCTGACCACACCGGGAAGTGGGCTGCTATTTTCTCTTTTGGATGCTTCCAACCTATCTTTGTTCTCCCTTGAGTTCCTCTGGAATCCAGGGAATGCTGCGGCCCCTGAATGCCTCTTGTGGTGTGGTGTCTCCTTGTTTGCTTGTGTACTTTCACAAATAAGCATGAATCGGTCGCATTCAGTGTAAGACCAATCTGATCATTGACCCCCACCAGTTTTGAATTTATGATACACCCTTGTGATCACCCACCCTTTTAACTCCGTCCCTAAATATATCCTCATCCTTCCCCTGTGAACAAGGTTGTGTTTTGTTCAAGGTTTCATATGCGAGTGTGCAAACACACCTATGGATTTATGTGTGTATGTTTAACCGTTTCAGGGATATTTTAACTCATTTGGCCAAGGTCGCATTACACAACCACAATCTTCATGTCACCTTTCAGGTCGAGAGGAAAATGACCCATTTGTATGGAAGTCAAAGTTTCCTTTATTTCTTTCTTCATAGTTTCAGCATCCTTGGCGTTTCATTTCTATAGCCTAGTGAGTAATATAACTAGTATAAAAGTGCTTATTAAGTGAAAAAGTTAAGTCTCCTTTTCAGGGAAACCAAACAAGACATATGCTGATGTTTATTTCCTCTTCCAGCTATGAGTCGACGTCCAGCGAGGAGTCCAGTGGAGATGAGAAGCCAAAGTTTGAGGTGGAGGAAGAAGACAGCTCAGAGCCAGAGGTGGAGAAGGAAAAGGAGGAGAAGGAGAAGGAGCCTCAGCCGGCAGAGAAGCCAGAGGAGGCGGCGGAGATCCAGGAAAAAGATGCCAAAGTCTCAGCCGAGGGAGAGGGTGCTGTGGCGGAAGTGAAGAAGGAAGTGGAAAGAGGTCTGATGGATCCGGAGAGCAGCCAGGAGGAACAGGCTGAACAGTGAGTCAGGCAGCAGAGCTTTAGATTTATAGTTGTGGTTGCAATGTCAGTCTATAGCCATCAGAGGTTATTTCATAATAACCTGTGTGTACCTTGTGAGAAACTTAACTACAGCTACAGAGATGGGAAATCCAGATATCCAGGAGGATATTGCTCAAACATAGGGTACTACACTTATATTCAGGTGTGACATGATTTTAAAATAACTGCCTGTCAAGGCTGCAAGCATGCGTGGGTTAATCACAGTCCACTGGATAACACATGTATGTCCTATCACTCAAACACAGATATGGTGAAGTACAGTTATGTCCCTTTAAGACATTAAGAACAGAAGATTGTGTTGAATATCATGTGACAATTAACTATTGTGGACACATATAATACTAATGTTGTGTCTCTAACTCCTGAACATCCAGCTGGGCACTACTCTGCAATTTCAGACACACACCAACCATTCAGACGTTCCTTGCTTTGCTCACATTCAAACTTGTTCAGTGGAAGCAAAGTTCCATTCGACGTCAGTGTCAGGCAATGAACAACACAGCGAATATAAACCATCGTGTTGACCCTCCCTCGCATCCTCAGCTTACATTGACACGCCCACTGATGACATAATATTTTACAAGAAGAAAAAGTAGGGTTTTTTTTTTGGTTCCTACTGGGAACCAACTTTTCAGGTTCCAAACCAATTCACACGCTTGTTGCCGTGTTGTGCCGTGCCAACGGTACCAGACTTAATCAACTGACTTGTTGATCAACAGACTTGTATGAACCCATTTGGTGATGGCATGAACGTAGCAGACATGTGGGACACTACCTTACAGATGCACTAACAGCTGGATGGGTGTGGTGCAGCAGAACTGCAGGATGTTTGTACCTCTAAAGATCGCAGTGTGAGCAATATGATTAAAACAAAAAAAAAGGATGAACTGCTTTATAACACATCCATTAAGATCACAGTGATGCAGGGAGGCTCGAGTTAGTGCTTTATTCTGTGTTGTGCTGCGGCCCAGATACTTTGTCTATGACAGGTGCTGACACTTTAATATATAGTGCACCTCACACGCTTACATGAAAAATCTGTTTAACACACTCATACTTACTCCTGCGCATCCCCCCGTACTTCCCTCCTTAATATCCTGCAGACTCCCCTTTTAAACACAAACACACTACATTGTTTTTTTCCCCACAACCACTTCAACCAAAACTTTGTCCTACACACTTCAGTATAAGCTGCTCTCATTCTAATTAACGTCTCTCAGTCAGAAATTGTCGACACACATTGACTCGCTGCTCCCTGGGTATAGGACAGTTATCAAATAACCTACAGTGGTCGATTCACTTCTCGGCCTCAGGTATGTGGACAGAGCTCAGGGCCACGGGGGCCACACAGTGGACGAGGCCCCAGGCAGAAAGCAGGACTTTTATTAAGCTATCACTCAGCACCTGTCTGTCCATTGCTCTTGCCTGTGTGTGTGTGTGTGTGTGTGTGTGTGTTTTCATCCCAGATAGAATGTACACAAGAACCTAATGTCGCTGTCTCTTGGCCATATGTGATCCAGACTTGACGGCCTTTCAGGCACAGGAGACAACGGAAACAGCGGATGTGGAGCGTGATGGGTTGAAGACTGATTTGTTACCGTTTACTTGTAGGTCTGCTTCTTACTGTGTTGTGGCGTCTTTATTTGCAGGGAGAAAGTCGACAAAGGATTCATCGACGCTTGCATCTATGTGAAAGACCGCATGGAAGAGGTTTCGTCCCCAGATAAAGAAATGGTCAGGATTCCTATGGATGTGTGACGTCACACACTTTACTTGATGAGCAGTAACATGCTTTAAAGTGCATTTTCTAGAAACTACAAACAGTAAAAATGCTCTTCAGGGCAATACAATTCTGTCATGGTTGTGTTTTTTATTTCACTCCTCTTTTTTTTTTTTTCTGCTTCCCTTCTCCTCAGCGTCAGGTTTTAGTGGTGCTCTACAAGGAGTGGTTCAAGGTCTCCAGTCAGAAGGACTCTCAGGCCGATACTGTCACATTATACCTGCGGCAAGTGGGCATGACCACGCCCACTCTCTTGCCATATGTCGTAAACTTGACAGACGGCAACGGGAACATGGCCCTGCACTACAGTGTGTCACATTCAAACTTCCCCGTGGTCAAACTGCTGCTGGACACTGGTGAGACTCGAACAGTTACAGCTGCGGTTACAAACTGAATTGAAAACACATGAAGTAAGAAAGTTAGAAAATGTAACCCTGTCTGTGTTCAGGTCTGTGTGAAACGAATAATGTGAACAAGGCAGGTTATACTCCAGTGATGCTCGCTGCACTAACAGCTGCCGAGACCACCGATGATCTGGAGGTCGCACAGCAACTGCTGAAACTGGGGGACGTCAACGCACGCTCAAGACAGGTAACAAAAACACAGACGCCAATTCTCTAGGTACACCGTTCTATCAGCCAATCACATGGCAGCAACTCCACCTGCTGAAGTTCAAGCATCAGAGCATCGGAATGGGGAAGAAAGGTGATTTTAAGTGACTTTGAAAACGGCATATTGTTGTTGGTGCCAGATGGGCTGGTCTGAATATTTCAGAACCTGCAGATCTACTTGGATTTCTTGTTTAACACACAACCTTCTTTAAAGTTCAGGAAACAAATCCAAATCCAAAAAGGAAGGGGAAAATAAGTATCTCAAACTGCCGCACAACACGTAGAACCTTGACACAGCAGAAGACCACACCAGACACTGTATTATGTAATAGGTATAATGTATACTCATACTCATGGGTCACAGGACACCATGTCTCATTTTAACATTAACACAGTGTCAGAATTTAGTCTAAATTTAATGCAAATGTATCTTTATCTATGTAAAGGTCTCAAAATGAACTATTAAGTTTAGCTTAGAGTAACGTCTGGTGTTGTTTTATCAATTATAAAGGCTATGAATCATCACTCTCTCCTGACACAAAGGCAGAGACTCATTCATTTACCCTTTCTCTTCCGGCATTTGCGACTCTGGATCTATATGTTAAGACATTCTGTGTCCCCTCACACATGCACCCACTTCCCAGTTCTGTATCTCACTCTCTTCTCTAGGCAGGCCAGACGGCTCTAATGCTCGCAGTGAGCCACGGCCGCGTTGCCATGGTGAAGCTGCTCCTGAGCTCCGGCGCGGATGTAAATGCCCAGGACCGTGAGGGATCTACGGCTCTGATGTGTGCAAGTGAACATGGACACACACACATTGCACGTCTGCTGCTGGAGACGGGTCGATGTGACATCGACCTCGTAGATAAGGTAAAGCTGTTACAATTGAAATGACGCTGTCAACACTGTCGGACTGATGTTTCAGCTCCCGTGCAGCGTGGTTTAGAAGGGACATATTCAGCAGAGACGTGCTGTTTGAAGGTGATGGCTGACGCAGAGACGCCTTTAAGATCTTGCTCTGTCACTAGGATGTTGTCCAACTTTCTATTTCCATGTTGCCTTAGTGTGATGCTAATTTTAAAATACATCATAGAGTTGTGTTGGTGTAGTGGTTAGCACTCTTGCCTTTGCAGCAAGAAGACCCAGGTTCAAGACCCAGTTGGAACAGGTGCCATGGAGTTTGCATGTTCTCCCCATGTTTTTCCTCCCACAAAACATGCAATGTGGCAATTAGGCAAATTGGGCGCTCTAAATTGACCATAGATGTGGTAGAAGATGGATGATAGAGTTGTATAAATAAGAGCATATAGCTAACCAGGCCAAACTGACATATCTATGTTCAAACGCTACATCATGAGGTACTTTACTTGACTGCAGTGCATACATTTGAATGAATGTTTGTTTTTTTTTACATTCGAGTAGGAGGCACAACAGCAAGACTGCACCAATAAAGCCTCAGTAAAGCTATATCAGGATGGAGTAAGGCTGAAAACTCCAAGAAGGGTCCACAAAAAGTTGTAGATGTATAAAAATACCCTTGCAGTTTCAAGTGACAAATATTTCTAGCAACGGGGCAGCTGAGGGATGGAGGTTCGAGATCACCACATGTGATCACGTACCACACAACATATAAGCGCGGTGTGTGTTTTTGTAATTACTCAGAATTCCTTCGGGTGGCATCAGAAGTCACACACGAAGGCTTTAAAAAGAGATTCAACACTAATCCCCATAAGTGGCAAAACATTAATTGTTTACACAGATGTCAGGAATCACTGCTTCCTTTGTGCAGATGTGCACATGCTTGCACAACACGACCAGTCACATGTTGCCTGTGGTGTCCAGCTCGTGCCTGGTGTAAAATGCAGAATCACTCACTATTATTAGGCTGTCCTTGTCAGCTTTTGGTGGCCGATAAAGGCACAGCTATGTAGTGGCTGGTGCCTGACCGTCACTTAGTAGATTGATTGTTCAACCAAGTGAGTTATTGATTCCTCCAGTTTGTTGATTCCTCTGTGCAGTCTGAGCTGGGGAATGGCTGCGCTGAAGCCTTGCTCTGCCAGTGAGTGGACTTTAATCCTATGAGTTCAAAAACAAACAAACAATAACAAAACGCTGTTGCGGCTCATATTACGTCGATGTGCGTGCAGTTAGTTTCGTCTCCAGCCACAGACACTGTGTCAAACGACTGATAGTAATCTCTACGTTTCCTCCAGTCATTCTATTAATGAACCGTATTATTTGCTGTGTGACTCCACGAGGGACAGACATCATCCAAGCAAATTATTAAAAAAGCAGATGAAGTATGACACAAAATATGACACGGCTCAAAGGCTACATGTTATTTGATGACAAGAATGAATCAACAGTGAGGAAATTGAGAAACTCTAAGTGAAACTATTTTGAAGAACACCGCCACTCACTCGGCTGTGACAGTTTCAAAAAAAAAAGAAAAAAGACTGAGTAATAATTCAAGACACAGAACCGAGCACAGTGTCAGAGCAGATGCAGGCTGACATATACATATTTTATGTGCCATAATGTCCAGTAGCCAGAGTTAGAGCAACATAACACTGCCACTGTCAGGACAAGAACAGTCACTGCACTGTATCCTGTATGAAACTGTAACACTTGCTTTTTCTGTTTCGCTCCAGAATAATCAGACGGCACTGTCGGTGGCAGAGAGAGCGTCCCACCAAGACATAGTTGACCTTCTGAAGGCCCACGCAGAGACCGGAGCCTCCGAGCCTCAGTCCGGCACAGATCTCCTCTGAGGCAGCTCGACCTGTGCCCTTCTTCCACTACTACTCTCCGGCCATCTCATTCCAAGAACCAACGCGGAGCAGAAACACGGGCACACAAGTGATGACGCCGTTAAGGACACACACTCCTGCTTCCTGCTGCAGTGTGCACTCACATTTTCTCTTCCACATCTCTACCAACACATGCCATGATGATGTGATGATGGATATGCTGCATCAACCACTCAGTGGACACACAACAAACGGATCAGTCAGGTGCTCACACCAATGATAAGACATTGTGGCCACATTAATATATGTGTATATATATACAGTATATATATATGTTTTATTTTTCTTTCTCACCCCCACTGTATATGGAATACGTGGACGAAGAGATTCTCTGCTGCTGATATAAATCATAAAACAAGCATGTCCAGCAGGACACAAAGCACATGATCTACCTTTCTATGTATGTATATACATATATATATATACACATATATATATATATATATATATAGTAAACACAACATGATTTCTATTCTTTTTTCTTTTACGCCATCGACGTTGTCCTCTCCATATTTGGACATAAGCCATCACAGAGAACAAAGCATACACGTGTGTAGAATGTCATTGAGATAAAAGATGATAATGATAATAATAATAACAATAATAATCATATACAAAAACACAGAAACTGTATTTTCTACTGCACTTTTTTTTCTATCGTGTTTGTGTACAGTGGAGTCCTTGCTAATAGTGGTGTCCGGAAGAAACTATATCTCCAAAAGTATAAATGGCAAAGTAAACTTATTAGAGTAGAGACCCCACCAGTCAGTGGTTATAGTATATTGATAGTTTTGTTATTCATGTGTGCCATGGGTTATTATCACCAATATCTGTGAAGTTATTGAAAAACAAAGGGTTTCGTGAGAGACAATTATGTTCCTGTTGGACACAAGAAAAACAGTCTAGTGTTCAGATGGTGCTGCATGCTGATATACACTCACTCCCCCTGCTGGTTGGTCTGAAGTACTGAACAACAGTATGTTATAATACTGTCTATCTCACGATCGACATCCTTCTCTTTCCCAGGTTTGGATAGAAATGATATGTCTTGTTCGCCTGCTCGAGTCAAATCCAATCATGTATGCAACTGCTACACAATGCACAATGAATGTCAGGCTGGCTGTGACACATTCCAAGAGAAAACTGTAGCAACTCTAACAGCACGTGCCTGGATCAGACAGAGCGATGGATGGAGGCTGCGTGGCAGTAAATACATTGCTGTGACATAGAAGTCTGATTTGCCTGTTCACAATCTATGTCCACCGAGTCAACTTGTTTCTGCTTCCAAGCATGCATAATTTAAAAAAAAGAAGAAAGTTAAATGTCAACTCACAGAGCAATTAGTGTTTTCTTTTTTTGTTTGTTTTTCTTTCCAGTCTAAGAAGCAATAGAAGCACCTTAGAGTGAGTAGCTTCAGTTTAGCCTTAATCAGAAGACAGTTCTACATTAGTGGAGATGCGTTCCAAGGACAGTGGCCTTTTTTCTCATGTTTACCACAAACGTACACCCATATTTTATAAAAAAAAAACAAAAAAAAAACAACAACAAGAAAACAACCTTTAAGCAGGAGTACTGGTGTTATAAAATGTTTACAATTCAACACCCCCCCCTCCCTGCAACATCCCGCCCCCTCAGTGGCCACTGCTGGTGTCCAAAAACTGCTCCATTGTGATATTTTGATGTCCAGTGTTTAACAACTGCCATGTGTGTGGTCCACGACAATCCAGTCTGCAATTTTTACACCGCGGAATCACGTGTCGGATCTTTGATTACAATGACCTTGTGATAACCTGCATTAGTTTGTAACTGATGAGCCATGATTTGAGTCCAAATGTGTTTCACTCTTCGGTTCAGTCTTCGTAACAATTCATATTGTGATGCTGCTGTTGTGCAAGATACTCAAGCCACTTTTATTCTTAATCGCGATGGACCACAGATCCGGCAACCAGTACTCTCATCCCTGGACACTTTCTAAATATGGGTGTTAATAAGAAACAATGTAAACTGAACAGAAGAGATATACAAATATCTTAATTACATAAACGTTGCTGTATTTATGCTGCATCAGTGAGACTCTTTGGAACAGGACGTGATTTTCGGCTCACAGATTAGCACAGATTAGCACGTGTTCTCTCGACACAGGGTCAGCAAATCGGAATTTTAGATGTGATTAGTGATTATTACGGGACAGGGAATGGAGTCTGTGTAGCTTCCTGAAACGCTGAAAACCTGACGGATGATCGATCTCTGCTGCAACAGGTGTGTCTGGTGTATCTGGTCTTCCATGCCTGTGTATTAAGTCTCAGAGTGAATCACACCCATGTGTTTAATCCAGTGTGACCCAGATGTAATAAGGTTGCATCACTGGTTGAACTCCAAAGACCTGAAATCCAATCTGTTTCACATGGGATTAAATATATATATATATATATATATATATATATATATAATCTGTTCCTGTAACCCAGCCAAATACATGTACATATAGTATTGTGAAGAGTATATAACAAGTATTGTCTGACAGTTTGCTCTACAAATGATATTAAATATTTATTCCAAAAGCTCTATTTTTACCATATATATATATATATATAGTATACTTATGTATGCATGGACCAATATTCTCGTGATTCTGTCGGCGGGGAATGTGAATGACAAGAAATTATACAAAGTGTTCCCTGATTATGTGATTTTTGGTTGGCTGATGGGAGTAAATGTGATTTAACAAGGTCGTGGACTGTGCCCCCTTTGTCGTGCGGGGAAGAATATCAAGCAGGTCGGACAATTGTTGTTTAAGTTGTAAGGACAATGTCTCTCTTATTTAAATAGTCCATCTAAATCTGAGTCTATGTACATGACAGAGTCAAATGTAAAGACATGTACCTCACTGTAATATCCCCTGTATAACAGGCTTGTATGTTACAAACCAGAGAACTACTTCTAAATAAATAAATATTAAGATTTAAAACAGGTGTCATGTCCTGTCATTTTTAGCCATAACACAGGAGAATAGTGGCTATCACTGTTGACTCGCAGCAAGAAGGTCGCCAGTTCGAGTACTCAGTTTAATTGGACACTCTAAAATGACCATAGGTGTGATGGGCTGTACCCTGCCATTTGTCCAACATTGACTCCACCTCCCCGTGTCCCTATAATATGTGAAGGATCCAATGAATGAATGAATGAATGAACAGGGAGTTGAACAAAGCAGAACATGTGAAACAAACAGGGACTAAAGGAATGAATCCACTAAGACACTGGGGAGCATAGAGACTAAACACACCAGGAAGCAGGAGAAAACAAAGGTAAACAAGGACAGGAAGTAAAACTAAACTACACACGGAAGAAATACAAAATAAAACAGGAAACCAGAAACAAGCACCTAAAACACACAACAACAAAAAGTCCAAACCAAATTAAAGCTGCACACAGCCTTGTACAGGCCCTCGCAGCCACTGTGCTGCCAGCAGGTGGTGCTATGCCCTTGACTTACGGTTTGAGCTGATCGATTATCGGTTCGAAGTTACAGGGCACTTCCTGTGTCGTGGCGAATGGTCGAAATTCACCAAAAGTCCGATGGTTGCCCTGACCACGCCCCTATTGAATCTTAGAGACCTTTTGATAACTTTACATATTTGATGTGTCTACTTCAAACTGAACCAGAATGTTCAAGTTTCACGTAACTTGGTGCAACTTAGTTTCTGCTTTGTCCTACCGGGTTTCACCTTTGGGGGGTGCTACTGAGCCACTTTGCACCACTTGTTTACGTATTCCCTTTATTTCATAACATTTTTCACCGGTTGTGGCACTTTTTTCGTCTGATTTCACCAATAAATTCCAGGAATTCCAATAAATTACTCCACTGTGTGAGAGCATGGCTCTAATTAATGTCCAGCCAAAATCTCCTAGAGGAACCCACTATTACCCACTAAAAACAGCTTCATTTTAATTTTTTCTGTTTTAATTTTAACCTTTAATTGGTCTCCTCTATAAGATCACATCAACGTCACCATTTAACAGTTACAGACACAACAGGACATGCAGTAACAGTCAAGTAGTAGCCAAAGTTAAATAAATATGTGGTGTTCACTGTCTGTGCATCTTGAGTGCACCTCTTTCAGCCGTTATTATATTGTGCAATGACACACGACAAACAGAAGATGGCGGTATTACTACAGTTAGAGCACAGGCACAAGACGAGAACGACACTCTCACTTCAGGGACACTATCATATCTAGTCATAATTAAAGCTGGCAAAGATAACTTCAGCGTGTTATTATGATGTTAAAACTGAAAGCTCAAAGGGGAAAAAAAATGACATCAAACCGGTTTATATTGATCACCCATAAGCTTCAATCTCACTTGTCTTGCCACTCTGCCACTGTCTTGTCTTTAAAGCACAAAGGACCTGTGCTTGTTTCTTGTCCAAAACACTCGAGAGAACAGCAGCTCTGAGGAAAAGTACCTGTGTTTCTCAACTCCATCGTGCTAAAGCTGCATCTTTACAACAGTGGGCAAAAAGCAACTGCCAAGGCCACAAAAATCGTCTGGCGCCTCTTCAGGCAACTGGATTTTCTGCAGATTCTGTCGTCATTTCTTCAGAAGTCAAATGTTTAGCTCACACATTGAGAACGTTCTGAGTTGTTATTTAGTAGAATCATAAACGGGGAACAAGTGAATGGAATGAAAAATGCACTCAGGTGAGGCAACATGTCCATGACTTGGAGGACTCGACATTTTCTCTGACACGCATGAATTTTTGGTCCCGAATGTAAAGAGACATTTATGCGCCACTACCACTGTGAAATCTTATCCATGTGAAGTGAAATTCTTGCTTACATGGAGACATGAAGGTGAAATCAATTATATAATCATTCACAATATCACAATATAAAAGCACTTAGAGACTTAGAGTTGTTGCTTGTGTAATTGAGAGTAATTGAGTAATTGTCCTCTTATTCTTAAATACCCTGCCAGGGAAGGACAGCAAATACAAGATTCAAGATTGCTTTATTTGTCATGAAAGGAAATTTGTCGTGGACACAAAGGCTGCCCCGCACTCCAAACACAAACACAATACATGACAGAGGTTAATACAATTAAAGTGCAAGACACAAACCCCCATAGAACATCAAGGCCCTTCTCTATGTCTGAATTTAGGAGACTGACAGATATGGGAATGAATGAGTTCTTGGGTCTGTCTTTTCTTGTTTTTGATTGGAACCCTGGAGCGTCGTGAGGAGTCAGCACTGATTTCTCTTGGCAATTTCATTATAATCTCCTCAAAAAATCTGCTGTGAAGATCACTCTGTCCACACAATTCAGATTCAGTTTTTCACATACAGACAAGTTATCAAACCACACTTTTACTACGCTCTCAATAGCGTTGTTCTCTATTCAACTCCTGAGTCTCCACAAGAAATACAGTCTCTGAGTTCACGTGGACATCCTGCGTCAGGTCGGAATCTATATGTATACTCATTATTTGCATGAATAAATAACATGTAATGGTGGGGGATATACAGAAAAGGCTAAATAAAGAAAGTTTTGTGTTTTTTGTGTTCAACTGTGTGTGTACAGTTGAACGATCGGCTTCAATGTTGTTTAAGGGAACACAGGTTGTTCTCATTCCTCAAAAACATGTACTTTAAACTAGAGTAATACACAATCAGGTGCTTTATTCATCAGAAAACATCATTATTCAATAATAAACTGTTTTTTTTTGTTTCTTTTCCCCATTTGGATTACGTCAACATGAGAGCACCTGCTATCAATAGACTTTGTGTCTTTTTCAAGCATTTCCTTTGTACGGGGAAACTGCCTGAGCTAACCAAGAACTCCTTTTTCTGATTTCATTAGTTTTTAGTCAAATACTCCTCGCATTTTTTAAAATATTTTAACTTAACTTACACAGAGTGTTTCGGGTGCTTTTTTCCATTACTAAGTTTTAATTTACAGTATAAACAGAGGCTATAAGAATGTGCAATATAGAGTGTCTTATATCTTTTTTTTCAGCACAACCTAGGCATTTCATTCATTTTCACCAACTAAACACACCTGAGCAAAAAGTACTGAAAATGTGTGAAATTTGAAAATACGTCACAGTTCAAAGTTTTTTTATGAACAACAACAAAAGATAAACAGTCTATTTTGTGACTTCTGCACAATTATTGCTACTTTATATCACTACTAAAAATGCGATATATAAAATGAATCATAACTTAGCCTCAACAGCACATAAGAAGATGAAGAAAAACAAGTTTTTAAAGCCTGAATATGTGACCTATAAACAAACACCCACAGGATCTCCATATAAGGAGTTGTGTATGATTCCCATGGCAATTTACCAAGGGTGCACCTGCAGCACGGATCCATGCCATGTGAGCACTAAGGGTTAAAGTCAAAGAGGAGGAAGTATTCATGTAACAATACAGCTCAAATGTAACAGTGGAGCTGCAATACAGAAGACGGCCTCTTCTGAACCAAGTAGGGGCTGTGTGCTCTTCTAAGTTTAAGTGTTGTGGTGAGATATGCAAAGAAAGTGAGGATCAGAGCCTCAAAAGACAATAAAAGTCTAGAAGAATTCACTAAAACAACACAAAATGGCCCAAACACAGTTTAGATTATTGTCTTGTCCTATAAAGCTTCGACTTCGAGTTGAACGAGCTTCCGTTTACCGACAAAATAAAAACATGCCAACCGCCTGTTTCTCCAGAGGTTACCATCAAGTTTATTGCAATTACAAAAACTTTACAGTAGTTATGGGTCTGCTGCGGCAGAGTGACATGTCATTCTCACAGAGGAAGACAGATGGCTGCTCATCTCAGACTGAGAGCAGCAGAGTGATTTGCTCTCCAGTGAAGTGGATGATGTGTTAGTGCTGTTTCAGAGTTGTTCCAGATGTGGTAATTACGTACACCCAAATGCGCTGCGTATATATAGTGCTGCGATGCACACACACAGCGTGAGGTGATGCATAATCCCCGTATGCCACTCTGTAATCCCAAAAGCTACAATGGTATGAGGGAGGATAATGAGTAAGAATGATCTCCTGATGAACTCTTCGGAAATTAGGGGATTGTAGAAATGATTACCAGTCACAGCAGGTAGAACATTTAATTAAATTCTTTCCTTACAAATATACAGAGGTGTCATCTGCAGCACATGAGGGAATAATATTATCTGTGACACCTTTGTGTCATTGCTAGATGTTTATATTCCTGTTGCGGATTACCTGTGCAAGAATGAGTATAAATGCTCTCAAACTCAACTCACACCGGTTGTGTTCCTGTTCCAGCCAATTACACTGATGTACAGCGTTCAGCTTTTGTGTGTGTGTGTGTGTGTGTGTGTGTGTGTGTACAGCAACACATACGCAAACACAGCGAGAGGCTGGATTCTCCGTGAAAATAGGAATCATAGTGCTCATAGCCGTAATCCTCTCATCACACAAGTACTAACCACACACACACACACACACGCATGTATAAACGGCAGAAAAAAGATAGAGAGAAAACAGAAGGGGGACAGGAATAAACACACACACACACATACAGAGGGAGAGACACACACACACACACACATTAAGCACACACAAGTGCACCTAATCTGAATTGCAGATGTTATTTTTGTGGCCTCTCTGTCTGCCAGCACCGCCATGATGAGCCGTCCTCGTTAGCACCAAGACTTTTAGCTGTAATTATCTGGTAATGGCACTTAGCCCATCAACTCCTCCTCTGACGTGTTCAACTGCACACACACACACGTTTGTGCTTCATTCATAGTGAGGACCCTTCTTGATAAAATGCATTCCCGAGCCCCTTACCCTAACCGTAACCATAATTCTAACCCCCCCCTCCAAAAAAAGCCCTTTAAAAGAGACCCAGATACGTACACCCCCAGTACACCACTTGTATTTACCAGCAGTGGCGGTTCTAACTTGATTTACACCCTGGGCGAGACTCCCCTCGAGCGCCCCCTGAGCAAACTGTGATGTTATATTATATGTCCACAAGGATATCTCAAATATATATGCTATATACACCGCCTGGCCAAAAAAAAGAAGTCGCCACCTAAAAAAAAGGGTCACATCGTAGTACCGCCTTTAGCTTTGATTACGTCACTCATTCACTGTGGCATCGTTTCCATAAACTACTGCAATGTCACAAGATTTATTTCCGTCCAGTGTTGCATTCATTTTTCACCAAGATCTTGTATTGATGATGTGAGAGTCGGGCCACTGAGCAAAGCCTTCTCCAGCGCATCCCAAAGATTCTCGATGGGGTTAAGGTCTGGACTCTGTGGTGGCCAATCCATGTGTGAAAATGATGTCTCATGCTGCCTGAACCACTCTTTCACAATTTGAGCCTGATGAATCCTGGCATTGTCATCTTGGAATATGCCCATGTCATCAGGGAAGAAATAAAATAAAAAATAAAACATTACAAAAATTAAGTAAGTTCCTGCCCAGAACTCAGCCTGGGGGCTAAACCCTAGTCTCCCTGCTGACAGACCTGGACTGGACCACCAGCACACTCCACATCAGTAGGTCTGTGCAAAAGAATTTTAACCTCTGACCTCTGACCTCTAACCCTAACCTAAACCCAATTCTAACCCTAACCCTAAAACTGAGTCTTAACCCCCCCTAAAAAAGCCATTTAAAGATGTGAGGACCAGTCAGAAATGTCCTCACTCCGTATGGTTTGTGCGATTTATGCGATAACCCCAACCCTCACAAAGTCACAAATACAAGAACACACACACACACTCAGACACACACACATACAGACAAACATGAAAAGCTGCTGCACACGCCACTGAACCTAATTCCATGAACATCAAGCAGATGTACACAAATACAAACATGTTTACACAGACAATGAGCCCACACAGACACACAGTTTCCAGTATCCCTGCTCCCCCTAATGGCTAATTTGAAATATGTATTCACTGTTATCTGTGAGGCAGAGGAAGAATGAAGACGAGGGAGAAGACGAGGTAGAAGGGTTGGACATGTGTTGACTGCATTTTCATTTATTTATTTATTTTAAATAAAGAGAGACGGAGCCTTTATTGCGCTAAGTTTATGAGGCCAGATGTGGCATATTAACGGCTCCTTTCACGACGTCGAAACAGCTTATCGCCGCAACAAAGAAGGAACTCAGTGGGGAAATTTCACAAAGAGAGGAGCAGCAAAACTGCTGATTGAGGTAAAATGAAATGGACCAAGAGAGATTGAAGAGAGAGTGAAAGACGTCGACAGAAAAGATGGGGAAAAAAAACAGCAGGGGGGGAAAGAGCTGATGCAAATGGAAAAGACCTGGAAGGGGAATTTGAATGTTAATTTCCCTTTTTTACAGCTAAGTTTTATTGCAGCGTTGAAAAAACACTTCATTTGTTAATCTTCTGAAACGTCACACACACACACACACACACACACACACACACACACACACACACACACACACACACACACAGGT
Organism: Solea senegalensis; assembly: GCF_019176455.1. Lineage (NCBI taxonomy): Eukaryota > Metazoa > Chordata > Actinopteri > Pleuronectiformes > Soleidae > Solea > Solea senegalensis. Next base: position 12,555,591 of record NC_058034.1, on the reverse strand, counting down.
TCTATCCGTCTATCAGTGAGTGAATGTGAACCGGGGGACGGTTAAAAACTTTTTTCCAACAGGAAACACAATAAAATGCAAAACAGTGAGGTGTCACTGAAATGCTCCATTATGTCAAAGATTAGTTGCAGTGTTGGAGGATTCACATTACACACACAGAAATGACATGTCATCCTTTGTTAATAATTTAACTGGCAGTAGTGGTGACAAACTCTGACTCTGACTCTAGTTTTCTGCATTTTCATCTCAACTGCAAAAAGTTTTTATAAGAACATTATACTGTTGCAATATGGACGAGGGTATTAGGGACGGTTCGTTCTTCGTTTTTTGATCATTTTGGCTGTGTTCAGTGCAAAACAATGTGTCACTGCAATTTTTGATCTCACTTCCATTTGAGCATAATACATTCTTATCAATCTGCGCTTTTGCCTTCGAAGTGGTCATTTTTACTGCTCTCCACTAGGTCATGTCATTTTTTTCAGCATATGGAGAAAAAACATGGTATTTCCACTAGATGGCACTGTCACAAGTGTAGCTGCTAATCAATGATACTGTAATTATCCCAGGCTGTAATAATTCAGCACATTTTTTTTTTGCATGTATGATATTGAAAAGAATTCTAAAAACATGGTGGCATCATGACAAAAACCTTTAAACATTTAAAGACATAAAGGGTTAAAATGTCTAATAAAATAGTATTTTGTATCAATTATTAGGTCAGATGAAAAAAATCAGCTCAATGAAAGCAGGATATGATAATGTATAGTAATTTTGATAGCTTGCGTTTAAAAAGAACACTTTTTGTACTTAGAGGTACAAGTGTAACTAATATTAGACCCCGGCACTGTAACGGCTAATTTTAACAATACTTTTATGTAAATTGATAGACAGAAAAAAAAAATATTTAGTGCTTTAACCTAGAGCTAAATATACTCTGACACATTTTAGGATTTCTGTGAGGGAGGAGGAGGAGGAGGAGGAAGAGGTGAGCACATCACAATTGCATCACTAAGCTCAAGTTGCTTCTGTAAACAGATTTAAGACTTTTCCTGTCATTTGAGAAACTCCCCCAAATATTTTATGGCTATTTAAGTGGGAGGTAAAGAGAGGGAGGTAGCATGCACTTAACCACCTGGATGCTCCACTCTCTCTCTCCAAATGTATAACTAATAAGAGTCTGCCACGGGCAGGAGAGGAAATAGAAAAAGGAAAGAGACAGAACAATGGTGGGTGGCTGCCACCACAGTGCTGTGAAAGTGTGAAGTGTTAATGTCACTTAAAAAGGTTTAACAGAAGAATAGATTACAGCGTGACCATAGTCATTTCAAGGGTGTAAATATTCTGCTCATTACTGGAGTCAACAGACAACCCCCACTTCACCATAACAATGTTTCTTCACAGTGCAGCATGTCTGAAAGTAAGAAACTTGATCTGATCGTTGCAACTTTAGGTCCAAAAGTAATTAAAAAAGGTCATTATAGATCCTTTTTTTAAATTTAGCTTTACCTTCCTGCCGTCAAACAGCCGACGTAATCTCACTGACATAGTATGTGGGCGAGAGAATTTGCTTTAAAGCTTCTTTTGGCAATCACTCTGAACTTAGGGACAGAATCTATAGAAAGACTATAGACAGTGTTGTTTGTTGGCTCCTGTCAGTGTGAGACTGCAGATTCTCTTTAAATCTGTAGGTTTGCAATGAGAGAGTATTCTTTAGGAAACCTTGGTCAAACTTAATCATGTCTTTAGAGCTGAACCTAAGAGAGATGTGTCACAGTAATGCCTGCAGCTTTCCTCTGCTTTATATCTATTGATACATGATGATATTTCACTGAATTCCAAAGTAAAAGTGCTTGTTTTGATATGGATCGATGTATACTTCACAAGAAAAACATACTTATGAAGCAAAATGAATCTATTAATATCAAAAACAAAGAATTAAATCCAAAACTAAGTAAATAATAATGTGGACAAAACAAGCTTATATATCATTTAAAGTTGAATGTAATACATTTAATCATGTGACAATTACATGAAGTGGAGGTCCCAGGCCATGTTTCATTACAACAAGATATTAAGTGGTTGACTGCATGTAATTGATTGGGGGGTCACATGAGGCCCACGGGCCACCAGTTTGACACCTCTGTGGTAAACTGCTCAAAGGTCATCAGGGTGTTTGTACACCCCGATAAAGACTTGCAGCTGAAACATGTTGGGCTCATATTTGTTTTTAAACTGTTTAACATGACTGAACCACTACACTAAAGGCGTGTTGATAGTTTTAAAGGACGTGTCTTGGGAGTTTTTGTTAGTCAGAACAGAGCACTTCACATGTAACACCCAAACGTCTTGTTCAGAAATGAGTGCTTCTCTTATTATGAAACTTTAACGAAATGGCTGAGTCGCCTTCATGACAGTAGAGTTCGGGGGAAACGACTGCACAGAGCACCGGAGAGCATAGAAACTTCTACGACGAGCCGCAGCAACTCCAGAACAGTGACAAGTCCAAAGAGCTTCCATATTCAGAGCAAACTCTGCCCCCGGCTCATCCATCAAATCCCAAATGAACTGTCACTCTTCACAACTCTCCAAGGACGACACACACGTCCCTGTGTCTGTGCTTTTCTTATATTTGGTAACCCTAACCCTAACCCATTGGTTGGAATGTTGGACATTTTATGCACTCACTTCAGCTTTGAGAGACTGTTGTGTGGAGCACCGTTCTTTGCAGGGAAAAGGGAAACAAATGTGATCTTTATGTACTATATAGTCTAAGGAAAACAACTATTGAATATGTGTCAAACGTGTGTTAGTTAGTTTGGGACAGAAGCCACAAAGTTTCCCAGGAAAAAAGAAAACGTCAGCACATCGTATACTGTGCTGAGTCAAAAGGTTTTTAGCTTCAAAATTCATGCTGAGAGATAAGTGATTTTTTATTATTTGTAAGACAAGTGTGCTCACACAGAGGCACTCCAACCAAATATGCAAACCCTGTACTGTATATCCTCAGCTCTTATCATATATATATATATATATATATATATATATATATATATATATATATATATATATATATACATATATATACATATATATATAGATATAGATATATAGATATAGATATAGATATATACATAGATACTTACATATACTGTATATATAAATTATTATGTAAATTATATTTTTCTCTGATTTCTCCTAAATAGTCGATGCAAATGACTGTCAGCATAATTTTCATCAACCGAAGAACCGGTAACAAAATCGTCCTCATGAATGACAATGCACCATCTCATGCTGCAAGGAATACCTCTGCAAAAAGATCTATGAGTTGTGGGAGGCAGTTCACTCTGTGCGTATTTTGGAAAAAAATACTGCTTTCATTGGGAGGTTTGTTCAATAACATTCGGTTAACAGTTGATGACTTGAAGAGTATCGACTATTTAGGAGAAATCGGAGAACGCGGTGTATAAGGTCAGGGATGGATGAGGATTACAATAGACTCACAGAGGCGGGGACAGTTTTTATAAATTTAATATATCAATATATATAGATATTTATCAACAGCTTGATTTCATAGAAACGTGAGTGAGACCATTTTGGCATACAGTACACATAATCCATGTAAGTACAGAAAATGCTAAGTTTTTAAATGCCACCCCACCCCCACGACCCCTCAGCCACCCCTTTGCTCAACCCCTCCACAACACATAACACAGAAAAACAGAGAGAGAGAAAAGAATACAGGAGCACAAAACAAGGCACCAATAAATTAAAATGAAAAAAAAACAAGCACAACAACAAAATCTACTCAACTGAATTAAATACGGTAAAAAAACAAAACTTTATTGTTGTTAAAAAGCTAACTAAAGTAAAAGAGGAAAAGACAGGAGGGGGGACTAAAACAAATCCACTTTGGCAGATTATTAATTTTTAGTTACAATCAAGTAGTAAAGAAATCCAGTGCTCGTGTGTACAAATAAATCCATATATAGTCTACACTCCTTTTCGTTTGTTTGTTTGTTTGTTTTACCCCCCCAAAGGTTTATGTACATCTTTTTTTTTTTACATTTACATTTAAAACATTAAAAAAGTTCTGTTCGCTGTATGAAAACGTATATTTACAAGTCAAGATTCAAAACCATTCCACCGTACCACAGGACCCCCAACCCTCTCAACCCCCAGAAGAACGTTATCTCTTTACACAGTGCAGAAGGCTTCTTGAAAAGTTTTGTGCAACCAACAGCGTAATAAATATATATATATATATATATATATATATATATATGTATATATATATATATATATGTATATATATATATATATATATATATATATATATATATATATATATATATATATATATATATATACATATATATATGCCTGTTGTACTGTATGACTAGGGAATGGACTGTGTGTGTGGATGTTTGAGATTTCCTTCAAGACCATGACTTATCGGCAACAAAAGAAAAGAACCTGAATCCACTCTGGAGTGAAATGATCCAGCGCTGTTATTTATCAAAAATGTCACCCCTGTACTGTAAAACCCACCAAAAGAGTCACACCAACAGGATTTTACAGCTCCCTCCCTCCAATGTAGGCGACAGAATTATTCAAAAAAGACAACATTGTGTAGATCAAATATGGAATAGTTTGGTTAGGAGAAAGAAAAAACTACAAATCACAGACTTACAGCGCAAAAAAACCCCCACATGATAATATAGAAGAAACCAGTTGGTGAAGGAAAGTCACTGGGTCAACAAGAGTTTAATGCCAGCCGAGTCGAGTCAATGACGGTCCAAACTGTAGCCGGAGGCGAGGAGGAGGAGGAGGAGGAGGAGGGAGCAGCCTCTCCTGGCTGAGCACGCTCTTTTGCCCGTTTGCTGGTTCACTTTTTTTTTTCCTCTCTAAGCTCCGGGGTTTTCCTTGTTAGTTTTCAAATTTCCAGTTTATTTCCTCCAGTGGTTTTTTTCCCCTTGTGTGTGTGTGTGTGTGTGTGTGTGTGTGTGTACAGAAAGACTGATAGCCCTTGCCAAAAGAAATGTGTTGATGGTGCCGAAGATGAAATTTGTTGAAAATGTTTTATATCATGCATGAGAGTGGGAAGAGGTGAAAGAAATGTCTGAGCAGACAGAGACAAATGCACAGAAGGAAGACGGTTAAGCACAAATCAGGGAACAACTACACCAGGTTATACCAGGTTATCAGGAATGTTAGCGGTCGCTTTGATCAGTTTAGTTGACAGATTAGTTTGACTTATTGAGAAGCAAGTTGCAGGGTGCACTAGGATTTGTTGGGAGTAGCTCAAAGTCCAGATAACTTTATACCGTTAAAGTTAAGACTTAAATGTTAAAAAAATTGAAAAATAATAAGAAAAAATGTCCTTCAACAGGTGCACCTCGTGCATCCTAGACAAAAAATCACATCACTAACTAGTAGTAACACTAGTAGCAGCTCTTGTAAAACTAGTGAAATCACCATTTAATCTTGAGCAGAAACAACATGAGGCAAAATCAATCAAATGGGCTCACAATTCTTATCAAACTCAAATATCTCAACCATTTCCTCTCTGATTTAAAATATATACATGAACAAATGAGTGTTTCAGAGTCAATAAAACATCACATTATGTGGTCATTTAGTTTCACTGATAGTAAATTTAGAACATAAAGTTTTAAACGTACGCCATGACTTTGTCCTCAACCTAAATTATTTACTGTCAAGCTTTTATCAGTTAGTGAAATTAAATATGCAGTCTCTGCAAGAAGAACAACTTTACACCCTGTTTTTAACTGAGTGATGTGTGAATGCCCACGGAGGTTGTTGTAAATAATAAATGTCTTCACTTCAACACAGACACAATTCCTGGTTCATGTGGATTCATGGAAACTGGCAAGTGCTACATTATAATACTCAAAGACTGAATCAGTAGATAATGAACAAAAAAACACATCAACTGACCTGGTGACACACACACACACACACACACAATTCAAGTCTTGGCCCTAAAAACCAGTTCCTGCCTCATTAAGACCAGATTTGTGTCTCCTTGGTCTCGACAAGTTCAGTGTTTACGCCAGAAAAGAGGTAACAAATACACGTACACACATAAGTGAGGCCTTTATAAGGTTGACCTTTTGTAAAACAATGATATTAGAGCATTATTAAGCGCCTGACACGCTTCAAGTAAATACGCACAGCAACACAGCAGAAGCCCAGACAGTGGCACACGGTCGTCTGCACCAACCACAACTGCAACCTTCGCTACGTCGCCAACGACGGAGGAATCTCTCGCGAATTTTTCCACGCGCGCCCTTCAGTGCTCTCAAGGTGGCCACAAAGTGGATCAGCCAATACGTCTCCCACACTGTAGCAATAATAACTTCTACACTGCCGCGTCAATTTATTCTCGACTACCTCCGAAGCCTCGGTGCAGAGCTCTATTAGACCTGGAGAGAACATGAACATGAAAGAAAGTGCGCTGTCACAGTAGTGACTCAGTCCAGGGTTCAATGTAGCGGCAGGTTTGTCATTTCATTCATTTCAAATTCACACACACATATATATATATATATATATATATATATATATATATATATATATATATATATATATATATATATATATATATATATCTTTCTTGGGAAATCTTTCAAGAATATCTTATGACCTTCAGGCTGGCGTTTATTTGAAGAATATCCTGATATTCTGATACTCAAAATGACCACAGTTTATGCCTGAAATAGAGACATGCCCCTTAAACTGTTTCCAGGCATGTCTAAATCTAAGTCACAGTCTGTCCACCGTGTAATAGCTTTTATTTGACTTCATCAGAACAAAGTAAAGATGAAGGGCGAGCTGGCTTCCCCTCCTCCTCTCTCTTTAGTGAGACAGTGGATGGCTTTGAAGACTATTTACCTCCGCATGTCACTCACCACCTACACTTCATCTCCACAGCCGTGCATCGTAAACTGAGGTGAACGCCGTCTTTCTGCAGAGGGGCGAGAGCCAGAATGCTGCAGCGGGACATCAGCACGTTAAATTCAGCCTAATAAACGGTAAATAAATGGTCTGAATCCTGGCTCTCACTTTCTGCCCATGTGCCATGTGTTTGTGCTTCTCAGTGGGCGCTGTGAAGCACGATCTAACCGATCTTTACTTTGTGTGATATGAACACAAATGTCTGTTTACTTGGCTGAGTCAGTGCTGAAAGACTTTTAATGTTTGCATTACATTTGTAATTAAAAGCAGGTTGTGAAATCTTAAAGGAATACTTCACCGATTTGCATTTAGCTTTGTATTAATAGAATAGGGCTAGTATTTTTGTAAAATTGTGCTTCCCAACCTCAGTTTCCTCTGTCGAGAAATATCTTCATTCTTTTCTTTGTTACGTGGCCACCAGTGACACTTGGTCTGAGGCTTGAAACTGCAACGCTAATTCCACACTTATTAGACCCACTCGTAGGAGGACGGGTCCTCACTCCCAGAATGTAAACAGTGTCCGCCATCTTTGCTAACAGTTACGCTAAAAGTTGAGAAATATCTTCATTCTTTTCTTTGTTACGTGCCCACTAGTGACACTTGGTCGTGTTAGCATAACTGTTAGCAAAGATGGCGGACACTGTTTACATTCTGGGAGCGAGGTCCCGTCCCTGACTGGGTCTAATAAGTGCGGAATTAGCGTTGGAGTTTCAAATCTCAGACCAAGGCCTGGACCAAGTGTCACTGGTGGGCACGAAACAAAAGAAAAGAATAAAGATATTTCTCGACTTAGGGTATTTCATAAAAATACTAGCCCTATTCTAGTAATGCAAAGCTAAATGCAAATCGGTGAAGTATTCCATTAACATTAGTCAGATTTCTTATACTAAGAATGGAAGACAAGTGAGGTTTGTAATTAATCATAATAATAATAATAATAATAATAATAATGATAATAATATTATAAGTGTTCTTGACATAATCAAAATGCCCCCAATTGAGACAACAATTGTAAAATGGCCATGATATAGCAGCGTCTGGTAATTCACTACTACAACACATTATGAGCAATTATTGCAATATTCAGCGAGCGGGCGCATTATTACGTCTGGTTCAATGGGCTGGAAGCTTGTCTGTGGTGATTCAGTGGAGAGATCAGTCCTTAATGCCGGTTCACACGTCTCATCTCCACGCAGCTTTCACATCAAATCAAGGCCGGGCTTAATCAGCCTCTGCAAATTTGTCGTCTGTTCGTCCAAAAAGAGCACGGCACTCACACGACTGCGTTCAGCAGTCAGTGACAGCGGGGAAGTGATTTCTTCTAAAATGTGGGCTTTTCTTTCAACACTGACTCATCCAGAAAACACACAGCTAAGTTAATAATAATAAAAAAAGACGTGGCAGTTATCAGGCTCTGAATCACCAAAGCCAGTGGTGTGAATCCACTGAAACCCAGGCTGATATTTTAAAACGCATTCATCGTCTAAAACTAAGGTCAAGTGATAGGAAAATGAAAAGGATGACGATGTTAAAGAGAAAAGTCTATTGGTAAAATGTAAATAGCTTTATACAATGCAGTGTTTTCACCTTTTCCTGTGTGAGGATATATCTTAGGAACCAGCAGATGTTCCCTTCTCCTGTTCATTAATATTTGTTTTTTTAATCGTCTTCATTTATATTACAATTCATATTGTGGCTCAAAAAGGAAAAACGTGCATCGCCATGTGAAACTGACGGTAGCAAACACAAACAAAACAAGTAACTCTGCACAAATGATCAAATTCAAGTTCTGTATCAACTGTATTCGTCGATACCTTGTATCGTGGAAGAGGATTACCCACAATCCTTTGCCTTCTCTGCCCAGATGCTTGTTGCCTCGAGGCACTGTCCTCCACTGGCACAAATCCTCCCATTACTGCGTCCTGCCTCACTCTTTCCACCCCAAATTCACCTCCACATATGGAGACAACACCCATCATTTGTTTGTCCCCTCTCCGCCCTTGGCTACATTTATACCCTCCACAAACAAAGTTATGTTGCGGAGCAGATGTGAAAGACTGTGAGTGTGAAAAAGGACGACATGTGTGTCTTGTCGACGCAGGGAACTGCGGGAAAATAACTCCATTGCACTATCACCATGAGTTCCTGCAGACGTGAACAAATCAGCTCTCACAGACGCCGAGTGCATATTTACAACAGCAAAAACATACAAATAAATAACCAGTCTGAGAAATGAAAGGTAACGCAAGCTGGCTTTTCCCCCCTTGTACAGTGGCCAAACAGCCCTAAATTTACAACGTGCACTGAGACAGTGAAATAAGGTTAGTTCGGATGAAATCATTAAGCAGCATTTCATAAACCACTACTACTAACAAGAGGCAGAGAGACGAGAGGAGAGGAGAGGAGCAGAGGTTACTAGCACTAACAACTAGCACTGAAGGAAGTGAGTAGAGTTGCTAGTCGTGGTAGTGATATTAATCCAGTGGAAGAAGTATGATGTGTACATGTCACCCCTGCTCCTTCTCTTTCTCCTCTGCGTTGCACTGGCCTCACTGCTGCGGTGAGAGGAGGGGCCTGGATGGGGACTGGGGGAGGGCAGGCCTGCATCCCACCCCTCAGGGATAACCATCATCCTCCAGACTGAGAGCCACACGCTGCAAACAGCAGATAAAAACACTGTTACCACAGTAGGCTGTTGAAGGAGGGAGAGGGAAGAAAGGAAGGAAGAAAGAAAGACGACTGGTAGGGAAAACAGAGGAGAAGTAAGGGACAGATTAAAAGCTCGGCAGGACTCAAGGAATGTAGTTTATTTCTCCTCCTCCTCCTCACTTACCCTGACCTTCCTTTTTTTCCCTCTTTCCAATTTACCTCTTTGTCACCACCTCCTTTAATGGCCGTTTCTGTGCTGGGAATGCAGCACGGACGCTTATGATTCCTCTGTCTGAGTTACCACATTGTGACCAAAAGAAAAGGAGAGGAAAGGAAAAGAAAAAGTTCTATTCTTTGTAAAGAAGCAAATAATAGAATAACAGAGACCAGAGTACAGTCCTCTGTTTACTATCAGTGAGGAGCAGTTGTTACTTCAACCTTGAATCTTAATACAACTCCTGTTTGTACCTGTTTAGTGTGTGTGTGTGTGTGTCTCTCTTCTGTGATCATGCCAGTGATACCCAGAATTCTTTGCCTCCTTTCTCCACGGAGCGCCACAAAGAAATCTGTGTTACCATGCCAACCGATCAAAGCGCTCTCTTCTCTCCCATCCCCCTTGTAATTCATTTAGCTGCCCTTCCCTGCTCGCTCAGCCATACCAAAAAACAACAAACTCGCTGGGGTAAATGTCACAAGTGTCCCAATAACATGTGGCCTCGACATTTAAAACACATCGGAGTGCAGCTGCAGCCGGCACTGTCCTGCCAGGTTTCTAGAAGACACTGTATGCAGCCATGTGCGCTTTTTAGAGATGATGTAAATATAAACTTCACATCATGGCAATGTCATGGCTAGAGCTGAAACTACTGAAATTACTCGATTAATCCATTTATCAATCTATTTTGACAATGGATTCATCGGTTTAAAGCTTTTCTTCATTATTAAAACAAGGTTTCTGAGGTTTCAGCTTCTTAAATGTGAATATATTCTTCATTTCTTTGCTCCATCTAATGCATAAATCATTAAAAGTGAATCATTTTGGTACGTGGACAAAACGAGACAGTCGAGAACATCTTCTGACATTTTATGGACCAAACAATCGATAATGAAAATAATTGTTAGCTGCAGCTCTAGTCGTGGCGTTACAGTGCTCTTCTAAAACGAAGTCAGTCCTCCCTGTATGCTTTTCTAGCGTTCCTATAGCATGTTTCTACACTTATAACTTTTGTTCTTCTATAAACAGATGCCGCTGCAGTGGCTTATGTTTATTATACGAGCTCCCACTGGCTCACTAATGCATGGATGGCCATTTGTTATCATTTTAGCAGCAACAAAAACAACAGACAAGCACGCTGCCTTCCATGTGGCACACGTTCTCCTGGCGTCTAGAGACCATACCTCTGTATCAGCTGTTTCTGTAACCAAAAGGTGAGATGTGCCTATGTGCCGAGTTTGTCTCCAAGAAAGAGGACAAATGCTCCCACAACCGCAAAAAAGGAACACAATGTTGAAATAAATGGGATGCCAGGTTGGCGACAAGGACGGGGCGTTGATCAATGTCTGAAGGACTATGGACGATGAAGGTGAATGAGGTGAACAGTGCAGTAGTGAAGAGTGCTTGTATGCTTGTAGGTCTCAGTGATCTCGGTAAATGTGATGCGTGAACATTTTTTTTAAAACAGGCCTACATGTAACAACAAACAGCAGATCCTCCCAAATCTCACATATCCCAAAAAAAAAAACTCCTTCCTTTCTCCCGCAGATCCTCTCATTTGCCGCTGGAGAGCATCGGCGCGCCCGAGTACCAGTGAGAATTGCTGTCTGTGATGCCGCCCCCTAGAGGAAGTGCTATGAACGGCTGACTGTGGCTGCCACTCACTGCAGGGTAGATGTGGCCGATGGAGTCGCTGTGTCGGCCGATGTGGATCTCGTCGTCGTCGTCCTCCGTGGTCTTGCGGTAGACGGGGTTGTCGAAATTCATGCTTTTGGTGTTCTTGCGCCGCCAGTTGCGCCACACCAGGTAACCGCCGGTGCAGAGTAATCCGATGACCACTGTGGCAAGGATAGGGACTGCATGTGTTTAACACACACAACAACAACAACACACGGGCGGGAGCGTTAACACAGCCCAGGGGACACAGAGCGGCGCTTTAAGCACTCTCACACACACACACACACACCGGCCACGCTTTCCTTCATCTGCTGAGGGCTCATTAGTTTCTGACTCTTTTTTAAAAGTCAGATTTAATCAAAGGTAAATCTGTGAACATTTTTAAGGAGAGTACACTCACTAAGAACAGAAAGAAGCAGTCACCAGGAGCACAACATTAAAGTTGTGTTGTTGTAGCACAATTTATTTTTGTAGTCTATCACTGATTACCAGATATTTAAGGTTGTTTTTTTAACTTTCTTTCTTTCTTTTGAGTATGAAATTCAACAACTACAAATCAAATGTAAACTGTATACAGGAAAAGGAAATAATGACTCAAGAAATGCAATATGTAAGGAGATGGAATAAAATATGTAATTGCATGGAGAGCAACTGAAAGATATATACAATAATTATCTTTCTGTTATCCATTTCTGCATAGTTCTTTGATACCCTTACATATTATTATCACTATTAAATGTACACAAAAATGAGGAGTTATTGTATTTGAGGCAGTTTGAATGCACTATCAATATTGTTTTTTGTAAGTATGAAAGAATATCGTGGAATTGCTATAAATATATGCACATGTTAAGTACTGTACATGTAGAGTTCTGTATATTGTGGAATTCTAATGATGAAGAATATATATATATATAAAAAACAGATATCAGTGTTTCACTCACAAGTACTGAATGACTTTCTTCTTCATGCTTGTTTATCATCACAACACTGTGGCAATCGGCATCTTCTCGCAGCACGAGGCAGAACATTTCTTATATTTGGGTACATGTACTATTTTCCTGGGTGAAATGTGCCGTACACTGCATCTACCAGGCGTAGCTATTGTTCAGAACTTCATATACAAAAGGTTGTGGTAGTGAACCACCGTGGAAACCCTGTATCTACCCATTATGATGATTGTTTTGTAAATGAACAGAAACTATGAGCCTCCATACTACTGAACACACACGACATCTAATTGCATTCCCTCTCATTCTCAGTACGGACTCATCAAAAACACACAGACACATGCACAAAGAGCAACAATAAATCCCTGCATGCACTTTCACGCACGTACGGCAAACCCCAACATGCACACACGCACTGAACATCAAGGTTTTGCCTTTAAATCTTCTACCATTCAGTTCCTAAAGCTTGAGATTAGTCGTTTATTAGCATTTTAAATTAGAAATTACTGAAGTGCATTTCAGCATATGATCTTCATGCTACATTTGGGTTTTGAGTTCCACTGCTGGTGTTATTGTATGGGAGTAAAAAATGGACAGGGGAGAAAGAATGAGATAGGCGGTGATGAGATTAGCTCAGTCTCCTTCCATTACCATGTCAGCATGGCTGCCAAGTTGCCCCACAGGACCTGTGCATGTGTGTGTATGGATAGATGGGAGCAATTGAGAGACCATGAGCAAAATGAGTTGTGTGTCAATGAGGATGTGCGTGTAAGCCCCCCCCTTCCTAATTGCACTTTTGTTGGGTAGGCTCTTGAGATCCCTGTAAGAACGGGTTGGAAACCCCAGATCCTCCTTTTTTCTCCGAAATCTCACTTGTTTTATTATTACAAATCCGCTTTTGGATCATTTAGAAAATTCTATGCCAATTAGGGAGCGGCGTAACAGCTTGACTTTAGCTAATAATGATTGTTGGGCCGTGTGTCCCTGGTGGAGCTGTGGGTGGGCGTGGTGCAGAAATCTGGCCCCGGCGGACCTTTAACAATAATTACTGTTCCAAAGCTGCCAAAAAATGCAGAATGGGGCGATTTATGGCTGTGATGAGGGAGCTGGATGGGGGAGGAAGTGGATAGGGCTGACAGTCGCTGTGCTTGATTTAATGAGCTGATATCACAATTTTTTAAAATGAAGAGAGAAGAAAAAAAAAAAATCCCTCATGATGCATGCGTCTAAAATTCAATTCACTTATCATAACTTATTCAATATTAAGGATGAAAGAGAGCTCAATTAACAACATATGGCACTGTAGGGCCGTTTGCACATTCAGCTGATTTCTCTGATAGGTTAGCCATTAAAGAAATACACATTTCTATCGAATTTAATTTAAATCAGCGCTCACATAAGAGATTGACATTACTAAGCTGGTGCAATTGTGAGGAAAATCATTGACTTTGTGAGCCTGAACATTATTAATTCAGCGACTGTGTGTAATGGCATAATATTTTTCCCACTTTAAACTTTAAAATTTCCACTGCCCCAGGGTCAAAAACACAGTTTTATCTCATTAATGTGTCTTTTTCTTTTCCTCCACCTTTCGCTAATGTGTAAAAGATTCTCAGTCTGCTGGGTCAGAGGAGTGAACTTATCGTAGCGTGAGCGAACTGTATGATCAGTCAGGGAGCAGGACATAACTTAGCTGGTCAGACGTGACAGGAAAACATGAATTCTAATTGTTTGTTTGTTAATAATGATAAAAAATGCAAAGGCCTGGTCATCCCTGAATAATGAGGCCTTGAGTGCTGATGGATAGAACCTGACAAAACTATCATTACTACCGTATAGCCGTCAAATATCACTGCTATGACGGACACAGGTCACAAGTACTCACATACAGGTACAACATGCGGGACTTGAGCGACGGGCAGGGACGAAGTAGCAAGGAGGGAGAAGCCGGCAGGCGAAAAGCAACAAATTTAACCAGAAAGTACTCACCAATAGGAATGACTATCCCCAGAACAGCTACCGTGATGTTGTTGCCTATCAGATAGTGATCACTTGAAGCTGGAAAGCATAGGGGAGAGAAAACAAGAAATCAGAAAACTGTGAACAAAGTTTGGTTTCAAAATCATCCCCCACAAAGGAAAAGAATAGAGAAAGCTCGGCATTATGCTATAAAAACATATTTACATAAAACACGGGCGCAGAATACGTCTGATTTCACTTTGGACTGTGGACAAGAGCATGTGCAAATGAAATGCTGATGAATCACATTCATGACTTATATGTGAAGACGAGGGGGGGGGAAAAAAAAGCAATTTCCGAAAAAAACATCACACCATATATTGTTCCACGACAGGATTCAAAAACAAATCTAGATTTAGAAAGAAATGCATTATTGACGTGAGGCTTAAAACAGTCTGGATGTCCTTGTGACCTTGTGTGGAAACATTCTTTTTCTCCGGCTTGTCTTCATATTGTCTCATCATGCAACCCAGGACACATTTGTATTAAAACACCACTTCAACAGGTCAGAGTCGACCTTTGACACTGACCCGGCTCCTACTATCACAAGCATCACCAACAGGTCGCAGTGTGACGCTCAGACGGCCGTGATGAAGTCGAGTGAAGAAGAAGATTAAAAGAACAGATCACAGCACTGGCTGTGCTTAATGACTGGCTCATCCAACGAGGAGAAAGCAAAGGCATATATATTGATAATTAATTGCCTTTTTAATAAAACACACTCGAGGACATAAAGAGGTACAGCGGGCGATGAGACTTCATTATCAGCTGCTGTATTTCTTTATGTTCTGAGTTCACAGAGGCATTTTTATTTTCTTTTAAATGATGTGCAACTTCCATGGATAATTCCATAATAAAATTAAAAAAAGTGAAAATTCAATTTGTTTTTGTCAGTTCTGCATTAAAATGTGAAACATATGTAAAACAATACGATACGAATACAATACTAATGTTACATATTTAGTCGACGAGTGCATTAGCCAACATTATCCGTTAGCCGCTAATGGCCATTAGCCACATTTTTTTTCCAACCCTCTCTAAATCCATAGAAATCCATATTTACATGATGGATGCTGCTTCAACTTCCAGAACAAAACCCCTTGAGTCGCGCTGATAGATTGTCACTGGCAGCAGCAGCGGCGGCGAAGATTAAGATTCCCATGATCCCACGCTGCTTCCTGACATCCAACTAAATGTCTTTTGTTATTGAAATGAAAATGGCATGCGTTTAAACATTGCAATAATAGCTATTGCAAGTCATTTTGTGAGAATCGTAATATCAGATGCACACACTGCTCATCTGCTGCACACCTTTATTAAAACAAGTCCTCCATAGTTAAAGGCCGATAAGAGTTTATGTGCCAGGCTGCAGTAGTGAGATAGTACAGTAGGGGAATGGGCTGCTAAATAACTAACTTTTACCTTGCTTTATTTAATTAACTCAAACTGAAGAGCCTCATTAAGTTCAGATTAACTTAAAACTTGCTTTCGAGCTAAGGGAGAGGACTGTGGATTTTGCCTCTCATCACTTACTGCACATTGGAAGTGCCTTGGGAGAAATCTCACTCTAATTGTGAACTAATCCTTTAACAGCGAGACAGTCTTTTCTTGTCCACTACTGCTTAAAGATTGATGACTGTTACTGGCATCAGCACCAGCTGTTTTTTTGTCTTCTTTTAATCTCCCGGTTCTCGCTTGCTGCACTGTGCCAGCTGCAGCGCCACACATGTGGAACAGCTGATGCCGGCAAACTTGACAGTGTGCACTGAGTTAGAAATTATAACACATGGCCTGTGAGTTTGGAGAAGCGCCTTCCTTGTTCGTGCCCCATTTTCTCAGCCGTGTCTGCTCCACCTCTCATCTGAGCATCTGTGGTGGGGTGAGGAGGCTGACAACTTCAGAGACTAGAGGAAACATGCTCTTGCTTCAAATGAAAAACCCAGGCCACTAAAGTGATGCGACTATCTGGAGCAGGCATTTATTCACAGAAAATCACTTTGTCACTGCTCTGCTCACTGCTTTTCTCCCCTATCCTGTATCTCTTCGTGTATCTCATTGTGTATGCCGTTTCCCCCGAAACAGATTGTCTTTTTTTTAACTGCCATCTCCACCTCTCGAAGGCTGGACTGCCTTGATCCTTTTCCCTCCACGCTCCCTCCTGTTCCTCTATGTTGTCTTTATCGCTTCACACTCTAACCTCTTTATGTAACACTTCATTTTACTCCTTGCTTTGCCTCATTTCCCTGCTCTCCTCTTGTCCCTGCCCCCGACTCTCACACTCATCTAAAACTTTTCATTATCCTTCCCCGATCCTCTCCCTCTGTTTACCTTTTCATCATTAAACCTTGCTTTGCTGGTTTTACAATATAATGAGGAAAAGTCTCTGCTGTAAATGCAATAGTGTAAAACTAGAGTTCAAACACTGCACAGCCACAAGGTAACCGCTACTTTTATTCTCTTTTGGGCAGTAAACTACATCATATTAGCATCAAAACAATCCTGGAGAGCACAGTGCTGCAGTGATGCATTTAGAGGCTGATCTTCGCACGTCTGAGCATCTCTTGTTTAATGTCTCCATGTAGCAAAGGTGAGAAGAAGCAGAAAGCTGCAAATTACAATACAGCATGTGGCGCCCGGCGCTTCGGTTGTGTGCCGCTGTCAAAGATTCTCCTCTGCTTCCAAATGCCATTTACGTCTAAGCATGGCTTTTTGAGCCATTGTTAGTGCCGTTTTATTCAGCTGTTGTCTGTCTGGGCAACAAACTGTAAACTAGTATTATTTCTTGCGCGCCAGTAAAGCTTGGTTGGTGTGAGAACAAAAAAAAATGCTGCCAAGGAGAGAAAGTGAAAGAGAGGAGGAGGAGGAGAGACTAAGAGGGTGAGACCGAGGAGACAAAGAGAGTGAGAGAGGCTGTCAGAAAGTAAGGATGAGTGATGAGAGTTGCAAGGCAAGAATGGAGGGGACTGTCATTTGTTAGCGCTGACAGCTCTGTTACACGCTGCTCATCAGGGACCAACAGCAAGCAGCCCGAGAGATACACTCACGCATGTAGTTGCATGTATATCTTCGTGAAGACGGAAAAAGGTAGAAACCAAATGCAAGCGACAACATTTTGGCGGGTTATTACAACTTTAGCCTTTTTTTTCAGACTGTTAAAGACCTGGTTTTGAGGCCACGTCCAGACGGAAACGGCACGAAGTGTAAATGATCTTCTTCGGCATCGTTTCAGGGGTGCTGTGTGGATGGAGATATTTCCTGAAAAGATGCCGTGTTTACAGGGAACTCTTTGAAAACAGCAAAGAAGAAGAAGTAGATGGTAACTCGAAACACTGCAGTTCATACGACAGAACTGTAAGTTGCACCAAAACACAGAGAAGAAGACGTCGTACACATTACAGATATAATAACAGAGACAGAATGAGCCGAGCCAGGGGAAAGACAGGGAAATAGTCTTTTCAGACTGACTTTAGTTACCTTTCATTGACAGTAGCTGGTAAAACTGTCAAACAACCATCTCCAAACATTGAATGAATGAATGAATGACAGCGCAAGAGAGAGAGAGGCGGGAATATGACGTCATCGTCTCCCTAAAGTAGCGTATTCGCCGTCTACACGTAAACAAAACCCCTTAGGGTAAGATTAAGGGTTAAGTTTAGGTATTTAGTTGTGATGGTTAAAGTTAGGGTAAGGGGCTAGAGTGTCCTCACTCAGACTGACAGTGAAAGAGACAGAAAGAAGGAGAAACTGATAGTATTGGTATTGAAGTATTGGTTTCCAGCTCCATGCTGTGTTAATGGCAGGTGTTATCTGTGGTAATTGCACACACACACACACACACACACACACATCTACTTCACACAAACTCACATTCCCGTGCACCATTCCAGCTCAACACGATCTTTACCTCTGTGGGAGAGGTTGCCATTGCTCTCTCTCTGAATGCTGTTTGGGGCCACTGGGCTGAGCAGAGGCGTGTGGGTGGTGGTCGACGTCTGAATTGTGCTGCTGAGTCTGGTCGCCTCTCTTCCCGTGGCGGCGGAGGTGCGAGTGTGCGGAGTGGTCGTTCTTCTGGGGATCTGAGGAGAGGCCGTTGTCATCGGGCGTCTGGTTGCGGGTCTGACTGTGGTCGCTGCAGAGGTGCCGGTGGTGCTCGTCACAGTGGTGGCGGTGCCGGTGGTAGGGGGAGGTGTGGTGGTGGTGGTGGTTACCGTTGTGGTAGTTGTTGTGCTGGTGGTGGTTGTGGTGGGAGTTGTGGTTGTCGGAGCAGCTGTTGTGGTTGCTCTGGCTCGAACTGCACAAAAGAAAAAGTTACACACAAATGTTGGCAGAGCAAATAAAAACAATGATTTTCACTTCAGTTTCTGCTGATTTATCAATAGACAGCATGAAGAAGGAAATCAGATATATTAATTAAACAGAGTACGACGTGATCCTGCAGTTTAAACAGAGTTTAAACTTTTCAGCTTCCGGGACTCATTTTGTCAGGTCTGAAATTTTTCAATTGCACATAAAAAACAAAAACAATTGCACTGAAAGTCGGTCGTTGTTGGTGTTTCATGACAGTACTTATTATTATTATTATCTTATTTATTCAGATTCCATTTTTTAACAGCTGTTGGCATCTATAATGTTGCAAAACTGCCTCCTTTAAAAGATTGTAACAAATGTGACCAGTGAATTTTGTGTTAAGAGATAACATGGCTCCTCTGGTCCACTGTCACTTTCACCACCATTTTTTCACCTCCAACTCTCCCTCTTATTACTTTAATGTGCATCAATATTACAAAAACCACATATGCAAAGGTCATGCCTTTCTGTTTGTGCTATCAAGGGAATTGCAAACACTATTTCTCAAGGTTTTAATAGATGTTCCAAAATAGCAACATAAAGCAGGATACCAAAGAGACATACAATCACCAACTCTCAGCAGAAATGCCTGTACTACATTAGGAAGGTTTTTATAAATGTGAGTGTAAATGTTCTCTCTCTCACTCTCTTCCCCTCTCTAATTGTTCACTTAATCACCATGTTCTCTCTCCTCAGATCCACTCACTGAACAGTGGCCTAAATATAATCGTCTGCCGCACTCGTTTTCTGTGTCAGCACCTCCCTTTAACTCACCTGCTCAAACATCAAGTGCAAAACAGAGAGGATGCATTGAGGATAAACACTTAACTGATGTAGCGACTGTAGCGAGGCAGGCGTACAGGCAGAGCGGTGAAATAGGTCAGAGAAATAATGAACATGGGCTGGGAACACAGATAAGCTCAGGGAATCCCTGACCCACTTCACAAAATTGTGTTACTGTCAGCACAGGTATCAAACGCACCAAAGGAATCGACTTTTGGGTCCATTATAATCAATGGAAAAAGGATTGTGGGATATAACTCACACTGTTCACAGCTGATACTGGTGAGAATGTGATTTGTACAAAACCTATAGTAAAAAGGCGGCTTTGTTATGGTTTGAGACAAATATTATGAACAATATAATGACAGATTTATTCAACAAAATACTTGTTATTTACAACTTTTACTGTACATGTTTAATGTTCTAAAAGGATTCAGTGCACAAGTCTGGGATTATTACTCAAACGGGAATCTCAATATTTGATAAAACAAAATGTAGTGCTGAAATTCCCCTTATAAAGTACAGAAGAGTATTAGGACCACATTTAAAAAAAATAAATAAAATGGCATGAATAATGAGAATAAATCAGAGATTAAAGTCGGAATTAAAAAAATCACTTTTTGTGAAATTTGGTGGAATTCCATTTTAAAATCTCAGAATTCTGACTTTTTCCCACAGAATTCTGACTTTTATTCTCACAATTCTGACTTTTTCCCACAGAATTCTGACTTTTATTCTCAGAATTCTGACTTTTATTCTCAGAATTCTGACTTTTTCCCACAGAATTCTGACTTTTATTCTCAGACTTTTTCCTCAGTATCCTGTAGTTGTTTTGTTTAACTATCTTTCAAAAACATGTTTTAAATGTGGCCTTAACACTCTTCCGTAATAAAGAAATTGATTTGGTAAAGAAATAGTTTTACACAGCTCATCATGTGTAGGTTTAGGAACCCTTAAATATCATCATAGTCTGACACTATCATTTCAGTGACTGATGTAGAAGTCATGTGACATTTCCCAGTGAATTCCTCCAGCTTGCTACGTTAACATCCACACTGTGTGATTAATGGGTTCACAGTGTGTCAGACTCACCTATAGCACAGCGTCTCATGTCTGGTCCTAGTTCCATGCCATCAGGACAGGCACACGTGTACTTGGGGGAGTGGTCTGTGATCTGAGGGGCCTTCAGACAGAGATACTCACAGCCACCGTTGGGCAGACTCCCCATATTACACGTGTCTGGGGCTGCGGGGACAAAAGAAGACAGACAGGGGGATTAGTGGCAGGGTGACGTGGTGTAAATGGAGTAGTCAAAACATTTTGGGTCAAGAGCTGCTGAAACTAAGCCTCAAACATACTTTACACCTGCTTCGAATTAAGACGAAATGGAGCCATTTGAACATGTCATGACCCAACAATGATAACACATTTCACTTTCATGCTGGGACAAAAGGGACAGAGGAAGAAGAGTAGAGGAAGAAGAAAAGAGAGGACTTGGGGGGCAAAAGAGGAAAAAGTAGCAAAAACATTGGATGAGATATAAAAAAAAAAAATGTAGGACATAAGGATTGAGAGAAAAGGTGAGAAAAAATATCTGGAAGGTGTAATATGTGATGACTTTCGGTTTTGTCGTACTCAACCATATTTACAGACAAATTAAAGGTGATACCAGATTTGATCAAATATTCCCGCTCCTCAGACACATACGTAGTGTGGAGTTGCTTCATCAAATATTTAATTCACACTTTTAGGCCTCTTTGTTCTTACGACTTGTTGGCATTTTAGAGAGAACATGCTAATTTCTGCGATATTTCTTTGAGCAGAAATCCTGATTTATTAATGAGAGAATACAAATAACTCCCAACCGGCACTGAGACACTAGAGTGAGGGGAGAAAACAAGAAAAGCATACAGCACTCGCAGCAGCAAATTGCACACAAACACACGTGGGAATAAACAGATACTGGCACTTGATGTGCTCAGCACTTTTCAATCGAATTCCATGTATGAGGTTATTTGTTGTTTGTTGTTTTGGGCCGTCCTAACAAAACGTGTTATTTGGTCTACACATTAATATTTCCAGATTCTGGTATTAAGACGTGCAAAACTGAGAGGAATTAGGATTTTGTGTTGGTACTTGTCATGTTGTCTATGTCTATGTGCAATCGTGTAAAAGTCCAGTGTGTAGGAAGATTTACAGCCTGAAATTGAATATACTACTAAGTATGTTGAATGTAAAATTGCTCTAAAATAAAATAAAAAACTAAGAATAAACCTTTTTTATGTACTTTAGGGAAAGGTACTCTACCATTTTGAACAACCATGTTTTCTACAGCAGCCTGACCTGACTGTCTGTTTCCCATTTTAAAACGGAAGCTCATTACGCAATCAAAGAAGAACAACATCCTCGCTGGTATGTGAAGACCACTCCAATTCTCTGATGTGCTTGGGAAATCAAGGGGTGAGCAAAGGAGCCGGTGTTACAATAATTACAATAAATACAATGTCGCTAATTTGTACACACTCGACCTTTAAGAAGACCTGCGCTGTCACCCCGGTGTTGTCACTTATTCCATCTATTCATTCCTCTGCTCCAGTTGGATGGAGCTGTGCTCAGAAATGTGATGTGTACACACTTACATGATGGCACATGGCATGATTACTGCCCATGACTCCAAATTAGCTCCATTAAGCGATAAAAAACCCCCCTAGTCTTCTGTGTTGTCGCTGCATGTGCACGTCTTACCCTTCGGCTGCCTCTGCTCGTGAAACACGATGAGGTCCAGCGGGTTGTTGAGGTGCTCCGCCACCTTTGAGACATCGTGTCCCGTCAGTCGGTTGACACTGTATATGGCTTCGTCCTCCAAGTCTGTCCAATATATGTGATCCTGTGTTGGAAACAAACAAACACATAAATACATAGTACAGTGTAAGTTTAATAGAGTGACAAATAACCCTTACGCTTTTTCAGAAACATTTTATTAATTTATTATCCAGCTACAACTGCAACACATTTAACACAATGAATTTGCTTTTCATCTCTTTAACAGCGATTGTTAAAAAACTTGCACAAGGGAGTCATATGGGATTTTGCTTTTAGAGATGAAAGAGTGTAAGTGAACACATTGTGCAGCTTGCAGAAAAAATATCAGCACACTGTAAAAAAAGGCTGTTCAATTAAATTCACAAATGTCTCAGCTTTGTTTTTATTGGGGGGATCTTTTAACAAACTGTCTGTGTACAAACTATGCCCTGGAGGATTTGAGACAGAGTGGGACCTTCATTCTCTCTACTCATCAGTTTTGGGTTTTTTTCAGTTTCATTTGAAGCTCGTTAATTTTTAGGCTCACATTTGTGCTGTGTTCTGTTCACTTTGGCCCAGCATTGTCTTTTATTTTCTTACAGCACTAGCTCAGCCAACACTGAGTGAGCAAAGGATAAAACAAAATTGACCGGACTCTGTTTATCCTCACCGTAGGTGCTCAGTCAACGCGTTTACATGCACAGTCTAATCCAGCAACCGGACAACTCGCCGTGTCCGAGTGCACATGCGGAGGAGAAAATACATTTAATGACCATGTACGTGTGACTCCGCCTCTGTAGGTGGCGCAGTATCTCTCTATAAGCTAGTGCATATTGAATCAGTTTCCTGTTGAGCTTTACGTCACAGAAAAACAAACACCAAATGGTGAGAT
Organism: Solea senegalensis; assembly: GCF_019176455.1. Taxonomy (NCBI): domain Eukaryota; kingdom Metazoa; phylum Chordata; class Actinopteri; order Pleuronectiformes; family Soleidae; genus Solea; species Solea senegalensis. The sequence goes on along the minus strand of NC_058034.1, from coordinate 12,532,280 downwards.
GGCTCGAGCTGTGGTTCTGTATGTTTGTTTTGTACCTGCTGTACATGTTAATTGTGATACTAAACTGCAGTTTATACGTTGTCTCCTTAAACTTCTGGGTCAAAGACCGGGGGGTCCGACTCCAGTCTCACTAAGTGTATACAAGCAGGAGTAATCGGACTATGAACCGCATAATCCCGGTATGACTTACTCAATTTAAGTCAGACTAACGTGTTTACATGACCTTAAAAAAACAAATACCATGTACCATTGACACAAGAGTGGAATAAAAGAAAGGCAATGGCAACATTTTAAAGCAGTAGCTGGTGTCTGACCAGAGGTCAGATTTTTTTTTCCCAACAAGTCGCACCTGAAACAGTAAATAACACAAAAAGAATTTAGTTACACCTTAAATAAATAACAGACTGACCAACTGGCAGGGGAAAAAAGACTTGTGGGTTATTGTTTCAACGTGTCATTCAATTTTGGTTTAAGGAGGAAAACCACATCATAACGATCATTACTACTGAATCACAATACGATATCAACCGAATGCTGACAAAAGCACATCATCCCACGCACTCTTTGTAGCTCTGAAGTGCATTCTGTGTTGTACCGTGTCCTGTTTATGCTGACATCAGGGATGTGCTTTTTAGTAGAATGCCCTTCGTGAGAGATGATTTCTTTTGGATGGATGGATGGATGGATGAGTATGAAATACATGAATTGTGTGGGCGGCGCCGCACGAGGGCACTGCAACTGTCATCTTTTTTTAATGCCTTATAAACCAATGAGGGTTGGATCACTTTGGGAATGACACTTAAATAGTGAATGCATAAATCAGTCATGTAGCTCCTGCTGTAAATAGCCCCCTTGTGGTAAGAGCGGTTGCCTCTAGAGTGGGAGATGGGCAGTTTAAACCCCGGCTGCTTACCATTAGAAACGCTCAATTTGCTTCATGCAACAGAAACCAGAGATCAGCAACCCACTGGATGCTCCTTAATGGAGCGTGTGAAATACTCATACAACCGACTACCTTTGTGTAGAAAATTAAATAATTATAATGACTTGTTCCGCCATTTGCTGCTGTTATTTACACGGACATAAAACAATAAATACTGCAGGCGTAGACATGTGAGGTTATTCACTCATGATCCTTTCTCATTCTCCTGTCATCTGTCTAAAAGCCCTCTTCACGCCACTCTACTACGGTGCCCGGTTTCTATGGCAACCGCAGATTGCTTCATCTGCACTGGAAACACATCAATTAAGAAAAGAACAGAGAATTACAGTGAAAAAAAAAACACGGAGATGCTGTGATCAAGGGGGCAGGTTCCAAAAAAAAAAAAAAAAAAAAAAAGGAGAACATTTCAGGAGATAAGTGTGTGCCAGACAAAAGGTCGTGTTGGCTCCCATTTGTATTTTTTTTTCATTCAGCAGAGATGGTGTTTACAGTTTTATGGTCTCCTCCAAAGGTCAAGAACCTGTATGGATCCAAACACAGATTTGTCTAGTGTGTGTATTTATGGCTGCATGTGCATGCCTGTGTATGGTCGAGCTGTAATCCCTGTTCTCCCTTTGTGCTCGGTTATCATTCGACTTAACCTTTTTCTCTCGATGCTTCTCTTCCATCTTTCACTGTGCTCCCTATCACCCATCTCTCAGATTCTGATAACCTTTACTCGTGTGACAGCAGTGCTGAAACAATGAAAGACAAATATCAGCCATGGTCATAACACAATTCTCAAATATCTATCGTTTCGCTGCTCCCTTTGCCTCCTTTCTCTGCAGATGTCTCTCTCTCTGTCTCTCTGACAAGCCTTTCCTCTGCTCTTCTCCTTCTAACATTCAGTCACAGCATCTGTTACTTTTTGTTACCCCTTGAAAGCACTGCAGACCCAAAGCGGGTCAGCGCCCCTCATTGTACGATCAAGGTAAACCCTTCATGTGTGGAAGGATAAACCAGGTGTGCGAGCACAAGCTCCCCCTAATCACACAGCTTTGCCTCACTTCATTCAGAGTGGTCCATCTGTGGTTGTCAAGGAGATGGGCGCGCGCTGTATCTAAATGGACGTGGAGTGTTTTTGGTGATAAGGGGAGAGAAGCGTTTGATGATTTTGTCATGACGCTGTCCCACAAGAACGAACGCCGAGGCCTTTTGACTGCCACATCCGTGTGACGTGCCTTTGCTTGTCATGCCAGAAACCTACAAATAAAAGCTCAAACAAAACAATCGCACACAAACTTTTCACTTTCATGTGTTTCCTTTGTTGTATGAACCCATGTTATAAAATACTACTGTGGAATCTTCTGTTCACCTCTGCTTTCACACCGCCACCGACTGTAATGTTGTTGTGGTTTGTCAACCATGCTTAAACCTTCATGGATATTCACTTTAGCTGCACTTTTTATTTTATTCCTATGCGACTGTGAGAGTGTGTTTTACTTTGACAACTGTCCAACTCTCGCAAAATGTCTTTTTAATTTAGTCGAGGCAAACACGGCCACATTTTGCTGCACCTGTGAGGATGCAGATGCTTTACAACCTGCATGCTGGAGCTCATGGCAGAAGAATAAACACAAGCCCTAACATCTTATTTCTTTGTCTCCCTGATCATATTTTACGTCTTTCAGTCACCGCCCTCCTCTCGGCTTCTTCCGCCCAAACACATCTCATCTTCTCTCCTATTCCCTCAAGTCAAACAAAGAAAAGGAAGAAAAAAAAAAAAATGCAATGACACTAAAGCAAGAGAAGGAGAAAACGTTCCTCTCTGCGCGTCCGTGTGATCCACATTTCCCCAGGGCTTTGTGACTTGGGTGGGGGGTTGGACACCGACTGGAAGGATTCTGTAAGAGTCTGTTTGGTGTTAGCATTTTTTTTAAGACTTTGATATATCGTACAAATCAATGTCTGTTCTATGTGGCATTAGAAAAAAAACACATCAGCACAAATATGAAGACGGCAGATGATACTTTAAAGGGGAATTCCCTTTACAAAAGGTTTCATAATTAGTCATAGAAATAGCACCATTCTGAGTGGTATCCATAAAAAGTGTGGACAATAATAAACTGCACAAATTACTGATGCAATCACCTTAAGGGGACAGGATCCAAAGGATTGAAAAGATCCATAAGATTTAAATGAACTTGAAATTGACCTTAATTGTGGCGTACACCCACACTTCATTAAAAAAAAACAAAAATTTTGTTTAATCTTCATCTTGAATTAACTACAAATCCAGTGTGGAGAATGAGGAAGGATTTAAGAAAAAAAAAAGCAGTACAATTTATATGAATATGTTAATAGGCTGCTTAAAAGTGAAACAATACGACAAGAGATTAGATAAATGACACCGCGTTGGGTCGTGCCAGTCTGACAACGTGTGATGAGGAGAGATAGTCAAATGAATCTGATGTGATCTGGATGGTGGAGTAGGTCTTAAATAACAGCGCGTGCCGCGATAAGAGCAGGAATTGTAAGCTCGGGCTTCAATTGTACAACAGATGATGCTTCTGTTCAGTTTAAGAGGAGTTAAATGTTCTCAAAATTCTATTTCACATGTCATGACTGGGCCTATTTAGGTTGGTGTAGTGTTTAGCCCTCTTGCTTTTGCAGCAAGAAGACCCGGGTTTGTGACCCTGTCGGAAACAAGTGCCTCTCTTCATGGAGGTTCCATGTTCTCCCTGTGTGTGCGTGGGTTTTCTCTGGTTTCCTCCCACAGTCTAAAGACGTGCAGATTTGGGGATTAGATAGGAATTGAACACTGTAAGTTAACTGTAGGTGTGAGTGTCAACTGAGATTGGCACAGCACCCCCCGCGACCCTCATGTGGAGGATAAAGCGGTAGAAGATAGATGGATGGAGACTCTGAGGCCAAAAATGCTCCTGTTTGGACCCGGACTACCTGCTGCACCATTAACAGGTTTTTAATTTGTTCAGTATCATAAGCAGAACAGAACAAAGCGCAGAAGAGCTGAGGGCCATTAATCTCTTGGGATGAACTTTCACTGCTGCCTGAAACATTGCTTTTATTCATCTCCCTTACAAACACACACACACACACACAGGCACACATTCACACAGCTGGAGATGATGGATGTCCCCTCTCCTCTTTTTCTTTCTCATCATCACAGTGTGTGGCGCGGAACATGCTTCACCTCCCCTCTCCCTCTCTCTCTTCTTCTCATCTTCACCTCCTCTGCTTCTCTTTCCCACCGTTCAAACCTTCTGTATTGGATGGGCTCTAACAGACTTACTTACTTACTCCTGCCGCAATAAATACACTCAAATTAGTTTCATTGATTGCTGGACTCAACTGTGACTCCACACACTCACTAACTTTGAAATAGGGGGGTGGAGTGGCTCAGTGTTTAAGACCCTACCCTGTGTGCGAAAGACATCATGGTCGCAAGTTCGATTCCACCCCTGGCTGATTGTACTCAATTCCATTGTAAGTCGCTTTGGATAAAAGCGTCTGCTAAATGACATGTAATGTAAAAATAACCGTCCTCTAAGGTGAATCCTGCTACTGTAAACAAACCCCACCACCAGTTTCCACTCATTTCTTATTTCACATAATTTTTCTGAACTTCTATGTGATTCATACAAAAACAAGCTACATCACAGGCAATCCCTGTGTCAAAGTGTGCATCCATCATATCACTATAGCAGCAAAAACGAATATCCAATGCCTACATCTGACTTACTAAAAATCTAGAAACACAAAACCACACGGGCAACAAACGAACGGCAGGGAAAAAAATACGGCCAGACCAATTTGTCTGTGTGTATCTACAGCATCTACTGGAGGTCGAATAAGGCCATAAGCATCTGCGTTAACTTTTAAGTAGATATCTCTCGCACCATCACTGCCAACTGCTTGCAGGAACTCCATGCCAAGTCCCAGCAAAGAAAAGTAAATGAACAAAATATATCTTCACTTTGTTTCAAGGTTATTATTCCTCCATTTTCTATTTAAATACTGGACATAGCTTCATTTGAGCCACTAAATCAAGCTAGTTATAACTCATTTCACCCTTTTGCCAAAAGAGGCTGCATAATTCATTCGATATAGCTTTAATTTTTAATACACAGTATTATGGACCGAGACCCATTTGGTGCACATGTGCGGGATTATGTTAATGGGACAGATGCCACCGGCAAAACAATCTTAATTTAAACGGCGGCATCATCACAAGCAGGCCAATAATGCATCTGATGAAATGTTCTGCCTTCGACGTGTTTACCTATATCACACTGCATCTATCTATCATTTACGGGCAATCACATCAAAACATTGGTATGGTGCCAAAGTTAAAACATATCAAATCAAAGGTCATAAAGTTTTACAGCCTTGTTTGAGCATCAGCACTGTGAGATACGCCTATAATATTCATCATATCATGATAAGGGCTTCATTGTAACATCAGTCACATCAGCCTCTCACGCACCTCAAACACAGTGAGGGCAAACGGGTGTCCCAGGTGATGATGGGAGGACAGCAGCACTCGGCGGTTGTCTCCATTCAGATCCACACTGGACAGCAGGTGCAGCTTGGAGTCCACCCAGTACAGACGCCTGTTGGACAAGTCTGTGACGAGAGAGGAGGGAAAGAAAGGGAGACGGATGAAGAGAGGGAGAGAGAAGTCAGACCTACAGGGTGAAATGTGTGTGAATGCAATGGCCCAGTAGCTACACCATCAATCTTCTTTGACATGACAGCTGAGACCCTGCGCTGAGAAAACACAGATGTGATTGTTATATTGCTGGTTGACTTCTTTGCTGAGGGACAAAAAATACACGTGCCCTTGAGCAAACTGATTACTCTTGCCGGACTTCTTTAAAGGTTAAAGTCTCGGATAGTGTTTAAATTACGACTCTTGTGCCTTTGCTGCGGGCCACGGTAAAGCGGGGCGGTTAGCTGAGTGTATGCAGATTGCACTATATTTGACAGCAAAGGACGTAATCTCAGCGCGGCTTTGCTCGTACGGAGCACTTACGCACAGTATGTCGATGTCTAAATGTGAAAAGAAGCATGCAAGATTTCAGATCTCCCTCCATGTACTTCCTGTCTGAAACTGACACTCGTTATTTTAAAACTGTCAAATAATAAAAAAAAACGACGTGCACATCTGTATGAAAACATGTTTTGACACGTTAAATGAAACATTTAAATGGGGCATCTTTAAAAGCAAAAATCAGAAATCTTCAGACAATGTAACCACCAGGAGACTTGAATAGCAGTCGTCAACACTGTCTCATTGACATAACAATAATGACTTTCCCATTGATAGAGCAGGCATCTGATTATACGCTTAAGTCAATTAAAGACGTATCCATGTTCAACGGAATGCCAAGAAGAGAAAACAAAGAAACTACAGAGTGATTTTCATTCACAGCTTGACCTGTTCAAAAATCAATGACTGAGGGAAAATAATTCACCTCTTCTCCCGCAGCATTATAGAGCGCCGCTTGTCAAGTCTTTCATTCACCTTTTGTCAAAAAAATAATTTGTTTTCATACAGATGCGGCGACACCTCAATTCCGCAGAGGGTGGCTAACCGCGTGCCTCTCTTTCTCCTCAGGCAAGGGCAACTGAGAGAAATTGGCTCGGGCCACGGAGGGAGTTGAACGGAGTGATGGTAGGTATCGATGGCACATAGCGTCTGGCTTATTAATTCAGAGGCCTGTGTTCGCCGGGCTTGATTGATGAGAGCCAGACACAAACTGAGTCACAACAATAAGAACTACTCAGGGGCTGCAAAGACCTCTGACTGTTTTGTTCTCTCAGCTTTGGCTGTTTTCCCCCTCCTCTCCTCTTATCATCTCTTTTCTCTTTATTTTCGTTGATTTTTTTTGATGGACCTGCAGAGACATCGTCTTCAAACTCTCAGCTCCCAGCGATGGCAGAATTCACTGTCTCTCGATCAACTTTTGATGATTTTACTCACCCAGGGTGATTCCATTGGGCCACTCGATGTGTTCAGACACCAGAACTTGACGGTCCACTCCATTCATCCCAGCCTTCTCAATTTTGGCTTGACCTCCCCAGTCTGACCAGTACATAAACCTGTGGAAACATATACTGACAGGTCAGACGTTAACATCACAGTTGCAGGTTCTGTAAACTTCCTAAAACTGTGTGTGCTCAGGAGGCATCTATGAAAGCCTGGAGTTATATGTATGTACTGAATATAAGTAGTTTGTAGTAGTTTTTTAAAGTTGGACTAACACGTCCACATAATACAATCAGGTGTTAAATTATGATGTACAGGGCACTCCACATTTCCCAGCCAGTATACATGAGAGGAAGACAACAGTGAGAACAACATGGCGGCAGATACATGTTTTTGGACTGTCAAGGACACAAAGGTGGACTTGGAATAGTGCTAACAAATAACAAGCTGAAAGGGGACATATTCTTATTTTGTTTGATTCCCGTTTCCCATTTCTTGTATCAATCGTTTGTGGCTTAGTGTTTCAGGCGGTTGGTCGGTCTGCTGGGAGGAGTCTTTGAGTCACACACCTGCGACCCATCATCTCATCATCGCCCGCTGCTTCATATTCTGTGGTTTTGCATTCACTCCTCGCTAGTACGTCTTGCCTCCACACGCGGTATCAGAGTCCCCCAGTGCTTAACTAGTATTTTTTTTTTTCCCGTCCACTAACTGTTAGTGTTTCTTTTTCACTTTCAGTCTCCTGACTCTGACTTTTGCCAGCAAGCCAGGCCAGCCTCTGCTCTTTTTGTTGGAATCCTCATGGCTTGACTTTGTGTTCCTTAGTTTTTGGTTCTTTATAATAAATCCTTTTGTTACCTTTTTTCAAGTCTTGACCTCCGCTTAGCTGGGGTTCAGTTTGCCTTTTTTTTTACTTTTTATAATCGTCACACATGCTGCCATAATAGTGTAACAAAGGCAGACACACTTCATGGGGTGAAGGTTCCTGGCTCCTTGGGCAAGAAACTTATTCCCAGCACTGGAAGTTTGGGGGTTCCATTCCTGGCTCCTGCATGACTGTGTCGGTAGTGTGTGAATTAGTATGAAAGATGTGTGATAGAAAATATGCAGCACATCGATGCGCTGTGTGAATGTCAGAACTGTCGTGTTCAAGCAAGAATAGACGACTACAAAAGCGATATATAAATACACCATTTGCCATAAACACAGATAATTCCCCACTTGTGCTTGTATACTGGGACAAGGACAGTTTGAAATAACTGAAAAATGCTGCATCTGTAGTGACGTTTGTAAAGTGTGAAGCTGCTTAATGCCACAGATAAGTGTCTCTCCTCATAATAACACTGGCTGTTAACCCATTCAAGCAATGACGGTGTCTGAAATGTTAAGGATTGCGACAATGACCACAGGCGTGTTTGTCCGTCCACACGGTCATCAGTCAGCTTTTCTTGCACCATCATTACAAAAACCACTGCACTCTTAAATTTTCCCCACTCACCCTTGGTGTGGATCCACTGCGATGGCCCGTGGCTCACTCAGCTCAGTGGCTATCAGCACTTTCCTCTTCATGCCGTCTCCCGTGGCAACTGAGATGCTCTTGTTGCCAGAGTCGGTCCAGTAGATGTTCTTATGGACCCAGTCGACTGCGAGGCCCTCGGGGGAGTCGAGAGAGTCGATGAGCGTCACCTGCTGCGATGCGTCACTGGCCTTGTTGATGTAAGCACTGGTGGATGATAGAGAAGAGGTGTGGAAGTTAGTGTTGTGGAAATGATGGCGGGGTAAACCCCATGAACAGACAGCAAGAATCCATCATAAAAGTTGTTCTTGCTCATCTTTTCTGATTCCTTTTCTTGTAAAGACAGACTGGAGCACACCATATGCCTTTGAAACCTAGTTAGACATGGTATTCTTCCATGTCAGGGGCACCCAAACCTAACACCTCTATAACAAGCTCAAACCACCCACTAACCAGCCTCTTCCAGAGAAAACGAGTCCGTCTTCATCTACCAGTGACTGACAAAACATCCTGACTAACTTTTTGTGTTGTCACCCTTCCTATTATATATGCAGAACTCTCTCTTATACTTATTATTTCCTTTCCTCTCCATTTCCATGTGAAGTTCACTCTGACAATGAACATAATTGTTTTAAACACATAAAGCCTGGAAAATAAGACACTACAGGGAAACCTTGAGAGGATTGGAAAGAAAATGTCTCCACCTGCTCCCAATCATCACAAATAAGTAGAATAAAATAAGACCCTGTCGACCTTGTATTGACACAATGAGTTAAGTACGACTGTTCACACCTGGTATTAAAATACATCCTGGATGCGTCACCACATGACATCGGATCTGGTGTCCCTGCTCTTTTTTTAAGTTTTAAATGAAGTTTTTATGTGTTCACATGCTGCTGTCACATGAAATGAGCCATCATTTGACCATCAGTGTTAATCCTGTGGCAGTGACTAGTGAAACCGAGGCTGACAGCTGAAGAGGTGGTCAGAGCAGCAGGAATGGGAGGAGCAGCTTAACCGCAGAGGAGGCAGGTATAGGTGGCGAGATTAGGGATGAGGTCGAGATGAATGAGTCAGACTCGGGAGCAGATTGTGCTGTTAATTACGGTTTGCCACTCCAGACGTCTTCATGAATGAGGTTACAGGAAGCCTGCTGCTGCCATGTAACGGATAATCCAGTGTCCCGCGGTTCATAGCATGGACACAACACCTGTCTCTCAGACAGGGGGGGAAATTGAAATGTAGATAATCAAGTGGACAAGGATGAATATATCTCATATTACTTGTGCAACAATGGGCTGACAACTGGCGGGTACGTCCCATAGAATTACTCACTGTTGTTGTCATGCCAGTTGACTACTATTTTCACAGGGACTTGGTTTTATTCCCAGTGTCCTTCAGCTGAAACATTTACTAACACTGAAAAAACAAACAATCGGGAACAAAAACGTTTTTTTTTTTGGGTTAATGAAACTTGTGTCCTTTTCAATTTCATTGGAACTTGTAAACGCCTCATAAATCTGCCCTTTCACATCATTTCTATGCAAGAGATTTACAATGTAACTTTATTATCAAGTATCAGTATTAAGTTTTACAATTAAGCATCTACATATTTTTAAAGACACATTCTGTAAAATAAAGTCGGACCGTCTTGTGACTTCCGTGTAAATCATAGACTAGGATGAACAGGTTGGGAGGCAGGCTGCAGCGAGGAATAAGACAGAGACAGATGAGTCCAATACGACTGAGCAGATTGCATCTTTAATTGGCTGTATTATTGTTTGCAGCAGACATCTCCATCACGGCGAGAAGTTAACAAGTCATCGACCCCTAGCATGCTAACGGCTCCGAATGAGCTTGGAAAAACACCGCCGCGGTGAGGGCTGATGAGCAGGAACCACATGCTCGGCCATTTCTACTTGATGGAGCGCACCTTTATTAACCACTTCTCTGCAAAGTGTGACGTCCGAGATCAATCATGTCATGGGAATTAAGATGAAACTAGACTTAAAACAACAGCAAACAAGGGAAATATAAGTAAGAAGGAGGAAAATGGAGAACAGAAGATTTTGAAACAATGAAGTACAGGCAGTAGACTTTAAGAGATTTGTTACGTTAGAGCTGCCATATCTTTGTCACACCCTAAAGGATGTAACTTGGAGGGATTAAGCCCATATTACATTTCTATGGCTACATTTAACCTATTAAATTAGTTAGTTATTAGTATTAGTTAGTTTTCAACCTCATCGAACCCTACTACAGTTACACTTGCCATTTACAGCTAAATAGTTCTTAAAAAAATCCTGTTTCTGTTCCAGTTTCACCTTGTCATTTGTCTGATGAATGATATTGCTGTTTTGACTTTTTATTTAAAGTACACAATCTGTGTGTAGGTGTGATAGTACGGAAGCAGACTGTAAATATTGATAAAGAGCTAAAACACTTGCTGCTTTAAAATGCCATTGTAAAGCAAACATTTTATTCGTATGGATTAAGCACTGGTCTGTTGATTGTTTCTCTAACTGGGGTAAACAAACGTCAATACGCTTAACATGCAACACAAACATTTATATTTTATCGTTAAATAAAAAAAATATTAAAGGATAAAAAGGCCACAAACAACCAGGAAAATTAGGCAAATACGAACAAGAAGAAAACTGTACACGTTGTGGATTTCTAAAGCCACTGAGTGTGTGTTTAGTTGTTGCTTTATCAAGACAAATTGGTCCATCTGCTATGTGCATGTTTGTGACTGTGTGTGCAGATAAGTAATGGCGGTGATTATTGAAGCTGTGAAATTGGAGAGAGCATATGGCTCAGCTGAGATGATAGAAGACCCCTCCCACTACCTGCCAGTCATTAGAGTGACACACACACACACACATTGTGTGAAGCAATAATATGAACACACACGCACTGCAAAGGACAAACAGCTCCACACTTTAATGTCAGACTGATGTGACGTGTCACCACCATAGTGATCAGTGGAGTTGTGTTGTGAACTGAATGCATGAACCCCCCTCTTTGAGGTTGTCAGGGCAGCAGTGTCACCTTGTTAAACACACAGTGAGCACATAGTACATTGAAGTGTAAATGCTCTGTATTAATGTAGTACTTTTCTAGTCTTGACGACCACTCAAAGCTGCTTCACACTACAGTTTGCCATTACTATTCACCCGTTCACTCACACCTCACGCTACCAGTGCAGCCGTCAGTGTCTTGCCCATGGGACACATGTACACAAGCAGAGCAGAGCCGGGAAACAAACCCACAACCTTCCACATACAGAGAGGCACACATCAGGTATAAATAGAATCAGGTACACTAGTATCTCGATCTTAATGTCATGTGTAAACCCCAAACTTAATCTAATCATCCCAATTAACCCTTAGTGCTCACGCGGCATAGATCTGCCGCAGGTGCACCCATGGTAAATTGCTGTGGGAATAATACACAACTCCTTATATGGACATCCTGGGGGTGTGTGTTTATAGGTCACATATTCAGGCTTCAAAAAATTTGTTTTTCTCATCTCCTAATGAGTTATTGAGTCAAAGTTATGATTCATTTTATATCGTAGCATTTTTAGTAGCAACATTGTGTATATACTGTTACCTGAACCTGAACCTGGACCTTGACCTTGACCTTAACCTTAACCCATGATCAAGGACCTGAATCACAGAGTGAGGACTGAGCAAACTGTACACCCTTTCCTAAAACGCCTTCACTCTGTAAGCACACATTTGTGAAATCTTACAGTCTTGTTTGTGTGTCCTGCTACCAGAGGGTGTGACATATTGAAGCAGACAAAATGATGGATAGTGGAAAAAAATAGGGTGACAGAAGTACAAGAAAAAAGTGTTATCCAAACTACTGAAGTCCTGACTCTGTACACACTGCCATTCATGTTTTTTATAGACCACACAAATCATATTACCGTACACAGAGTGTGTGTGTGAGTGTGAGAGAGAGAGAGAGTGAGAGTGAGAGTTTGTACCTGTATATTTTACGATGATATAAATCACACCAAAACATCTTGTTGATGGAAACGTCTACATCCAGGGCCACAGCATTTTTTAGTGTGGGAACCACTTGCGTGTAGGCACTCTTCAGCAGGTCTATGCGACAGATCTCGTGGCGGTTTGTGAACATCAGGTATGGACTTTTTCCTGGTGGAGAGGAGAAAAGGACATTAATGTCACAGTAATGTATATGGAACTCTCTGGGAGAACAATTTCTGTCATTTATTTACTACTTGACACTGGCAAAATGGAAGAGGGAGGCCACAAAAGCTCAGGGTTTGTTGCAGACCCTTGACAATCATTAACCTACTATTGCGACCCCAACACAGCACATTTATCATCCCCTGCCCACTCCCAGAGTCAGACATGGGCCATTATTAAGACTGTCAGTCAATACATGAGACCGTGGAAATGTGACATGGAGACATTTCTTGATCCTGACAGATACACAGATGCTGAACGAATGTCTGCCTGTGTGCCCTGGTGCTCAAATTAGCAAAGACCAACAACTAGAAATGACACAGAAATGTCATCTATTTTAGTATTTTAGTAAACCAGCATGTCAACACTGTGTTTTCTAGGTTCTCAGCTTCAGGGGACACAGTGTGTAATGTTTGCTGGCACATCAGTGACCCGAGGTGCATTTCTCTGCACACTGAAGGTGATTCAAGAATTTGAATAATTCTAATTCAGTCAGCAAGGTCAACTTTGCCTTTGGTATTGCCAAGCTGTGGCCCTCTGTTCCCCTCTGCCTCTGTTTCCTTCCTCTTCTCACTGCTCCAAGGCCATGTCACATTCACAGGTTGGTAGGTTGCTGGCCAAGAAGAGAGGATTTGCACATATTTTCTTCTTTTTTGTTAACCTCCCCAATAGCCACACAGCAACTTTTTATTTATATATCAGTGCCTATCAGATGATGTCGACACAATACAGAGGATACGTTCAACACAGCACTGCTCACACACACACTTATCCCATCTGGAACAGCCTGGGACCTATTGTGAGGATGCTGTTATTGGACTTGGCTCTGCGTTTAACACAGTCATGTCCAGTAAAATAGAGACCTACAGTAACTGTGGGCTCTTTGGATCTGTATTGGATTTGTATCTGTACACACTTCTAACTGACACACCGCAGTCAAGTTGGGCTCTATAACTCTTCGACCTCTGACACTCCACACTGGGGCCCCACAGGGATGTATCTTGAGTCCTCCACTATTTTCCCTTTACTCTTATGGCTGTTGTGATGAGTCTGCCAACAGAGATGAAGGACCAGTTCCATTTCTCATTTGTACCCTTCCCTCTTGCCCCTCTTGGGAGCATGATACGTCACCACTTCAGCAGACATGACATGCTGAAGTTTAAACATGAACAAACCAAGTAAATGTCTTCCATGCCTCAGAATGGTGGTGGAGCAGTTTATGTACGTAGAAGAGCATGTAAATAAGTTTTGTTGTGGTTTGTGTAGCTATACAACTTCCCAATCAAAAATAGTTTTATGACAGCAACCTTATTTTCATTGGATCTGACGTGTAACCTCCCAAAAATCTCCTCTGGACGTGCCAATTAGACCTAAACGTTACTCTAACCCTCGTGCATGTGGAAAATGTAGGGATGGGATGAGAGAAGGATTAAGTCTGCAGAGTCTGAATGGTGCACAAATAACAACCTCCCACTTAACTAACTTCAGGAAACATGGTGAGGAACTTGCTCCACTAACCACAATTGAATACACAGTGTCCTCCTTCAAAGCTCTTAGGAAAACAAAGCTACCCGGCCATTACATGGACCATGAACACAACTGGTCAGTTGTTAGAGTGAAGCTCTAGAGGCAGCTGTACTTTCTCAGATCACTTAAAAGAGGCAAACTGTCCTCACAGCTACTTCTCTCTTGCCACAACTGCAGCACAGAGAGTGTTCTTACTTAACACAAGCTGGTGTGGTTTGCCAGCTGCACTGCAGAGCCATGCCTCAATAGGTTTCCTCAGCTTTTGGTTTACTCTGGGCTACTGCAGTGTAACATTTCGGCTATACAATCATTTTCCCCTTTCCACTTGCTCAGAATATGTGGTGGCTGCACGTTGAGTAACAAAATGAGGCGAAGGAGATAATCATGTGTGAAGGGAATAAAGTGAGGGCACGAGGGAAAACAAGTCAGCTGGGTGAAGGAAGAAAGAGGAAGGTGAGAATGACAGGATGAAAAAGAAAGTAAGAATATCGTGTAGTATAAAATCGAATATCGTTATTGCTATTGTATGTATAATAAGGACAGAGATTGATTGTCTTTCATCACTTCCCTCATTGCCACAGCAATACGTCCTCCTCAGGGCACAAAAAAAAGAATGAAGGAAAAAAAGAAAAAGCCGAGTTGTGTTATTGTCTTCAGGCCACAGCATTAGAGATGTCATCAAAAGTGCAGTAATTTTCCCTCCTCAATAGATCCCAGCAGAGTAACAGTCAGCTTTCTTAATAAGAGCGGAGTCCCCCAGATATTTCTCAAGTCAGTGCTGCCAGTTTAGGGGCCGCTCTGCCGCTAATTAAAATAACACGGTGAAAAGATAAATATGGGCTGGGGAAATGCTGTCAGCCACTGTGGGGGCATTGAATTGATTTGGACAAAAGCAGGTGTTTATGTTGTGGCAAAATGCAAAGTAAGAGGAAAAACTCAACAAGGAGACAGTCGGAAAGGTCAGCAATAAAAGTTGCGGAATTCAGCGAGCGGATGGGAATGCTTCGTCGCAGTTGCGGTGTGAATGTGCACACGCTCGGTGAACGTTATTATAATGATCGTACATCTGGGAGTGGACACACATCTAGGTCATACAGACCACGCTACATGATAATGAAGAGATGCTGCAAAAAAAAAAAACAGAAGAAGGGAGCAGCTTATGTCAAGTGCCACAAAGTGCATTCTTCAAGTTATATAAGGCTTCATTATCTCTGTGGTGGAAGGCAAAGGAAACATTCTCCTCTGATAAATATCATACAAATTGTCACTATTTGTGCATCGTTATGAACTTGTGGCAATGACAGAGATTTAAAGGTCATTAAAAAAGAAGATAGGATATAGATGATGAAAATATACAGCGAGTGCACATTTGAGGGCCACACGGTTGGCTGGTGAGTTTTCTCTGGGTTCTGCGGTGTCCTCCCACAGTCCAAAAGCATGCAGATTTGGGGATTAATGGGCAAATTGGACACTCTAAATGGACCGTAGATTTGAGAGTAAGTGGTTGTTTATCTCTATGTGTGGCCCTGTGATGGACAGGTAACCTTTCCAGGGTGTACCCTGGCTTTTGCCCTATGGGACAGGCACCAGCGCCCCTTCACAACCCTCATGTGGAGGATAAAGTGGTAGATGATGAGTGAGTGCACACACCTTCACCACCAGCACAGCCTGCACCTTTCTACACCAGAAAGGCTAAAGGTTTTAAAATGTAATTCAGTGTCTTGCTTGAGCTCTTGTTGCTCTTGTACAGGGGGGTTCCTCCATTGCACCTCCTGTTTGTCTGCAGCTGAAGAGTGGACCATCAACACTAAGTGAAACTGGTCGGCTCGAGTACTCCTGAATGTTGTGCTGCCGTTAAAATATTAAAATGCTTCAAAAACACGATCTTTACTCTTTATTTCAGTGTTTAAAACATAAAAAGGTGTAATCCTGTTGCCCAAGACAACGCAAAACTTAAAACCTTAAAATGCAAGAAAAACTTTTGTAATGTCGTTTTCATAGTTCTTTCAGGGTCCCATGTCAAAAACAGTTGGTGGGGAAAATGTGACCACAGCTTTAAACCCATCTTGAAAAGTGTGTGCTCAAACTGTCAAGTATGGCATAAACTGGTCCTGGCACTGCAGTCGAGCCTGCACCACAGCGTGGATGTGGGAGAAAACAAGGAACGGGAGAAACGAGGCAACGAGGACAGAAAACGAAATAAAGACGTCGCTCCTTTGGCAGTTTGTTGTGACAGCGTGTCGTGCGCTCAAATCCTTACGCTCGCTTCTCTCCGTGACGTTTTTTTACACAGCTCAGACTGAATGTAAAATAATAATGTAAAATAATCCATGTGAATGTTTTTTTATTTTTATATGTTGTATTGATCTTTGATGATATGAATGTGTTTTAATGTAATATTTGTGTTGTGATGTTGTACGGCTGCTCCTTTGGCCAGGTCTGTCTTATAAAAGAGATTTTTTTTAAAGTAACATTGTCAGTTGTGATCAGCTTTCATATGTTTATCCATAACAAGGTTTTTGCGTTTCAGATTCAGCTCTGGTTCCTTCACTGGTCAAACTGTGTGTGTCTACTGCCTGCTATTCTTTATCTCCATCCATCTTAATATACAGCAAACTCCCACATCCTCTCGCTCTCTTATAAATAAACAGTAATCATTCAAGTTGGCAGCTTGGCGAAACACCCATACAGGTGTTAACATAAAAACAACGTATGCAATTAGTGAAGAGGTTTTTTTTTTGTTTTTACTAATATAACCACACAAAAACACCAGTTTAGCGATGAGTTTAACTCCTGATGTTTGAGTTCCCTATCACTCTAAAATTAACCCACATGTTTTTTGTGAGCAACTCTGTTAACAAGCTTCTGCACAAATATTTGTAGTAATAACAGCAAAAGCAAGTAAAAAAAACCTGTATCTATGTATGGAAACCTGATGTATTTTGCCTCCAAGAAAGAAGCACAAATAAACAGCCTCCTGTTTTAGAGCCAATAATATCATTATGTGCAAATGAAAGCGGTGCGTGGCACATGTCACATCTCAACACGGAACCCATGTGCACTCAGTCACAGGAGTATTATTTCTGTGTGAAAATTGACATGACTCCTCTTAATAAAGACGTGTGCATTTGTGTGACCACAAACTAATGTGCGCGGATCTTCGAGTGCACGTGTGTGTCTACGAAGGAGTTCACAGGCGAACATGGCTTCATTAAGTCCAAATTACCTCAGCTTCACAAAGCAGACATCACTCTGGTTTATGGTCCCATCTCTGTGTGAGCTTCTGAATAAATTATCCTTAACATAAACAATAAAAGCCGTACCTTTACGTCAACAATAATCCCGTCACATTTCCACTTCCCACGGCAACGACACATGCAACGATCAACAGTGCAAATGCAGCTTCACATTATTTTTAAATAAGCAGCCACAGATATTCATACAACACATCTTACACACGTGTCGGTCTTTTCACCCCTTGCTTATTTTCTCCTCTAATAAAAAGCCTTGGCCTCTGACAAAGACTGTTTGCTCTCGCTAAGATTCACAGAGAGACATGTGAAGCAATCAATAGCGCTTTTTATGCCACTTAGCTTAAGAGTGAGAGCCTGTTTTCTGCTTTAAGCTCCCTCATTACCAGACCAGTTTGCCCTATAATGACTGAGCTGAAGACTGATGAGAGTAATCACTAATAACACTCTTCTCTCTCCCTCTTTTTTCCTGCTGAAAAGTGAATTTGCTGAGTAACTCAATTCCCTGGAATTGCTCTTTCCTGTAGAATCTTTAAAGTGCAGATCAGAGTTAGCATCACACGTTAGCCAGGGGGCGTAAACTGCGGTGCATACCAAGAGAACCCAGGCCAGCTTAAGTCCGACTGAAGGTATAAATGCAGTAGTAGCTCCCATAGTCCGGTTTTAGTCCCGACTAACACAACAATTGTTGACATAAATGCCCTGATTGTGTTGTGTAATGACAGACTATGTGGAGTCCTGCCTTCTTTAGCACATCTCAGCACAACTACAGTATACGGTGTGGGAGTCGAGTGATTGTGGCAGCAATGAAGCCTCAAACCTTCTTTTTTTCTCAAATATCACAGGGACCCATTACATAAACACAAATATTTTCTTTTTATCTTCTCCAAGACTGCAGGTACTGAAAGTACTTTTATTTTAACTGGAGACGGCACTGAGACACTGGCATGGTCTCAACACTGTATGTTATTATCAATTTTACCAAATGAATGTCTGGGAAATGATATGGGTGCTTATATAACTACACGGAAAACAAACTTTACTTGTTGGCAGTAACAGAAAACGTTATCTGCAGGTGTTTGAATGATTCATCGACAGACAGCATCGTTATCGGCAAAGCCAGCTGGAACACGCTTAGTAAGAGTAAAATTGATTAGCCTGTTCTGTAGGAGTAGCTACATTTACATTTCACATTTGCATGATCTCAGTTTGAAACTTTAATCCACAGCAACTTGCACCGTAAGGACACACGCTCAAGTTTTGGGGTGTTAAACGTGCTAAATGCTCTTCAGTTCAGAACTTAAGGAACTTCTTGTGTAAGACAGAACTTGAGTCCAGTTCCTTGTATCCACACTGTTGAAGATACAATGACATGGATGACTGAGAAACCTCACACACACACACACACACACACACACACACACACACACACACACACACATGCTGTTAAAACACAGCACGCACTGGAGTTTCTCTGGGAAACTCTGTGGATATGAGTGATGACTGCGTATCCCGGATGTCAGTGGTGCCGAGGATGCAGCAAACAAGCCACCGAGCAATTTTTAGCTCAGACAAATTTAAGTAGCAATCATGCCCTGGTGCAGCTTTGAGGACACAATTGTCGTGGAGTGTTTACGCAGGCCACCCAGAGCTACAGAGCCTGTCTGTGTGTCCTATAGTGAGTGAGCAGCCCCCATCCTGCACAACATCCTTCCCTTGACACTCTAAGGGGAGCGGAGGCAGCTGGCTGCAAATTTTCATTAGCGAGGAGTGAAGGAAAAAGATGGCAAATATTTATCTTTGCACAGATTGCTTTGCAGGGCCTGCATACAAAGCAAGTGACTCCTTTCTCACAGTCCCACAGTACAAGAGCAGTGCGGATGTGAGTGTGTATAAGAGTAGGTCTCTACACTTTTGGGGAGAACATCCATCTATGGCAGTGAGTCTCTTTACCTGAACAAATAGGTGGGAGTGTGCGTAGGCAATCAGTTACTCACCCACAGCCTTGCAGGTCTTCGTAGCGGGGTCCATCTCGTAGCCTTCGTAGCACTCGCACTTGTAATCGCCTTTGTAGTTGATGCAGATCTGACTGCACGCGTCTGGGTTTTCACATTCATCGATATCTGTGGTCAGAAATTATGGCAAAAAGAAAGTGAGTTTAAAAACTAAACTCGTGATGTGAAATAGAAAAGAAGGACACGTTCAGTTTCTGATATGTTCAACATTGCTCAAAAGAGAAGCTTCACTTCAAAGGAGAGATGGATTCTCCATATTGAATTTCTAGGATCAAAAAGAATGGAAAGGATGGAATTTTTTTTTTTTAACTGGGCATAATGGATAATAGTACTATGATTTAGATCACTAAAATTGGTTTTCGGAAAATCTTCAGAAAACAAGTCCACACAAAATGCCAGAGGATGTGCTGTCTGAACAGTTTTATGTGCTTTCATGAACTGGACTGGGTCAGGGTTAGGGGTTACCTTCAAACTGATGGAGTAGAGACTATTTAAGTATCCGTCACTTAAAATGTTTTGGAATTCAAATCTCATTTCACTTTCACCGAGAGCAGCATTCCGTGTGTTCGGCTGACACAAAGCTGCACTTATCACTTTAGGTTTCTCGATGACAAAAAAATGCAGTGGTTTTCAGAGCAAGATTTCACAATATTCCATAAATAACCATGCATTGTTATGATCTGTCAACTCTGTGCCGTGTCTACAGCTGCGGTGGATTGTCAGTGAATGGATGTGAAATCCCTGTATATTATGCAACAAGAGCATTCTATGAATTATGGAAAAGTCATTATTTATCTATTCAACAGTCAGACGAGACCACTCCGGTACAATTCAGGACTCGTGAGATGCTACATTCAAAGTCTATAGTCTGCCGTTGTCGGTCAAGAACTGAGTCCAATTAAAACGCTCTTAAATCCAGAACGTCTCACTGTAAATTTTTATTTCTGTGTGTAATAATGTTTATTACCGGCAATAAACAAGACGATGATCTGCACTCGTTGGAGGAAGCCATTTTCAGAGCAGTTCACATCTGCTACCAGTCTTCTTTGTGTTAGTAAGCAAAAAGTAGGTCTAGTAGCTCTAGTAGTAGCCTTTCCTTTACCTCCACAAGTCTTTTTGTCCAGGAGTTTGTAGCCGGAAGGACAGTCACACTCGTAACCAATTCTTCGGTCCCTGCAGATGTGGGAGCAGCCGCCGTTGTTGTCTGTGCACTCGTTCATGCCTGCGAAGAACGACAGAGTGTGTCAGATAGAGGGAGGGTGAAGGCAAGGAAAGAGGAGTTGAAGAGTTGTAAGACACAGATGTTAAGATGATCTGCCTGCACAGAAAAAGAATAGAGTGGTGGACAGGCAGGTGTGTATACAGAGTGTACCGTATAAACAGAGCTGCTTGTGATAGTGCTCATGGCCCTGAGGCATTCTTTTAGCCAGTTGCACCTAGAAGATATCCATTCTCTGGCCATATGCGCCAGGTGACACTCCACTATGAGGCTTGTTGTTGCACAAGCACATGGTTAACCTTCTTCCTCTCTTCCTACTGCATTCTCTCCTTGTTTCCTCCGTGTTTTGTATTTAGCACAGATTGGAATGGTCTCTCAGTGGTTCTCTACCTTTTCTTTTGTATCTGCTCTATGTCTCCAGCCATCCTTTTAGCTTTCAGATGCCCTCCGGGGAATAGAGAGGGATCACTGCTGGATACTAGAGCCACTACTTCATTACTGATTTACATTAAAGATTTAAGCTTCAAGGCCACATGTGCCACTGTGAGACAGTGAGACTAAAGAGGAGAGCAAAAGAGACAGCGGGCAAAAACAGTAATTGAGGACTGACAGGGTAAAAAAATGAGTATAGTAGGAAAGTAGAGATGAAAAAACTTGAATAATAATTTACTGAATTGTTCCACAATAAAAATCAGGTCTGAAATAAGAGAAAGTAAAAAATATATTCAAGAAAATTGTTTAAAATGGGCCATTTTTATGACATCCCTGAGTTATTACTTTTACAGACTTACTAACTGGTATAGGAAATCCTACTCTGTAAATCTTGGTAAAACCACTCCAACCTTGGTGCCACAGTTTGGGGAGGATACGTTCTCAAAAAATGCTATCAGTGATGACAAATAAAAAACATTGAAAGTTTAGAGTGGAAAAGTTGGGTAGCGCCAAATAGGGCTGAAATTGCAATTTAAAATAATGCAAATTGCAAAGGCTGCAATAAGTGCAGCACCGAGCAACGAGTAAAGATCCTAAAATTGACTTATGTTATATATACTTGCTGATGCAACTGATATCTTCGAGGTCTCATCCTTGCTGTGGAATATGCAGTTAATACAATAAGATTTATATAGTAGCGGTCCATCATGTTTTAAATCGATGTGACTTTTGATGTGGAAAATCATCACATCTTTCAACATTCACATATATAGAATCATATATTGTGCTTTTGGTCTTGCAATGTAATGAGGAATCTTTATGTTTTTCCTTCTCTTGCTGACTTAAAACATTCCCCACTGCTTTGACACTAGTTCAGTTAGATTCGACCTCTAAACCCACAGAACATCCAAGTTCAACATTAATGATTTCTTTTCAGGGCAATCTCATTATGGTATATATTCATTTGGCTCAAGATCAAAGCTTGCTGAAAACGCAGCGCCATTTATTTCTGTTTGTCTTTTCCACGCAGCTACCTTGAGTTGTCAAAGAGAACTCTGCTTGTGCATGCACTCGAGTGAGATTTCACTGATGCATCGCAAGTTACTTCAACTGCAATTGCACAAGCTACATTTGCCTGATAGCTTTTTATTAACTTGCATGTTTCTCTCAAATTCTTTGCTGTGTTTACAACTCGACTGAATTGCTTCTGATGTAAAATCCATGTCTGCGCATCAACGAGAGCTAATTATTTATGATGTGGAGATAATCCGTGTGGCTCCTCATGGGTAATGTAGTCCAGTCACGTCTCCCCGGCTAAGACTGCACTACAGGGCAGAGTTGCTTGGCTCTTTGATCATAACATAATGGTTCAGAAACCCTGATTCACCCTCGCCTTGATCAAATGAAGCTTCTTTTCAATAAGAAGAGTGGCCACCCTCACTGGAAGTAGTTGGTGATGCCCCAGGAATTAATGTGCGCATCTGCGCTATTAATATGTGCATTCACGTACGCCTGATGATGAGCTAGTGAGTGTGTGGGTGTTTCTGTGTGTGAGGAGTGATCTTACCACACTCCTTCATGGGTTCATCAGACCAGTCCTTGCAGTCCTTCACATTATCACACACCTTGCTGCTGTCGATACACTCCCCATTCTTACAGCGGAACTTTCTTGGCCCGTCACACTTGGTGACTGTTGTGAGGACAAAACATACCATTAAGTTTAAGAACAGGCTTTTACTGAGGAAGTATATCCACACTTTACAGTTGGAAAAATACATAGTTTCCAAAGGCTTTAATTGGTGTAAAGTTTGAAACTTGAATCCCACCAAACTGCAAAAATGTCAATGTTTAGCAGTACAGACAGCTCCAGTTACAACATTTTTTATTTATTATTTTTGGTGGAGTGCAATATGTATGAGGAATGGAATATGCAGAATAAATAATGGCTTGGTTTGTTTATAAATAAGAATATAAGATGCTTGATATGATGCCCAGCAAAGGTAAGGAAAGGCCTAAAGCATTAACATTTGAACATACATTTCCATTTCTGGGTCTGAAGGGTATCATTTGATGTTTGACAAACTCTCACCAACAGTATAAAAAGTGTCTCTTTGCAACTGAAACATTACCGATTCTGTGCTGAAGGTCAGAAAACCGACACAAACAGAGCTTTACAATCCATGATTATTGCTTCCTTCACCGGCATCACTACCTATGTTCAACATTAATCCCTCGGCAGGATGCCACAGTGTGTAAAATCAGTGCAATAATTACTGAACATCACATTAGGTCATGTATCTCAGGATACACGTGATGATACACAGACAATGCATATTGTATCTAAAGGGTTTGAAATACTAAACAAGCTCTCTTCACAGCAATAATTTGAAAAAAAAACTGCTGGAGAAAACACTTATCACACTCATAAAATCAATTTTGCTTCATTTTTGTTTGACCAACAAATGTTCCTCGCATTAAATGCATTGTACTTTAAATTGGGAAAGTGTTGGATACAAATGGATGTTAACACAAACGGCCAACAAACACATAACAATAAACATTAGGCGTAATATTTTTTGAGTGGAGGGCAGATGTCATACACTGTCTGTAAATGGGAATTTGGTCTGGAGTTATAGAGCACTTTTCTAGTCTCGATGACTACTACATAGTACTTTACATTACATTACATTGACCCATTCCAACTCCTGAGCTACAGCGGCTCATGATGCATACAGCAACATGGCGGAGGCAGATTTGTGTGCCACAGTACATTCCAGTCTTGTGTATACAAATACAGTGTGTTTAAAATAGTCTCGCAAGCATCAAATGTATTTTAAAGTGCTCTATAAACTCGGACACCAACTAATCTGTCTTTATTACATAGCAACATATAGCTCTTTAAAGATGAATTTTCAGATTTAAATAGCCACACTTGATTTTTTATATTGTTAGGGAAAAGCAGGCCTCCTGATGAGTTGCACACAGATAAACCTGCTTTAATAAAACATTACAAAACAACATATGATGACCAACATAACCCGCGGGGCACTGTTATACTGCTGATAATAATCAGAGAGACGTGTGCATGTTGCGTCGCTGGTGTCTTTATTGTACACGTCTGGCACTTACCGTTAACACAGCCAGCTTCATCACTGTAGTCCGGACAGTCATGAACTTTATTACACTGTTTGGTGCCATGGATACAGGAGCCATCACCACACTGGAACTCATCAGGCCGACATGTAAGTAGGGCTGAGGGACACAAGCCACAAACACATTGAGAAGAATTAGGTGAGTCGCTGATTAATCCGAGAACAGTAAAACGCAGCACACTCACAAATCAGCACATCTTTTCTGTTCCACTACTGCATCTCTGAAGATGTGCATGTGCAGTGCAAGAACAGTGTGTGAATCCAGCAAGTAATCAGTCACACGTACATAACCTCAATAAAAACCTCAGAGGAAAAGCAGGCAAGTGTTCATTCACTATCTGAGGAAAATCCTCATCCAGTGACCCACTGAGTGTGTGTGTACGTGCAAGTGCTCCAACAGCAGAGGGCAGGTTTATTTAACTCATTTGTCTTTTTAACTGGCTGTTATATTATTCATGTTTTGGGTTTTGTATTAGCTCTGCCAAGGGACTGAATGCAGACATGATCAATTGCTGTGGCGGCTGCAAATACACGACACACAGAATCACTGTATGGGGAAATATGGCAGAAAAAAAGTACCACACGCTGTTTCACACCATGTATCCACAAATTTATACACACAATAAGCAAACTTTAACGCTTGTATGTCATTACATGTGTGCAGATTTACATGAACACATAGGGAAGCTGACTCAGGCTTCTTAGTGCTCAAATAAACAGATAAATAAAAATATAAAGACAAATGCATGTTAATGCCTAAATCAGCAGAGTGTGAAAGACATAGTCCTGTGCCATCAGAAAATGTGCTGTTCTTTCAGCCAAATGATTGGGATATGAGCTCCACTAATCATGATAAATCCCCAAGATGAATGGTAATAATAACGGATTGCCATCTGCAGACACGGTGACAAAGAACTGACGAGAGATACCAATTTGACCGTATCTCATTTACATTAACCTCCTGCCAACCTACTCACACTCACCTGTCTGAGCATGTCTATAAAAGAACACCGGATTACTGAGACAAATGTGTCAAATGAGTGAAGCGAATATACTCAGGAGACAGGTCTCTAGACGGGAGAGAGCAAATCGTAGACATGCAATAATTGTCAAATACTTCTCAGCTAAGATCTCCTTGCTCTCAGAACTATCAGTAACTATTACATCTACCTCCAAACAAACTAGCAATCCTGTCTATTTCTTTCATTGCAAAACAAAATAAATATAATAACATTTATCATGTGGGCTCTGCCTGGCATGCTTGATTGTAGCACTTTACCAGCACTGTACGCTAATACAGTGCTAATACAGATAATGGGGCATGAGATACAGTAGACCACACTACACCACTGGTTATAAACCAATATAAATGGTTTAATTTTATATCATATAATTGAAATATTTCTCATTTAAATAGCTAGCTAGTATGTAGCAGGTTCATAGGGTATGCGGTAACGATGCTAACAAGCTAGACAACAGAAGCTCAGTATAGCCACAAATACAGACAAGTGAGGACAAATGAATAGGGGCAAGGGAAGGCTATAAGTCGTTACCGAACAATATGTAGTGTGGACGTTTACATAAAGACATTAAAAAACAGTATACACTTGGTTGTTCAGGAACAATATCTTACACTATTGTAGAAAAGATGAAGTGCTAGCAAGAAATGGTAAGGCTTTGAACCAGGGAGGTCTGAGTGTAACATCTTTGCTTTTGTATGGCATTATGGCTCATTAGCATAGTGCTCTTAACCTACTAACTTTGCAGTTACATTATATAGGTATGAACATGTACCCAAATATAGCACCTACAATACAAAAGTAATGTAAAACAAATTTCTATTATTTACACAGTGCTTGATTCTCTGAAATAGCTCACTGTGCTTTACTACAAATATTAGAGCAGTTCTAATTTTATTTGTTATATTTTGTACAATAGATTGGATTGTTTTTAAGCAGCTGTGTCATTATCTATGCTAAACCTGTGAATCTGTTACTGCATATATGACCACAGGTATGTGTGCTATATTTGCATTATCAAAGCATTTCTGTGTGTGTGTGTGTGTGTGTGTGTGTGCACATATGTGCATATGTGTGTTTCTGACATGTCATAGTGTCACGCTGCTTTCATCTTCCCGAGTGGTGTGTGAAAGTGTGGAGAGGGGAGCAGATGGGAGTCTTGCTTGATGAAGGACCTTCACCTCCCAGACATCCAATGCACACACACACACACACAGACACATCCAGGCACAACAAACACAGTGTACAGCTCAATGCACACGTGGACGTTGTCCTCCTGCTTCATGCGGATCACAACACACTCCATGGATCATAGTGATATAGTTTGCATTGATCCTCTCACAGTCATTTGGTGGCACAACGAGATGTCACGTCATCTTTTACGTGCGATTAGCTGCATGGTCTTTTAGTTGTGAGGATCCACTCGACTCAGCCATTATTCCAAAACAAAACATACATTACTATCCATTTACCTTATTAAACACTAAACGGCTGGCATTACATTTTAAATACTACAACACCTACAAATAATGTAGAACAGATCAATATTTTTATAGAAGAAAAACATAGCAATTATATAACATTATTATATTGTGCACTATAAATGTTATTTATAATAAAATACAAATGTACATTACATGTCATTTTTCATTTGCCTTTCAAAGTGTTGAGGCTCCACTAAAACTGAAACTTGCTTTAGAGAAAGTATAATGCTATGATAATTATAATTAGCCTCTTTTATGTATTTTTCTAAGCCTCAACAATACCGGAGTTTTTATAGCACAGTGAAAGCGTTATCACACTGTGCCGTCACATAGAAAAAGTACTGATGGATATTATAAGGCTTGTGGGGCTTCCTTGATAATCATTATACTAACGACAGTATTATATACCTTTAACTTGTCCACACACTTATTATTCACCCAGTTGACTTACGACAGTTTGCTTCATCGGATTTATCCTTGCAGTCTGCATCTCCATCACACTTCCAGTTCATGTGGACACACTCGCCACTCCCACACTGGAACTCGCCCTGTGGGCAGCGAGGTTTCTGGGGCTCCGTCCTTCTGCTGCAGCGCTCCATGGATTCATCCGACTTGTCCTTGCAGTCCGGGTCGCCGTCACAGCTCCACAGGGCGGGGATGCACTCCGAGTTGTTGCAACGGAACTCATGCTGACCACAGGTGGGAGTAGAGCACTTCTCCTCATCGCTGCTGTCCCCACAGTCATCGTCGCCATCGCACACAAAGATGGGTGCCAGACACTTGCCGTTACGGCACTGGAAATATTTGGGGGGGCAGGCCTTGGAATCTGTGAATGGGAAAAGAGGAGAAAAAAATTCAGAAAGTTAACACTTAAGGGCAAATGAACCAACATGTTGTAGCTCTGTGGGAGCTGCAACTTAGACAGAGGTGTTGGAGAGTTTTGTTATCAAGGTTTTGGAGAGCAGTGAAGAAGGTCCTGGAGTCTGCAATGAGTTAAGCTGCAGGAATAATTTAGAATTTACGTGGCCAAGGAGAACAGAGGCAACATCGAGAGGCATGTACACAGCATGACGCCACCTCCACTTCTGAAAATCTGTTCTCAAAGATGACACACATAATCATCTGTCTAATGATCAATTATTCTTACTTCTAGCTCAGTCCGTCCAATAAAACATTCTCCTAACAACTGGACTTCAACTTACAATGGCTGTGTGTTTATTACAAAGGATATCTAATAAAGCTACGCACTGAGCGAGGGTGAATTTCCCTCACAAAGGAGGAGGGTCAGTCAATTAGACTACGGCTCTGGTAACATGTTTTTTTGTCTGAACCAGACCAGATGGTTGTATTAATATAAGCTAATACATGTTGCCATGGTTACTGCTTGTTACAGTGTGTAAATGACAGTTAATAACTACTGAACCAGACCAGTTGGGTAACACTGGGTTCGACAGGCGACCGTGGAGTATCCATGCTCAGGACTGTGATTACAGCTGGCTGCAAAACATGGTTACAGGGCAGTGAAGTGAGCTGATGACACCAAAAGCTGCAGAGGTGCTTTACCCAAAGTGCTTTAAGTGAAAGGAAACTAAAGTCTACACCCACTTGAAAATCCTTCTAAAAGCAGATGTTAATGCGTGTGGGAGTACAGTAGATGAGGGCATGTGAGTCAGAGGACTGACGTAATTAACTTATCACTGTTTATATTAAACTCCGCAGGGGAATAGGGATATATGTATGTATATATATATATATATATATATATATATATATATATATATATATATATATATATATATATATATATATATATATATATATATATGTATAT
The DNA here is from genome assembly GCF_019176455.1 of Solea senegalensis. Taxonomy (NCBI): domain Eukaryota; kingdom Metazoa; phylum Chordata; class Actinopteri; order Pleuronectiformes; family Soleidae; genus Solea; species Solea senegalensis. Next base: position 12,503,676 of record NC_058034.1, on the reverse strand, counting down.
ATATATATATATATATATATACATATACATATACATACTGTATATTTTGTATTAGTATGCTAGCAGTAATATAATATTAAGAGTATATATATATATATATATATATGATGCAATATGTTGTCCTCTTCTCAACTGGCGGTGGAATGAAAGACAGTGTTGTTGCTAAAATTTAGAGTTAATTAGCTTGGAGCATTCACACCTTTTCTCTTAATGACAGGACGAGCAACAGGTTGAAGGAAAAGGTGCAAATGAGTACAGGCAGTGGCTCTTCTTTAAATATTAAGAAATTAATAACTTACAACGGCAAAATATCTATCTTTCAAACAGTGGGTGCAAAAACTTTATTATATTAAAGTCCCCCCATATTAAAATGATGCCGACCCTGTAACGCACAAGGACGAGAGCATACGTTCTGCAGGCAGTCCAGTGTTTGGGAACAGGTGGATAATGATTAGAGCTGCTGGTTCCTGTTGCAGTGTAGAACAGAACGAGTGTTTGTGTTTGTGGCAGAGAATACAGGAATACCTGCAGACACTGTGTAATTTCATGGGTCTGTCGTCTGTGGCATGTGTTGTTTTTTTAGTCTCCGCAGTAACGCAGGGCTTCTGACAGCTGGGACATCATTCCAAACTCTATGACAAATTTTAGTTCAGCTTTTTACATACCGAATTTGTCTCTGAGTGTGTGAGTGTGTGTGTGTGCTTCGTGTTTGCTTTTTGCCATATCCCAGCCGCGTCTGTAGATAATTCCAGCGAGGTCTCTCAGGGCGATCGGCGTAAACGCTTCCCCCTCCCTCTCCCACATACAACGCCGAAGGGACTCATTAGGATAATAGCCTATTGGATTCCCTGCTAGCTATTACTGCTAGCATGCTAATCATCCCAGCTCAGATCTAGGTAATTTAATTAGCATGAGCACATAAACAACATCAGCAGCATCCCAGCAGAAGCTCGGCTGATATGGGGGATCACAAAAGGTGTTGGTGTAAACAAACTCTCGGGCAAACAAGGTGGTTCTTTTTAAGAAAAATTACGGACATTATTAATACATTTTGCATCATCTCAGGAGGTCAAATACTACTTTTCATAAAAGCAGAGAGCCTGGTCAGCCAGGTGTGTTCACTATAAACAGCACGGCCGGGATAAGGAGCTTGTTAGTATGGGTCCCATTGGGGCAGTGAGCTATAAGAGATAGTTGGCTCTCAATTTCGCTCCGTAATTCCACTGCAGGAACACACAGGTGGCTTGCAGTTTATCGGGGGTTTGTCTTGTGGATAAAAACTACTTTGTCCTGAGATTGAGACTCACAGGGGCGCAGGCTGCATCAGAAATGTCCTTCCACCATATCCAACAGGTTCCTAACCTTTTACTGGAACCTGATTCCTTATTAGGAGCACAAGAATATTGTTTTTTGGATGGAGGAAATCGAAATGATCGAAAATGATCACAGTGGAGTGATATTACTGAATGTCTCCAAGTGGCACGAATATCCATCACTGAAAAGTCTCCTAATGAGTGCTACAGCACAAACAGAGGGCTCATCTGCCTACCTCTCCGTTTCCCAGGCACACACAGGGAATTACGGTGGCCTTCACATATGAGAAATAATGTAAATGGGCTTTCCTAACTCCATCCACTCTTTCACTTTCCCACTCTTCCTGTCATTTCCTCCTCCTTCATTGTCTAAAGTGCATATAAATGCTTATTCTAAGGATACAAAACCCAAACAACTTTAACACTTCTAAAAACATACTTATGGGTTCATCTGCTACCCAGACAGTGCAAAGTGTTGTGAGTATGGCAAACCCCCTGTATATGATTCAGTATCTGAAATAGTATGATGTTACCCACTGAACATTTAAATTTCAATAAAAAATATGATGCACTCTTCTCACCAGTAATGGATTCCTACATGATAAACCAAGACTTCCGATGCCACGTTTGGCACCTTTCACCACGGAAATATCATCACACACAGTGCTTCTTAATTCCACACGGAGGCATGTCATCCTTCACTCACTTCATCCTGTCACCCGACTACAGCAAAGCCGACACATGTCAAGAGGGTTCGGTGCTGATGAGTCGGTGAAGACAGCCTTTCAGTCCGCAGACCAAAACCAAGATTGTAGAGGACATAAATGGTCAGAAGGGAGCTCGTATGATAGGTGCTACACTTGCTGTATAATATGTACGACAGATTTTAAGAAATAAAACACAGGCATGTAGTTTAAATTATAGGCTATTTTTCTTTTATGTGACATTTAATGTGTGAGTAAGTATCCAGTGTCAACCGGTCAGCATGCAGGCCTAACATATTAGTATTTGTTCATTTCAATTCATAAATTGCTGTTTACGTTGATAGATAATTACACTTTGTTGTGAAGCTAAACCTTTCAATTATTACATGGAGCCCAACTGTAAGGTCCTCCATTATGATCACCATCTTCACAGAAAAACAATAATATATATGAAAATGATTGATCCTAGCCTCATGTGGTGATCAGAGTCGTGATCCAAGGTTTGTGTGAGCCTCAGTTCCAACACTGTTATGTTTGAGAATTACAGTTGTAAGTAATGGATTACATCTTGACAGTAACCTCCCTCAACCACAGGTGACTGTGTTTAACTTTCTATACATCCATCCCCCAGAGCCCCAAGAGAACAGCTAATAGATGAGGCAGAACAATAGGACACGGCTCACTGACCATGATCTGCAGGACAATTGAACTCACTTTCAGCATGGACTGGTCTACGGTGAGCGGCTAAGCATGCGCACACATGCTAGGGCTGTGTATTTCCACAGAGTTTCCACAATTGATTCTGTCTTTTTTTTTAAAAAACACAACACGCCCCATGCCAGGGCAGCTCGGTGGGAAACACTGCTATAACACATGTTGCTAGAAACAATTTTATGCACTGCATTATATCAAATGACCTCTGGTGCTGCGACCTCCCAATATTCTGGTGCACATTCCTAGTGCACACATGCATGGGCATCAACCTGGCAAAATCTATTCACTTTTGTACGTTCTTTCAGTTTTGAAATGCCCGTTGAATGAACACATCTCCACCTGTTTCTTCCTTTTAGCCTCAAAATGAGCTGTTGCAGTGACTATACCGGCTTCATTTTGCTCCAATACAGCTTTGCTGCAGGGACAACCGTCCTGGTGACTTGTGTCGCAGCACTTTCCGTCATGAGCATGACAACTTGTGCCTGGTGCAGTGGCATTATTGCTTTTGTTAAATCAGATAAAGTTATATTTGAACGGTTAAGAATCAAATATACATTTACATCATCAGCTGATAATTTATCAGCCTTGAAGCCCCAAGCGGAAAAGGGTTTCATTACACACACACACACACACACGCACACCTCGCTTCAACCTTGTCTATGAGTCACTGGGTTTAATGTTTCTGAAGCGTGGAATCCAATCAGACTCTAGTCTAACATGTCAGCCACTCACTCAAGATGTGTGTGTGTGAGCGAGTCACACACACTATTTCACCCACTCACACTGCTCTCGTCTCCAAACCTTTGTTTACCAGGTGCTCAGTTGAAACGCAAGCTGGCGATCACAAATTCACAGCGTCACGTTTAGCGCTGTACTTGAGACAAGAGCGGAGACACGGCACAGCGAAAAGGCAGACAGCAACTCCTGAAGGCAAGAGACATGTTCATCTACTCTATGGAATATCAATATGCATGCCGTATCTTTCACACGAGTGCATCAATAAAAACCTTGTCAAGTCAAGTATGCCTTGAACTACCTCAGACACAAGTGGTTATTGCAAATAAATCACCAGACTGTTTATTCATGATGATCTACGAGTACGGGAACATTTCCAAAAGAACAAGGGACAACTCTGTTCAATTATTCAATATGCAACCAGTGCCTGAAAAAAGAAGATGTTCACATGGAGCTGGACAAGGCACCAGACTGAGAGGTTTGAAGGTTTAAAGATCACTTGAGGCTCGTGTCGTTGCATGACAATGTCCGCTAAAAAACCTAACCGAATCAAACGGCACCCCAAACACCAAAATGAACGTAAAAAAATGTCACAAACTGGCATCGAAAAGGCACTAAATTTCACTCTCAGCAACATTTTCCCGGTACAGAATTAACAAATACAAAAGAGTGAAGAGTGAAGCAGAAGAATTGAGGTTAATACCCTTCTCCAAATTATTGTTATTTTGAGTCAATTTGGTCAGTGGAAGATGACACGATCCATGCACCGTGAAATACGGACAAATGGTGCATGTAAACATCGTTACACTGAGCATTGTAAACCACATTAAGCCTCACCTGAGTCACAGAGGAAGAGCAGTTTAAAGCAGCGTGCCGTTAACGATTTTATCCCACATCAGATCCATGAAGTGAAAATACCCAATTTTTTAATTTTCTTGGACTGATGCAAACACATCTGAATGTATTGAGTTCCAGTACAGTTAATGTAGCATTTGATTTGCATCAGGCATCATTACTCTTGAGAGCATTAACAAGCAACAGCAAACTATTAAAAAGTAGAAGAGCGCCGGGAGCGCTCGCTTCTCTGCATCTGTGACAATATGGTTGCGTGTCGTACACGTCGAGAAATGTTAACCTGCCACTTAGTCGGGAGTCGGAACACTGAGGAGCTGTCAGGGAGAAAGTGGGGGGGAGTACAAAGGCGAGAAGAGGCAGCCTAAGATTATACTTTAGATGAAAGACATTCTGGAGAAGCCCAGCGGAGACCTAGTCTGTGTGTGAGTGTCACAAAAGTTGACATGCGGTCCCTCTCCAGGGCTCTCGAGTGTTTATCAGTGCTTTGGCTACATTAGACCTTTGAAGAATCCACACCGCACGCATGCACGCCGACGCGAACACGCGGGCCCCGGGCCCTCAGCTCTTTGCTGTAAAATAAAAGTGGCCCTCTCTTCCTAATGGAACAGACAGACTGGCAGTGAGCGGAGATACGATTCAAAATAGATTCATCACCAACTCACTTTCCAACAGCCTGTCCACATGGGATTTACCAGACACAGGGCTGACGGTACATGTCTGGAGTGTTGGAGGGAATCTCACTCTCTCTGTTTGGACAAATATAAGCTTGTGTTTCAATCCGAGGACTCTTCTTCTCCTGGTAAATTTTGGCAGGTCACACAGTGAGAGGTTAAATGCAGACCTCCACAGTAAAGATCTGATATATTCATAAAATATCTCAATTCATTTCAATTAGAAAACCTGTTTTAATGACAAAAAAAAACCCTAAAATGATTATCAATTATTCATAATGGAGTAATTGTTTTAGCCTTAGTGAAAATATACAAAGGCAACTTTTCAACCAATGCAGTCAACTCTTTAACTATTTATTTATCATTCACTCTGTAATTATTAATGATTGATATTTTTAATATATTATATTTGTATTGTATTGTATATTTATATTAATATAGATATTTGCTGTAATCAAGGTGTACAATAATTACTGCAGTACATAAAGCTTCTTCTTCGTCTTGGATAGGTTTTTATGGTGGTTGCCGCTGGCACACAAAGAATTCTGGGACATGGTCAGATGTATCCTTCACGGACGGGCAAACGTCAGCCGCGTTCGAAGGAGGTGATGAGTCATGCGACAATCGGGACGGCCCACGTCGGAGGGTGATGTGATGTGATGTGATGCATTTTGACAACGAATCCTCACTAGAGAGAGACACAGCTATTGAATACAAACAGAAGCAATGAAGACAAGAGTCACCGACACTGTGCTTTCAGAATCTTCCTGAGTGAAATCTGTTGACAGTATATCATGTGGGATTATTTCAAACCAATGCAACATGCTCTGTTGTTTCTCAACGGTCGCAGCTGGTTATCACCTGAGGAGCTCAGACAGTTCACCACACAGACTGTGTATCAGCTCCATTATTATAGTATGGTAAATGGACCTTTTCTAGTCTGGATGACCACTCAAAGCTGCTGTCCACTACAGGCAGCCCGTGGCCAGGTGGAAAGGGAACTTGGCTTGTAACCAGAGGGTTGCCAGTTCAAGTTTGAGTATCCCTGAGCAAGGTACCCAAGCCCCATTGTTCCCCGGGTGCTGCTCAGTGGCTGCCCGCTGCTCCTAATTCTAGGAAGATTTCTAGTAGAGGATGAGTTAAATGCAGAGAAGGAATTCCCCCTGCAGGACTGATTACAGACTCATTTGAGTGATTCATTATTAGTATTGCCATTCACACCCATTCACACTGTACATCTACTTCACATGCAGCACTTTTTTTCTATCACACATCTTTCATACCCAATCACACGCTGCCAACACAGCCATCACAAGCAACGTGGGGTTAAGTGTCTTGCCCAGGGACACATCGGTAGATGAGCAGAGCTGGCGACCTGCCCAAGCTGTGACTCGCCTATTCCCCTATGTCAGCTGAGATTGGCACAGCAAATCTCCCCTCCCGATGGATCGATGGATATCATTACGGTAGCCCTCAGGATTTCCACGGAACGACGAGATTCACCAGCGTGTCACACGTTTGTGGCGTCAGCTTCTCAGTACCGTAATTCCTAAGCGGTTGAATAACTGCCAGATATCGAAAGTGAAAGTTATCTTGGAAAAAGGGGCAGAAGCACTCACTTGTTGAACATTTTTTGACAATTCTACAGCCATAAAATCAAAATAAATCCAGACGGCCTGATTATCAAGATGGTCATAAGAGGGTTAAACAATGAACTCAGCAGTAATGACCAACGCTGGCTTTAACGTTTCAAAAAAGGCAGAATATTTAACTGTGCTGGTTAGACTGTTGTACAGCAAAAAAACATATCAAAGCCAACTGTGAAAAGCCACTGAAATGAAGAGCCTGGTGCAGTGAGGCAGGAGCGCCTGAGGAATTCCAGGGAAATAGCAGCTTAAATGAAGTTAGAATGGGACAAATTTCACTGAGACACTCAAACTCTATGCCATCTGATTGGCTTACACGAGGGGAAAGACTATGTGAGGACTACGGACACACACACACAAGGATGGTACAGTGAATATAAAATGATTTTTCAATAGCTCAATCACGGTGCCATCTGACAGCGGCTAAGACTTGAATATTAACAGCAGTCACACAGTGTATGTGCAGGTGGTGTGTGATGGATGTCCTGGTGTGCATTAACGTAAACTGTGGACGATGTGGCAATTCATATTTCACAAGATTTAAGCCATTAAATGTCAAATGTGACACGGCCATCACTTCATATCAGGAGCTCCCCCTCCTGGGCCACACCCACACAAAAAGCATCTGTCTAGAGAATAATTGCATTGACTCAGATAATTATCAGGTGGTAAATCTATGAACACACATCACTGTCATTATAGTGTGATGATTAACCCTATCTTTTATCGTGGCTGCCACACAAGACAATTACCATTTTAGATGGACTTTTTCACGTGTTCGCCACGGCTCTACACGGTTTGATTGGGTTCTCATTACAGTATGCACAACACACACACACAAAACTAGTGACTTTTAAAGCAGTTATTTTCAGTCTAACTGAGTCATTAGAATCAGTTAATTAAAAAGATTTGTTCAGTACTTCCTGCATGACCGGAGCGCAGACTCCGTCTGATACAGTCACTGAATACAGCGGCATGGTTTTTCTACTCCTCTGCTATATGATGAGATATAAGCAGGGCCGGCCTTTATGGGGCCCTAAGCTGAATTTGATTTGGGACCCCCTTCAAATCACCTAGGAGTCACCTGTGCTTGACTATTATTGATAGGAATGTAACATTATTAATTGCATTCATTATATTATAACTGTATAATAGCATATAACTTACGATAAACACTATTTAGATACTGTATATGAATGTATCTACATTGACTATTGAATATCTAGATTTCTTTAAGATGTTGAAATGTTTTTCTTTCCACACGCTATTGGGGCCCCAAGCAGCCGATTAGTTCATGTGTGCCTTGGACTCTGGATATTAGACATTCCCTTGCTAAATGTTGGAGATTGTTGAGTCTTTTTAACTGATCTACAGTTTGGCATCGTTTGGTTTGATTCTTGTGACTCTTCCTGTGACGGCACACTAAGCATCGGCTCAGCTCGCTTGGAACTTTGGTCTTTAATTTCTTTTGTTTGGGTCAAAACTTTACAACAATTACTCAACTTGGTTGAACTAGACATAGATTGTTAAGAAATAAATAAATAACTTAAGTCTAAAATGAACGTTATGTTGAGATTAGTTAGGGGGATATGTTCATCCTTTGCGCACACGGCGACTGTTAACTCAGAAAAGAATTGTCTAGAACATTTTATGAAAGTTTACTATGGGCAAAATTTAAAACAAAAACAAAGTAAGTGTGTTAAAAAAAACAAAAAAAAACAGGCCAGACAAGGATTTAGGAACAAGAATGGTGGATCTACATTAGAACAAACAGATCCTTCTCTCTCTCTCTGACTACCGCTCTCCAACACCTCCGCCACACTGTGTTTTCCTGCAGGTTTCCCCCCCAAGGCTTTCGAAGAAAACTGACCGTGCTCGCATCTGAAGTCAGTGCACTTGCCTCTGGCTGCACAGTGAGTGTACTTTGTGTGCTGGCACTCGATTACATTACACCTACGCACACAGTGAGATCAGTCAAAGGATTATAAATGACGGGGAACGTAATGGGGAAGAAACTCTAAGACAACAGACTACCAATCTCTGCCTGTGTAGTCACCTTTTTACTAGTAGAAGCGTGGGTGAGGCAAGATAAAAGAGGGGAAGAAACACACTACAACCACAACAGAACACACAAATGTTAACACACACTCTTATACACATGGTATTTTTTTTTATGTGGGTGGACTCTTGTTGGTCCTTTTTTGATCTGTTATCAAATAATGGAATATACTGGAGGTCACAATTACAGTAGCCTCCAGCAAAATGAACTAAAAACTTTATGTATCGAGGGCGGACGCCTGATGATGTGCCTGATGTTTTATAGGTGTGTGGGAATTACAGTTCATCACACTGTGTTCACGGTTTCATTCATGTCGACTGCCCTTGAGCTGACTGATAAACTCCTTTCATCACATACAAACACTTTATTTACCTGGTCTGGGACCTTTCTGTGTGAAGTTTGCATGTTCTCCCCATGTCTGTGTGGGTTTCCTCCGGGCTCTCCGGTTTCCTCCCACCATCAAAACATGTTACAAACATGTTACAATGTTGGGCACATTCGGTCAGGTCGGTGGCGTGCTAAGTCGCAGCGACTCTGATCAACCCTCGTAACCTTTCATTTGTGCAATACCGTTGTATGAAGAAAATAAAGATGCTTTCCTCCTTCCTTCTGAAAGCCAACATGTGGTTATTACGGTAATTTCACTCGCGCTGTCGCAGGAAGCTGGAGAATCAGTGTCTTTGTCGCCAGAGAGGAGAGAGATGGAAAAACACCTGTACATAGTGTTCATTTTTTGGCCCTTTTTTGCACATTGAGAAACACAGACTAGTAAAATAGTTTCCAGTTCCCAGTTTCATTCTGTTCCACTTTCAAATTTAACACGCAAGATCTGTTGTTTATTTACAACTGCAGTGTTTTTCTAAATAAATTGTATTGTTTTTCTTCATTTTAAATGGTAAAAAATGGGTTTTCAACATGCATTAAATTGTAAATAACTGTCAGATATTGGTTATCTAGCACAACACGTTATCCAGGCAATGTTTTACCCTAGAATGGCAAGGAACCACACATGTTAACTTCCTTGATCTAGATTTTCCACATGAGAATGTAATGTTTTTTTTTTAAAAATATATCACAAAAGTAGTGCCCTGCAATAACACTTAAGGGTTGAAATTTTGAATTTCCAAGTATTTCAATATTCAGGTCATACCTGACCCCAACCTTGACCTAGAACACAAATCCTCCGAAATGTGGTTCTGTCTCATTAGGACACACACACACACACACACACACACACACACACACACACACACACACACACACACACACACACACACACACACACACACACACACACACACACACACACACACACACACACACACACACACACACACACACACACACACGGGGGCATCAGTCCAGCAGCAGCAGTCTGTTGTAATGTAATGTAACAGCACATGCTGATGTGAAAGGAGCAACAGGTCCCCAGACTCTGCAGAAGCCTCCCTGACTACAAGAGTCTGACTTGTCAGACTCTTGTAAAAAAACAAAAAAACAAGAGTGGGTCCAAGCAAAACAAGTAAAAACAAAGACTCTTTTTGACCGATCACATGGACGCTTTCAGTCTATTCCAGGACCAAGTTTGACATCAAATTTAAAGGATGTTGAAATTGAAAGAGTCTATGAAACAAAGGTTTTTGGAGTCATTATAGAACTGTTGGAAACCACACATAGAGCACATTAAATGTAAATTCTCCAAATCTAATCTAAGGATTTATTGAATCAAAACTGCCTTTGGACTCGTAACATCATGTCATGATGTGCCGACATTTGGGAGAAATACTTAAAAAACAAACTTAGATCCTATAACTGAACTTCAGAAAAAGAGCAATTAGAATAATAAATAAGGTTGGAATCCACTATTCAGTTATTCTTGGGGGTTAAGTTATGGAATGAACTCATGGATGAATTGAAATTGTGTAAAACACTTTTACGGTTCAATCTTTTTTAAAAAAATAATTACAACTTACAATGTGAATTGACAGTTCAGTATTATAATTTTCTAGGATTTCCTTGGATTGTACAGAATAGACACAAAGAAAAAGCCTTTCGCTTCAGCCTATTTGTTTTTCCGTAAATGGCACATTTGTGTTAAATGATCTTTAACGTTTACTTTTTACATGAATGGAACCGAAATAAAAATATTCATTCAAAGAATGTTTTTAAAGGCGCTAAGCAACATTTGGCAGGGTTTATGGGAGAAATGAATATATTACCCATACATATAATTGCTTAAGTGTATAAACACGTTTAAAATATAAAAGTTTTCTTAGCCTTACCTAAAAGCCATTTTTCCTTTTTTTTCAGCTTCTTTCTTCTCCAACACAAACATGACAAATGTAATGTATGGGGAAATGAATTCCCCATACATTACAGTCAATTTAGTTCTCATTGCCAAACGTGACACACATAATATTTGCTTCCATAAACAGGCGCACGCGACGCCTCCGTTTACACAGTCCAATTTGTGTGAATTAAAAGTTGATTGGCGTCGGGCAGGTACACGATCCTGCCCGACGATCACCACAGAACGCCACAGGAAATCATTCCTGCCTGTGGCCATTAAGCTGTACAATTCCTCTATATGATAAATAGGCTTATACTTCCTCTGTATATATTGTTAATATGGGGGGAGGGGGAAGTACAAGTTGTGAAGTATATTCTGGAAATGTTGTAACTCTGTAAATTTATTCTTATTTTAATAGTATTTTTAACTCTGTAAATTTATTCTTATTTTAATAGTATTCTTTAATTTTGTAATTTTAATCTTATGTTTACTCCTACTTCTTCCTATAGTTTGTAATTTTGTAATTTCCAAAAAAATTGCTGTTACAACATTCGTTACCTTTGTACACTGGAGCGCTGTGACGAAAGAATTTCCCGCAAGGGATTAATAAAGTATTTTCTATTCTATTCTATTCTATTCTATCCACTTTAATTGCTTTGTTTTAAATCTTCACGTGAGGAAGACAGACAACAGAGACGCCATCCTTCATGAAAAACACCAAACCCACACACCCTGCAGCATGCGCACACACATGTCGAGTTGTGGATGTGTGCCTGAATAAACATTTACGTAGATTAAAAACTCACAAACTTTCTCGGGAGGCCTGCTCTCACTATAATAAAGAACATCTCTTCCTGCATCCATGTCTTATCCAACACTCGGATTATGCTCAATTAGCATCTCTAATTAACGCGTCGCTGTATTCCAGTTTTTGCTGCCGCGGGAGGGGGATGGATGACAGTGACCAGGAGGAGTTTGAAAAAACATAATTTGTAAAATTAAGGCGACAAAATGTGTAGTACAAACTTCTTCCGCTGCCACTTGAACATAAAGTATTTGCTCTTTATGAAAACATCCATCAACATGTCAACACTATATTTATTCCGTTCTAGTAACTTTTTGTTGTTTATTTTCTAAAACAAAGTAAAAAAAAAAACTATCAGCTACTATCTGACGCCTTTGGCACACAGTGCTCTGTAATCTGCACTCATTTGTTTTTTTTATATCTATTCCTGAGACACGAGGAATCAATTTTCCAACAGTAATAAATGTAACAGCGCCGGCCCGATTAGGTTTTATGCTGCATATACTGAGAGTTAGTAGAATTTTTTCCTGTATATACCTCCTCTGTTTAGATACATGGGGGGAAGAAATTAGATTAGGATGCCTGATATACTGTACATCTCATTTATAAATGTTTGTTTTGCTCTGCCTCGTTGTTTCACTTCCACCGTTGTGCTTTGTCAACCCAAATAAGGTGATTTTTAGAATGATTCTTGTTTATTTTCATTAGCGATGCAATGGATCTGGTGTCATTGTTATATTCGATAAAGAAAACGTTTTCCTTTTTGGCTAATGGAATAAACGGAAGAAAGAAAAACATGAAACACAGCCTATTATGATATAATAACAGCTAAAATGATATAGTACACAAAAAGTGACAGGTGTTTTGATGCTATTTTGCTGCTTGCAACTTTGTGTTGACGTTGAGAAATATTTCCAAAGTGAGTGAAAAGTTTGATTTATCTGGTTTTGCAGGCAGCACGGGCTCAATCGCTGACCTGTAGTAAGAATGAATGGATGAACAAACGAATGAATGGATGAATAAACAAATCTGCCTTCTTTAATATAGCAATACGCTATCACTTTGATGTAAATGCATCCAGGGTTGAAGTGAGACTTCCACATGTAAATTCAAATAACCCTTCTTCTATTCACCTAATGAACTTTATGGAATTAGATTTGTGTCAATATTTTCAAACAACACCGAGCAGACAAAATACAAATAAATGCAAATAAAATATCAATTTAATCATTCAAAAAAATTGTACTTTATTTGTTTGAAAATACACTAAGGGGCGGGACTTAGGAAGTAGTCAGAGGCTGGGAGTCGCTGTCCGTTTTCCTCGGTGACATCCGACAAAATAATTGTAAGTAACTAACGTTTGTTGTCTGTCGGAGTTCCAGACGGACGGCGACTCCTGTGACAACTTCCGCTCCATTGAGCCATTGCTTCAAAACTCAGTAGCCAATCATCAGGCAGCTTCCTAAGGCCCCGCCTATAGAATCGCAAATAAAAAAACACGGCGCAAAAAACAAATCGGGGAGCGCAAACGCAAATGAGTCGGAGCGAACTAAATTCCAATTATTGCAAACAAACCCCCCCCTGATATTTTCAAAAGATTAAATCAATACTTTATTTTATTTTGTGGTTGATTTTTGATTGCTAAATTCAAGTGTTGCCTGCGCTTGCTTCGTGAAAAGTGTTGTTTGAGAATATTGACACAAATCTAATTCCACAGAACGTCTTAATATTCATTACTATCATCCTTATACGTCACTATAACAGCAGCGCACGCACGTGTCTCGGACAAGAAATCAATTACCATTAAGAGCTCTGAGAAGTTTTGCAAAGCACCTTATTTTCACCAGGGACAAAGGCTCAGAGAGATGAACGGCGATGTACAGAACACACGGTCACTGATAACAGCGCGTGCGTGCCATAACGCGCTGAAAAGTGAATTAAAAAGTACAGGTGCCTGCGAGGGGCAAAAAAAAGAGCAGTGTTTCTTTTCAGATTATACGTCAAGAGCCCAGCTAAGGTTACATGACAAAAATCAACAGTGACTGCTGCTTTCATTCAGCCCCGACCACAAACTCCCTAATGTGATCAGTCTGTGTACAAAGAAACAATTCACAGACAGAGAGAAGATAAATGATGAGGTGAAGAGACACAGAGGGGGGAAAACTCTCTCAGAGAAAGAAACGACAAGAAGTAAAGACATAAGATCTCTGCTGCTGCCTGTCAAGAGAACGTCTGATATGTAGAAACACTGAGATAAATGTGCATCCCCCGAGTTTGTGCACGTGAAGTAAAAGATAGAAGTGAAACTTTTGTATTAGTAAATGTGAATTTGTACAGTAGGAGGATGCTGTTGTCCAATTCTGTGGACCTCAAACAATGGATCTTAATTTGAACTCCCTCCACAGTTGTTTAAGCCATGTGATGGACTGGCGACCTGTCCAGGGTCAACCCCGACCTTTTCGCCCCATGTTAGCTAGGACCAAGGTTATTAGAGTTAAACTGAAGTAAAGCCAAATTACAAAAACCTCAAACTCATAACTGTGTCCATAATCACAAATACATGCACTCAGCATGAAATTATAGTGTCACAGTGCTCCAAAATGGGTGCATCACAAACACAAAACGTGTACACAAACAATGTTGTAGTTCTCTCCACGCGAAGAATAACACCAGCTAACTTCACTCTCCCCTTATGCTCAAGTTATCCCTTATAAATGTAACCACCACACTCTGAAACACAAAGGTTTATCACTCCATAAACACATTCTGATTGTTGTTGTTTTCTAACAGAGTGAAGGTTTAATAAAGGGCACATACTGTATGACATGCGATCTATATGCTTCAAACAAATAATGCTGTGTGTGCATGTGTGAGCTGTTGTATATGCATCCGTCACAGGTTTAAAAATCAATAACGCCCGAGGCCAGATGTTTTCACTGATGGAAATCAATGCTCTTTTTTTTTATCACAGCTTTGATGCCATCTGCGAGGACGTGGGATAGAACACGACAAAAGAATAATATACACAAGGCGGTTGTGTACAAACGTGTGCGCGTTTCAAAGCAATGTGAGTGGGTGTTTGTGTGTGTGTGTGTGCGTCTGTGGTTTGTTCATAATGCTATTTTGAAGCTTTTCTACAAAAGGTACACAACAGACCCTGACAGTGAACTGTTACAGAATCTCTGGAACCACAACAGAACGAACACTGCTGTATGGATCTGTTTTGGTTGAAAGGCATCATTTGAACGAAGCTATGTGGCATTTGAAATGTGTGTTAGGGGTTATTTGTGTTACAGTTGTTGCAGAAGAACGACAAGGATGTGCCCACAGAATCCTCATTTATTATATGTGTATATGAACGTGTGGTTTGGGAGTGAAACGTTTTATGGTGACCATGATTTTTCACATCTATAAGCTGGCTCAACTACACCCACACATGATTTATATGACTAATAATATACCTAATCCCAAGATGTGACTCTAACTGAGTGCCAACACAGTCTTTGCACTCTAACAGACTTAACTTTACACCCTCATATGTGCCTTGATTCACAAAAAGCAAAACATGAAAACAAAAAAACAATCCACAAGGAAAAAAAAAGTATATACAGTAAATAGGTGGCTTACCCTCTGTAAAAGACAATTAACACACACTGATTATAAAAACAGCAACAGCAAGCACGGCATTATGAGAAGTATGACCAAAATGAACATATAACAAAAAGAAATAGGTGCACGTAAATAACCAGATCCTTATAAAAATGTAACAAAACACTTCACTTCTTTGAAGGATGTGATCCTGTGTTAAAAAAATAAACCTGATTGTGGAGATCCAGATGACAAACGAAAGAAAGCATATGAAACTAAATCTAGGCTTGCTTGCTTGCTCTACAAATATTATACAACACTTTTGAATTTGAACTTAACTCTCTTATTTCGCCAGTATGTAAAAAGGGAATTGAAAACACGCAGCAACACATGTGCCTACTGAATACTTGATTAACTCATCATTCACTGATTGGAAATGTATTCATCCATCTCGTGCCAAAAAACTTAGACAGGAAGTTTCACACAAAACCTGTGTCATGACTGTCTGACAAGGCGCAATTACTTGAAGAGATTTCATGTCTAATGCAAAAGGCCGTTTTGATTTAACACCACACGGACACGTGAAATACTTAAACAAAAAAAAAGAAGGAGGAATTACCTGCAGCACACTGCTCCTCATCTGCACCGTTTTCACAGTCCCTCTCTCCATCGCATCGCCATGACAACGAAACACATTTGCTGACAGCCCCTCCGCAATCAAACTTCTCTGGCAGACAGGTCTGTCGGCCTGTTGTGAAGGGGAGGAGACAGGAGACGGGGAGGGAGAGAGAGAGAACGCAGATGGCGGAAAGGGGAAAAATGGGTAAAGACGGGGTGGGGGGGAATGGATGAAAGGAAGGATCGAGGAGGGATGGAAAGAGAGCGGGGAGTAATATGAGAAAAGAAATAGGGAGGATGAAAAAGATAGAGAGAAGGGACAGTCAGTCAATGAAACAGTTTGATAACTTAGTTATCTTGTTGCTCAAATCGATTCCTCCTCAAGGGCCTGCAATTAAACTAGACACAGAGTGACAGGGGAACAAAGAAGCAGGAGCAATGCATAAGGCAGACACACACAGTGAAAAAGAAGTGAAACAGTCAGGAAAAGGCACAATACAAGAAAAACAAATTCCATTTTGTGTGTCTAGGCAGTAGTCTTTGCTCTCACAGGAGTCACCACTGTAGATGTTTCCCTGTCTGCAATGTTAATTTGGCACTTTTTAACTAAATTGCTGAATGTCCTTGCTGAAGCAAACCCTAATGAGTTCATCTGGGCTATAAGGACCGGCACCATGAGAACACTTTTGCATCCTCACTGGTTCGATATAAAGTGTATTCAACAATCTGGGGTTAAGTGTCTTGCCTCATCGGGACAAAGACACATTAACATTTTACTGTCTTACTACTAATTAATGAAATGGTTAATTACTTTTTTTTTTATTAAACACAAAGATTTGATTGGCCAATAATGCAAAAATAGAATTCAGGGTAATGCAATATAACAAAACTCAGCAAAAGAATCAATTAAGCTGACAAAATAAAATACTGAAAACATCACTTGTAATTAACCATCACTGAATTGTGCCAGGATAAGCACACAAAGGAAAGAGGGAAATACATTAGAACACTATTTTGACAGTCAATGAACAGTTCCAATTATTTTTCCTGAGCACTCTAATTAAATGAATGTTTCTGATTTCTTTTCTGATGGACGTATAAAATGATTTGTATAAAATAAAATACACGTTTTTCAGTAAAAATGAACACACGCACAGATATCCTTTTAGGGTCTGGACATTGATTCCCATTCATTTTAGACGGCCTACACAAAGCGTTAATAAAGCTTCAAGTCTTAGCCTTCAGAGGTAACAAATACAAGAACACACAGTGTGAAAGTGGTCCCTCTAGGTAAAAGCCCATTACAGCAGAAAAGGCCATTGTTCCTACATGTGTAGCCCCTGGGGTTAGTAGAAGCATGAAAAATACAGCTGTTCAATCCATCAAATTTATACACTGCACACAGCAAACCCCTGCTAACCCCCCGAACCAATACCAGAAAACCACTAGGCAAACACGCACGCTGGTACACATCACATGCAATCTGGCCCCAGATTACGGTGCACGGCTGAGTCATCGTGAAAATCCACCAATTACACATATTTGACCACCAACTAGCTTCTCTAC
Source organism: Solea senegalensis (assembly GCF_019176455.1). Taxonomy (NCBI): domain Eukaryota; kingdom Metazoa; phylum Chordata; class Actinopteri; order Pleuronectiformes; family Soleidae; genus Solea; species Solea senegalensis. The sequence continues at coordinate 12,486,112 of NC_058034.1, read as the reverse complement.
AAACTTGTGTATTACAGACACAGATCAATACTACTGTACCTGTGGGATTTGCACCAGTTCGGTCTCATTCTTTACTTTATTCAGCACATATTTCCTCTTATTCATATTTTAACAGCACCATATAGGTTTCTGTCACTCAAAAAGCTGGACACTGGGAGTTTCTGCCTTGCCTGGAGTTTTTCCTCCAACTGTGTCGTAGAAGATGCCAAGATACTACCTGCACTTTATTTTGCTTCGGAACTGAGCAGGTTGGATGTTTGGCCTGGTGTTGATCCTTTGGAGCACCCCTCTCCCCTTTCCCCTCTCCATCCCTCCCACCACTCTTCCTCCGACTGAATATTAAGCACTTGTGTAAGCATCTTTTCAAAGTGTCTCCACTAAATGAGGTTTCCCTGGGTCTTGAAAGAATAAAGGCCTCCTGCAAATCCCCTTTAAGAGAGTGAATGAGCAAGCACCATATCAGCACAGTCTGCTTATTGCTTCCAAGGGAACTGAATAGACATAAAAAGTGTGTGTGTGTGTGTGTGTCCCTGTACTTGTGTCCAAGATTCACAAAAATGCAGATGTTCTGGTGAAGTGTTGTGTTGTAAATATGAGTGCCAGTGGGAGGTGAGAGTACGCTCATATGAGGACGATGGGTATAGTAAATTGTTTGACATCTATATTCATTTTAAGCAATTTAAATGTAGGCCCTGCACGACACCATTTCATCCCATCTTTCACATCATCCGTTTTATATAAGCATGCATGTTTTTGAGTGGGTCAGCGGAGTCCCAGGGCTGCTGACGGAAACTCAGTCTAACACAAACCACTGCATGGGAGAGTCAAACCACTAACTGTCTGATTGACAGCTGGGTTAAAACAATGTTATTTTTTCTAACTGACCATTAGAGGCCTGTGGGTTGGACTGGAAAACCCACGTACACACTGGAAAACATGCACACTCATGTAGCATAAAGGCCCTTGTTCTGACCGGGTCACAAACTTGGGTCTTTATGCTGCAAAGGCACCAAATACTCTAGCCCAGAGGTCCCCAACTACCGGGCCCACAGAAAGACTGAATAAAAAAATATTTTATCAAAAAGATTATGATATGGTATATCAAAAATGTAGCTAACAAGTTAGCAAAGATGAGTACAAAACAAACGTCTTTGAAGAGCTTATTTGGAAAAGGAAAAAGGCCCAAGGAGGAGACAGAAGAAGAGCATTCGACTTCCAAGAAAAAGAAACCTGCATTTAATTGACAATATCAGGATTCCTTAAAAACTTAAAAAACGGGTTTATCTCTACAGCAGCAAGCCCGCTCGGCATAATATGTAGCAACAAGCTAGCAAACTAGGCTATGAACCCCCAAGAAACAAGCTCAGTGCTCCCAGTATTTTAGCGGGACGGTGAGTTTAGTAGTTTTGAGTTGTTTCTAAACTGGTCGGTGAAAATATTGTTTTCGCCAATCAAATCATACTGCTCTAAGCATGAGGCCCAGCCACCATTATGTGTTAAAGTGATGTTTGTGAAGGTTCTCAGACATCCAGGTCACATCCTCTGTAGTTATAGCTGAAGGCGACTGGACTTGGTATGGTCGCCTGCGGTCTTTCTGTACAGATGTAAGCACCTTCACCTCTTCTGTTGTCAGATTTGAGGGAGGTGCTTTGGCACGAGGCAGGGTGATACTTAAAGTCTTAGATGTTCTGGCTCCGTGTTGGTCAGGCCACTTGTTCCTGATCACTGATTCTGTGATTCTGTGATACCCACTGGGATCTGTTTTCAGGGGAAACTACAAGATTTAGCCCTTTGGACAAAAAGTCCTTTTCAGGTTAGTCAGAACTGAAGAAGTCTCTTGGATGAGAGGTGAAATGTCTTCAAACTTAACTCAAGCAAGACCAGTCCCATTCAGTTAACTACAGAAGAGATGATGTGAGCCCATAGTCAAGACAGTGGAGGAAGTGGAAAAGGACCTATTAATATTTATAATTTTCAACTCATTAAACAAAAAAAATACTTTTTCCAATTTGCTTTTGGATGTGTTTGACAAAAATATTCAACTATCAAAATCAGCCAGCTACAATACATTACACGTCATTTAGCAGACACTTTTATCACAAGGGAATTGAGTACAACCTGCCAGGGGTGGAGTTTAACTTGTTTCCATCCAAATGTGCATGTTGCAGCCAAAGTTTTGCCAGACTTGTAAAAAGGAGTCAGGAGTATTGCTGACATGTGTTTCCAGCAGCAGAGCTGGCGCTGAGGAGCATTGATGGACTTATTGACAGTAAGCTCTGGGCACAGATATTGCTGACGACTGTCATATTCTGAGCCAAGTGCAATATTGGGCTCCTACTGTAGAAAAGTACGCTAAAGTTGCAACTTTTCATAAACATTTAAGTAAGACAAACAGACAGATGAAGATGATGTGTATTTTGTGTGATATTTACTTTTAAGATCAAGGCAGACAGGTGAAATAAAACACAATTGTGCACCCAAATGTTCTCACAAAGACCTATGGCATCACATATGGGTATAAATTCTTTTTCTCTGCCGCCAGACAAAGACATTAAATGAATTCACAAGTCTCTACACTTTTGTAGTGAATGAATGTTTCATGGGCTATAAAACTCCCGTGGCACAGAGACAAACACTGGGGTATTAGCAGCCAGCTAGCTTGCATACTGCCAAGGCCCACAGCAAATAACAGCCAAGGAACTGATGCAATGTTGTCAAGCTCCACTACTTCATGAGCCGCTTGGTGGAGAGTGGGGGGAAAGATGGTGGCTGGTTAAGGAAGCCCCCAGGTGGGCTCATGGATAATCAGATTGTGTAAAAAGGGGTCAACAAAAATTGTGCGGTCAGTGAATACATCCAGAGTTTATCAATATAAAGCAAATTGGACGAATTACAAGGTCAGACCTTAACCCTCAACCTCCATCCATCTCTGTAAAACACATGCAGTGGCAGATTCATTCCACTGACTAAACATATTGTTATTTCACAGCGGGCCTGAGTTAGCAGTAATTTGCCTGTAAGCATGTGCGACTTAACTGAGTAAAGTGGCAGGGGATAACCTGTGTTTTAACCTCACGTTTATGGAATTCTAGTTCTGGAGAACAGGGAAGAAAATAGACACTCATATAGCAGGGTTCTTATAGTGGTTGATGATGCATGAATACATCATTTAACAACCTAAAAAACAGGGAAAACTTACAGCTAAATTCTGCACCACTGTTGCTAAAACGACACTCGTTGAGCAACCTCAGAATCTTATGCATATTGCATTAAAAGAGGGTTGTGTTGTAATGTAAAAAGGAAGCCAACACAAGATGAAATTGAATGGGATCCAGGTCAGGTATTTTTGGAGACATGAATTATGTTTAAATAAGTAAGGACTGGAAAGACTGAAAGTTTCTCTCCAGTGTTGTGCTCGGGAATGTCTAGGCATATCTAAAATGATGGCACTTGATGCACCAAATTCATTTAGCATAACTCCTCCTCAAATTCTTTAATGATATAAAAAACCCTCAGTGTTTTCCATGTTCACTCACAAGGAACTGCACCTGCACCTGCCTCTACACTACTCCCTTTGGTTCGCTACATCGTTGAAATGTCTTTGTCCCGCAAAACACACAGAAATGCAACGGCACCTTATTTAGAGTTTCTAAATATGAGGAAACGAAGTGCAGAAGAAAAGACTGTTACCAATCCTGTCGCTGACACGATTTGACATGTGTACTTCTCAGTACTGAAACTACTGGACTGTGTTTTAAGGCAATTTTCTTTCTAACATTGTTAGTTTTTGGGTCAGAAAACTAATTTGGTGTTCCAAATGAGTTTTCATACTGTAATGTATTGTTTTCAACATACAGTAAGGAGAGATGCAGCTTCATAATTTAAAGACAACAACCAGTAGAGGTACAGACTTCTTGTTATTTGCTTTGCGTGGTCTGCTTAAATGTGTATTATGAGTGGGGTGTAGAGGTGGACTCCTTGTATGCTAATGAACTTTTGATTAACTACCTTCTTAATTTCCCTTCACAAAGAGGGAGGATATTGGAGGATTGTCACTTGGCACCGTGTCCACTCTACAGCTGCCTGTCTCGCTTCTAAACTAGCATCCCAGGTGATTGATTCAGAGGGATCACAGTCACACAGGCTAATGCTAAGATAATTTATTTATTACGGAGGTGTGTATTTGAGGTCATGAGGTGATATAAGTCATGCTGAAGTCACAGTCCGTCACCGTGGGACACAATGTCAAAACAAAGGCAAATGGGAGGAGCACATGTGATAATACGGCACATGACAAATGAGGAGGGACAGAGCTTATGGATGATGTACCCCGTATCTCCTCGCTGAGGATTCCAGTTGGATGAATTCAGAATGCTCAAAGGCACGTCAAATTCCCCTGCACAGAGAGCAGAGCGCTGATTGATGAAGTACTTTGCTTTTTATGCAAACACCTGAGAATCATGTCTCACATTACGTGAGTGAAAAATGACTTCGCTCCGCGTAGATTATTGATTTGCTCCTCGTGTTATCCAGAGCAAAGCAAAATACACGAGGCCATTAATAGTTCCGCTAAACTATGCACAGACACTTTCTTTTTCCGGTGTGACATATGTTAATGGTTGTCCGTGTGATCGGCTGACGGCCCGTCCAGGTTCCACCCAATTTTTCACATAATGTCGGATCCAATTGGCTCCAGCTTCACCCTCCATCAAGGATAAGCAGGAAATAATTAATTCATGAATCTTCATTTTAGAATAACGAATGTGACAATATATTGCATGTAATAATTTATATGAGTAACACAGAATAAAAAAAAAAGAACATTTATCAATAAATTCTAAACTAACAGGGAGTCCATAACAGCTGATTGTGTGTAAAATGGGATAATTAAAGTCAAATTCCAGCCATGAGGTAGTTCCATAAAGTTGCTAAGTGCCTACTTGAGAACACTAAACTTTTATCACTTGGCGACTCTGTGTAGTAAAAACAGGTCAAACGCTCGCGTGTGGGCCATACGCACCCATGTAGCACATCATCCAATAAGTTTTCTAACAAAATAATCACACATTTTTAGTAATTTTATGTCTGAGTTTAATATAAACCAGACAATAATATGCCTCGGTTACGTTGATTTACTTGGTTTCACTGACATCAGCTCAAAGAAGATGATATAGAAGGAAGATATATCGACATTGCGAGACAGAGACAGCATTGTATCGGGGGAAAGCGGGAAAAGGAAAATGGATTGAGTTGCAGGTGGTCACCTATTGGTCACAGAACGGAAAATGTCAATGAGAGGACAAATTGAGACCGAGACAATTAAAGGTAGACACCCCAAGGAACACTTAATGAAACTGGGGTTTCACGCAACAGACATACAATGCTCATTTGAGCACCTGCTCATTCACATCTGACTGAGACCAACTCAACAACATCAAGAGCACAAATAAAAACATCAAAGATTTATGCACAAGAACTCTCCCCCACGGTTTCACTGTCATCCATTTGTGGGCTGGGTTTGCTTTCTACACCACCGAGACCGAGAGTTTATTCTGCTAATTTAATTCAAATAAAAGGAAATCTCGTTATAGTTGTGGGTCGGTCTCTTTCCCGGAAATTGCAAAAGCATTCCTCACAGGCAGTATAATTGTAACCTCTGAGAGAGGAAGGACAGGAAGAGACTGGAATAGACAAATGACACAAGGCCTAAAGCTCATCACAGAGCGCTCATATGCATCAATGATTCATATGAGACGAGAGAAGTATGGATCGGCCAATTATTTGGCTTGTAAGGATTTTGCAAGTCTAATGAGTTGATCAGTTGCATGGGGGGGTGGGTCATATCGTCATGGTGACGCTCATTAACCTTGTTCTATGTAGCGGGCCCATTTTCAAAGGCTTATTGAGGAGGACTGTGCGGCATCTCTGTACAGGGTAGACATTTTGAAAGCAAGTTGACACTCTTTCATTCACTTCACCTGTCATTCACATTGTCATGGGTCACTGTAAACTGAATGTCTTGATTGTTCGAGCAATACAACTCACTTTTAAGTCATCATTAAATGTCTTTATTCATCTACCTCATGGCATATCACTGACGAAACATTCTTGACTGAATAAAAAGAGTATTCATTTATTTAAATGTGTTTGTATGTTTCTTGGGTCACCTCTGCTATGATGCAGTAATATAATTTGATTTTGATAAAGTATGATCTGATGCGGTGGGGAAATGAGTGGAGTTTAGAAATGATTGGCCAAGGTGATAGTCCAAATCTGAATATATGATGTGAAAAGAACAACAACGCAGACTTCTTCTTTCTGTGTTGTCTTTTTAAGGTCACCTGACCCATCTGCGATGAATGCAAATCAGTCCAAGCGGGGAGTTTGAGGCCAAGAACGACCTGCATTATCGATGCTGTCAACTTGCCAAAATCCACCGCCCTTGTCCTTCAAATGTGAAATCCAATTTGCAAAAAAGGCGTATGTGGTTAATATCAGATTACATTTTAAATTAAGGTTAGTGTTGATTAGTGGTTTTCACTGGAACACTGCTCTTCAATTATTGTGGCCCTGGAGTGGGGCATTCATGTGTTTGGACCCGATTTGAAAAGGCAAAGACTCACGATAAAAGTCCTCGCAGCTAACAATGAACACTTCCTGGACAGCACTGAGACGGGATTTTGGATGGAAGGCATCATAAAAAACATTCTGCTCCCACCCCTCTCCTCATTTGAAGTGTGTTCATATTGAAGAGCTGGACCTGACTGCTGAAAAGTAGGGGTGTGAAGATGAAGATGAAGATGGGTAGTAGAATGATGGAGGCTTCTGTGAGACAAATACTGGCTGTATGCATTATCTTGAATAGGGCCGGGTCAAAATATCGATTTGGTGCTAGGCCTATATCACCGTCCTTCCTCGTGCAATACGATAATCGATACGCCAGGGCAAATATCGATATTTTAATGAACAAATTAAGGTGCTCTACAGCAAACCGTCCCTGCCAGTTTCACTGGCCAACTGTCACAACTCTATGTCATTTGGCGCTGCTCAAATGAATGAGGGGAACTTTGTCTGCCCGAAAAAGACGTTTACAGCGGGATAATGTCGGAGAAAGCTACGCTAAGATATGCCCCATTCACGTTCTATACATAGACTTCATGCACTTTGTTCTCTATATATAGAGTAAACAGAGAAATAAACAGAGAAATACTACACTTTTAACTTCAGGTAGACAGATATCGTGATGTATCGCTATATGATTGTCTTGCGATATATTTATGATCACAGAATCGTTGTATTGTGATATTATTGGTATCGTGGGCCATTTATCGCATATCATATCGCGAGGTGTCACAGGAAAGGAATGTGGGTTTAACAACAGTGAATCGATTCAGTCCGTCAAAATATAAAAACTGTAGAACTCAACTTTTCCAGACAACAACTCTCTATTTGAATTACAAGTAATATCTGTATAGATCGGCATTTTCACGTTTACCGAATGCAAAATAAGCTCTAATCTGCTGCCTCCAGCAGCTCCTTTAATTTATGCTGAACCAGAATGATTTCAGTGTGTTTGTCATGGAGATAAGAGCATTACTTTAATCACTTTGCCTTTCCAACTTTAGTTAATATTATTTGTCTCTGTATTTGAAAAGCTGACCTATGGAGGAGTCTGAAAGTAAACCTCACAGTTTTGTCAAAGTTAGGTGCAACTGATACTATTAGATATACAGTAATAGTACATCCTGACCATAGCCTTCATTAGTGGATCCGTTTCACTCCCTGACTGCGGGAGACTACTACTTTTGGACGTACATCTGTTGTCCCAGAGGATTTCCTTATAAGACATAAAGTAAGAGGAGAAACTCATAAGAGTGAGCTTATAAATGCATATATAGAAGTGAAGATTAGTGCCACAGAGAGATGATTTACTGGTTATAATGCACAGGTCTTTACAAACAGCAAATGCAATCCCATCAGCTATTGACTACTGATTAATTATAACCACTCAAACACTGGGGGTCCCTAATTGAAGGGAAGAATGGAATTGACAAAATAATCACACGGTGGCTGTTGCTGCGTGGGTGGTTTTCTCTGATTGCCATGTACCGCTCAGAGTAAACAAGGAAGCAGGAGAGCTGTCGCTGTTTCACCTTCAAAGCCGCAACACCTGTTGTGTTTCTCTGTTTCTCTGATATCATACGATTCCAACTTCAAGAAGTGAACGTGTTCTCATGCTCTCATGATCCCACTACAAATTCAAATGTAACGTTCCTGGAAACATGGGGAAATCTAATTCTAACTTTTAAAATAAAAATATGTGCCTGGAACTGGCTCATTCAATGAACAGTATGACTGAAGCTCTGTGAGATTTTCTCTGCGTAATTTATGGAAGTTGGTTCTCCCTAACGACCGTTTACACACTCTGATCAATAAATGCTTTTTAATGCTTTTAAACTTTCTCATGAATCGTGTATTTCACTCTAGGTTCCCTATAGCCTAAGCTTAAGGGATGTTATTAATGCATAATGATGAGCGCGTGGCAGCTAATGCTGTGAATTTTATTGTTAGGGGAATTTCCATGTTATTTGGTGTTGCGTTAGGATGCTCTGTATCCTCCTGAAGGAATCAATGCACTTTAGCTTATTACTCGCATAAATCACGGTAAAGACAAGTGTGAATAATAAGATGCCATAAGAATCAGTGAGCGAGGCAGAAACATGGACATGAGAAGCCTGAGATGATGGGCTAACAATATGAGAAGGGAGGGGAACGCACACAGAGCAGGAGAGGGAGATGACCTTTTAGTAGCTGGGGCGTCTTTTTAAGTGACATTGTATTGTATCTGCAATTATTTCACATGCAAACACACACACACACACAGGTTTGCACAACAATGCATTGACTTCCAGTCATTTAGACAGACTAAGCAAAGCAGCATCCCAAATCTTAACCATAACCAGTTAATGCCTCACCCTAACCCTAACCTAACCCCAATTTAATTTTTTAGCCCTAAAGCTCAGCCTCATTAGGACCAGGTTTTGGTCTCCATGAGGCCGAAACAAATACAAGCACACACACACAAACACTCAAGCAGACAACCAAACCCACTACTCGTATGAGAACATCGCTCTCTTTTTCCTGTTAGTGTGAACATCTGTGTGCAAACACTAAGTGTGCATGTTAGTTACTTCTCTGTCTTCTGCAACTGGGGTCACAGAGAGAGAGGGAGGGAGAGTGAGAGAGAGAGAGAGAGAGAGAGAGAGAGAGAGAGAGAGGCCACCTGGGAAATTACACTCTGTGCTGCAGCTGCCTCAAGCATGAAATTGAAGCCGTCTGAAAATACAACTGACTGGCTCCTTTCCGTTCATATTCCAAAATAATGAAGTTAGAAAACCTACGGCTTCCATGCAGTAATATGCTGACCTGACTACTGTCCCACACAAACAAGGGCATCACTGCGCAGGAGCAGGTGGAAGTGAAGTGATGACAGCAGGGGCAGAGAGGTAGAAGTTCACGTTCCATATTTATTTGTCACCAAAGGGCAGCAGGCTATACAGCAACAGCTGGCTTTTTTTAAAGACTTATTTCATGGTCACTGCTGGCCATGAGTCTTCAGATTTTTTAGTAACAGAATAATGTTTTATTTCCTTCACAGTGGTGCTACAATAACCACTTGCAAAAGAAAGTGAAGAAGTCAATGGTTGTGTTTGGTAACCTGGAAACAAAAATCTAATTACATCAGTAAAAAGTATAAAACACATCAGTTTTTATTAAGTTGTATCCAAGCGGCAGCCGGTTATGACGTCACCCATAAGAATCTGAACACCCATTTTGAAGCCTCTGGATTTGTGTTCTGACTGGCGCCATATTGAGGTTTACAATTGACAATTCACAGACTTCACCTGCAACCAGGCACCTTTTAGACAATACAAGCCTTTAATCACACTGGAATCCTATCTGTCCTTAATATTGATATCATTTACAAAAAAATGACTTAATTGTCTATTGTAAATTCCAAAACTAGTGATTGGGACCATTAACTCCTTAGAAAAAGTCTCCCCCCCGTGGATATTCAGTATATTCTTACACAATAGCTCTGTTCCCGAGCTGACGTGCTCTGACGCACTGCAGTTTCCCAGTGCATTGATAGTTTTTTTTACATAAATCAGTGCCCGTACGTTCATTTATTTGTTTGCCAACAGCACATTCGTAATACTGATCACAACAGGAGTTCTGTTTCTAATGGCTAAAATCTTTAAAGTTAGTTTTTTTTTATTAATCCCCTTAGGGAAAGTATTCCTCTGCATTTTGACCCATCCTACAAGTAGGAGCAGTGGGCTGCCACACTGAGTGGCGCCCGGGGAGCATTGGGGGTTGGGTACCTTGCTCAGGGGTACCCCAGCCCTTTTGGCCGGGTGGGGATTTGAACCGGCGACCCTCCGGTTACAAGTCAAGTTCCCTTTCCCCTTGGCCACAGGCTGCCACACTTATTTCACGTTACAGCAGCGCGAGTAGCACAGATGCACACAGCTCCTCCTGAGCCACTCATGCTGACACACACACACAGTATCATACAGTATAGTGTGTATTGTAGCCAGATCTGATGGTATGCGGTCACAGGAGATGCATCGAGGATGCAGAATATACTGTCCACTTGTTGAGCGATCGCTCAGGACAGATGTTATTACCAGGTCTGAATGGGGCCAAAGATTTTTAATGCTTCCTATGTGACTCATTTTCCAGCCGTAACTACTACTAAGGGAAGATGTCTGCACTTGAGTTTGGTGCAGAACACTGTGTGCAGACATATACACTCTGTCATGCATCAACGACCACTCATCTGATCAAGCATTTTGTCCACAAATCCCTCAAGGCCCAGATTCATTTTCAGACTTGTAATTACAGACAGCTCCTGAAGAGCCCGAGCGTGTGTGTGTGTGTGTGTGTGCGCGCGCACACATGTGTGCGGTTTCAGCAGCGCCATTGGAGGTCCATAGTTAATCAGCAGTCGAGCAGAGGTCTCGAGGATCAGCCCATCGATCCCCTCCCAGGAAAATCAATGTAATCAAAGGTGTTACTTTAACTTTACTCAAATCAGAAACAGGAGACCATACAGCAGGGCAGACAGAGAAGAGGATGTGGAACAGATGAAGACAAAATGATGAAACCCAGTGTGATATTAACTGGAAAAGAGGAAAGAATAAAACCAAAATGGAGGTGTGATCCAATTGAAGGGATAAGGTGGTAGCAGGAAGACAGAGAAACAGGCGAGGTAGCAGAGGCCTCCATATGAAGACTTATTGAATTTCACTGCATCTATACGAGATGATGGGCTGACATGTTCCACAGTGTGCCAGCCAGTTTTCCCAGCAACAAGTTACCAAAGTTTCTAACATGCCTGACATGATTTTTGTTGTCAAGGTTTTGGAGGGTAGTGAAGAAGAGCCTGGAGTCTGCAAAGAGTTAAGTTAGAGGGATTTATATGAATGTACTTGGCCAAGGAGAACAGAGGCAACATCAAGATGGACATGTACCGCACACAGCACGACGCTACCTCCAATTCTAAAGAGCGGTCCTCAAAGATGACACCTCTATTCATCTGTCTAATGAACTTTAACCGATTTCATTAGAATCAGGAAGACACAAACTTCCGACTGGCAAAGAATGCACACAATAGATTTTTCTCCTGGAGCCAACCTTGAAACTGGCTCAGTCTGTACAACAACATGTAACCCCTGACAACTGGACTTCAATTATGTTTATAAATAAACCCAATTTTATCTCATTGTCAAGGTTAAAGTTATACAAGCACCTTCTGCTACATGCACACACACACGCACAACGCTGAGGATCAATATAGCTGAGAAAGTTAGCGAAGCTCTCGCAGCATCTGACCTTGATTAAATATAATGAGACTTAACCAAGTCCACTAATCTGATGAAATGACTTACAGATTCACCTTGCGATGAATACTAAATACAAGCATCGACTCTAGCGTTATAATAACACTAACACAGTCAAACCACCACCACACTCAGCCCTGGCACACACACACACACACACACACTCCTCCACACATGTCCTTGTCCTATCCCCAATCACACTTATTACTTGAAGAAACTTCAAAGGGCTCTTTGATCACGTCTTTGAAACTCATATTAACGCAAATTGCGAAACAGGAGCATGTGCTTTAGAGTAGAGCCATATTCAAAGTTTTGTGTTCTGTGACTGATGTGATCTCCGTGGGGAAGCTCTGTATATGTGAGATTACAATGTCAGTCAATCCATGCGACTCACGCCACTCAATATTTGTGTATCTGTATTCTGCTTTCTTCTCCGCCACTTTCACAAGTGCACACACTTGGATACCCAGCTCATGATGTTTTACAAAGTGTCGTATAAAAATGCTGATTACTGATGAGAGCACTTCAGAACTCTGTCAGCCTGGTCAGTATGAGAATCCAATTTGTTAAAGGAGTCATATTATACCCTATTTCCCCAAGTTAAAATAGTTTCCTGGTGTCCTAATGAACATGTCAGTGACATGCTTTGGTCAAAATACCATAAGGATGAACCATCATAGCAGTTCAATAACCCTGCCAAAACCCGCCCCTTTCAGAACGCTCGGTTTTGTGCATGGTCCCTTTATATGTAAATGAGACACAGGCAAACACACACCCACTTCTTCCAGGGGGTTTCTGATTTGTCCTCTTTACAGCGCTCACTCGCTCAGCTCCATTTCTCTCCCCCTCCCTCCACTAGTTCTCTGACAATATCAACATGGCAGCGTGCGCAGAAAACAGCGAGAGTGCCGTCACCGGAAGAGACGTCCTACATAAGGATGGAGCCGAAAAGTGCCGAACTGTAAATCAGTTAAAAACACTTAGGGACAGCACTGCTGATCGCCAGCGGCGAGCTGCATAAACTGCTGCTGTATGTGACTGTATCAGACTGAGTCTGTGCTCCGGTCATGGAGGACGTACCGAACAAATATTTTTAATTAGGACGTGTCAGAATGGTCAGTTATGAGCTCTATGTGACCTTTTCTTAACAATGTGTGTGTTCGTATACGTTCACTGACTAAATACGGCGATCACTGGCCGCAGTCTGATGCGAAGTGCGAACACACAAACACACATTTGCTGACTTCATCCGGCACATTAGCTTCATATATAAAATCCTCTGAGGCTGGAAGTTTGTGTAAAACACTGTGCTCCACTGTGCAGCCACCAACAGCACACTTGACATAATACCGCTCTTCCTTCGCCTGCACTCTGGCATTTTACAGGGACAAGGTGGAGTTAAGGTGGAGCTCTCGAGGTAAACTTACTGTTAAGGCGGTAACATTCGTGGTGAAATGCGCATGCTGCCGTCATAAGTGCAGGGAATTCAACATTGCGTGTTTTATCGCCTATACTTACACTAAGGGAAACATGACTGAGTATTCTTTTTCCACACTTTGGCGACTGGTAGGGCCTCCAGAGTCCCAAATATAAGTATTGAAATGGTTAAAAAGTTGATTTTGCATAATATGTCCCCTTTATGCCCTGTTCACACCGACAACAGCACTTAAACATGCCGTCTATGGTTTTAGGGCAGGTGTTTGGCTGTGTGAAGAAGATGTCACAGTGACTGTTTGTCCTTCATAGGCTACTGTACTGAAACAATGTGGTTGAAGATCACAGAAACAAAGATTCTTGACTTCAGTTCATCGTACAATGAGAAAACATCTAGTGATTATAGATACCCCCAAATCATACACAGTGAACTCTTTTGAGCACATCCTGTTGTTTCATGCAACTCTTCCTTCTTTGGAACTTAATTATTGTGCTGCGTTCACAACAATCTCGAATTTCCGTCACACCATTTGTGTAATGTGCGCCGCGGGATCAATGCATTTTTGTGCAACATCAGAGTCCGACTGCCAGCAAGTGTGTGACATTATCCGGAGAACCTCAACGCTGATTGGTCACTGCGTCAACATGTCAAACGTGAATTCTTCGCGCGTGACAGCCGACGTGAAAATTGGCGTTCTGCTTTGGACCTTGCTTTGTAGAGGCTACAGCTGACACAGCTGTCATTTCTCTACAGCAGCCCTGGTGGTCAAAGCAGCTAGATTGTACATTGTGCAAGCTCACTACGCAAATGAAGAACAATGACATCCTCTCCGGTATGTGAAGATCTCTGTAGTCGCACAACAACGTTCTGCAGTCTACCCTCTCATCTTTTCTTGACACTACAGCTCCACTATGAACAAAAGCGTTCTGTATGAACTTCATTGCCTCACCTCAAGCTCCTTTCATACCACCTCAGCCCATTTTTCTGGTAAGACTGAGAAAACCCTGACATGCTGTAGAGCTGCCAACACAATCACAGTGAGCGATCATCCATTTTCCATAATTATATACAAACAATCTGCTGCCAACCTTGTAAAACCAGAGTGCAACAAAGTTACAGTATATTCACCGTCTTTGAGACAGTTTTTTTTACAGTTACACGAGTGCATTCAAAGAAAAGATCACATTCAATAGTGATTTTTAGCAACGGCATGACAGCTGAATGTGTGCTTTATAGTAAATCTGCTGTGTCATTCATGACTTGCATAGTGGAAAACAGAGAGTGATGCAATGTCTTTACTTATTTGTAGCCGACACCTTGTCCACTCCACATTTCATCTGAAATTCCAACATTATAACATATATACATGTTTATTGGCAAACCCGTTGAAACAGGCAGTAATTAAGGTGAGTGACATTGAAGGGACATTAGCATGGGAAAGATGACACCAAATTAATTTTTTCCAGAGGAAGAGATGTCACAAAGACCTTCCAAAAGTGGCTACTGTTTCCACTGACTGCATGTCCTTGAGAAACGCCCTGCACACACACTACACTAGTATGTAGCTGTGAACATATTTGAGACACATCGAATGTGTGTCTGTGTCTTGACCTACCTGGCTGTGTTCATGACCTTGTCTCTGTCTGCATGTTTGCTATTAGGACACCGTTTCTTCTACATGTGTGGCGTGGACTTTTGCCTAGACGACTACTTACTGCAGATTGCATCAGCCTCGTCCGAGCCGTCTGCGCACTCCGGCTCTCCATCGCAGCGCCACCTAGCGGGAACACACTGTCCATTCTTACAGGCAAAGTCCGTGGTCGCACATGTCTTCTTTGCTGTGGAGACAAAGGACATGTCCAACATTGAGTATCAAGGAAAATTAAAGACAGACTGTCACAACCGATATTAAACTGGTGTTCAGTTTTCTTGGAGAAAAGGAGTGATTAAACTAAACCAACACTATCTATCCAAAGCAACCAACAAGTGATCTCTGGAACAGGGAGTGCCAACACAGGCAAACAATAACCCCTGCAGCCAATTAAAGTTTTATTTGACAGTAATTCCCAAGCACCACTTTAATTGAACCCAACTTTAATTTAACTTTCAATACTCTAATGTCATCTTGGTGGTGCGTTCAAGTGCAACATGTAACAGGAGACATGATGAGATGAAAGGTGTTAAGCAGTTTCTGTTGGTGCGCGCGCTCTTTGAGGTTGACTAAGCAGATCAGGGCTGTAAAATAGAAAAGTGTTTGAAAAGAGAGAGAGAGAGTTAATTTGCTACTGTTTGGGTTTAGTGCTGGCAGAAAATCCCATTGTTTAACTTTCTCAAATTAAACTGATTCCTTTGCCACCTCGAGTTGCAAAATCTATGTAACATGACAAACACCCAGCATAGAGAACAACTATTTTTTAAATGAGAATTTGAATTTTCTTCATGATTTAACGCGGGTTATGAGGGTTTATACGGGTTTATGTGGGTTTATGCGTGTTTATGCGGGTTATGAGGGTTTATGAGGGTTAGGGCTAGCAATATATTACACTGAGTGACATGGGCCAGTACTTCTGTACTATCTAAGAATCCACCTGGTAAAGGACTGAAAGCAGGAGAGCGCACAAGCGGATGCATCAGTGTCTGCTTTTACACGTAATTGCTTAACACTTTAATGACAGCTGGAAGAGACCCAATTTCTCTGAGGGTGTTTTGAATATTATGTTCCTATGTCGCAGCTCTTAAAGCCGCTGGCTCAGAGGTTTTGCTGTTTTTCCAACAAAGTCTTTGCACTTTGCAGAACTGTGCTGTGGCTCTGTGCGACTGTGTTCTGATTTCCTACGGACTCCAAAGGTTTTTTTTTTTTTTTTTGGCAGTTGCTTTCTTCAAGGGGAAAATTGAAACACTTGAGTCTGTCATGGGGAAAGGCAAAAAATCCGTCTCCCTGACAGCGAGAGCCACTGAACAAGAGAAAGCACTCGCTTGGCGTGTTAGCAATGCCTTTGCCACGCCGTGATGAAATATACAGCGAGGGAGGCTGACAAATTGCAATACGAAGTGTGTGTGTGTGTGTGTGTGTGTGTGTTCTTTTCTCTGTGTGGAGAGTAACGGCCACTGTTCCATTTCCTCCATGTGAGCCTGGTTTTACACCACTTCACTGACCCTTAGTTCAAGCCAGCTGAACATGTAGGTTAGCAGGGCGCTAGGCTACAGCACTGCACAAAGACACCGCAGTAAATCAGTCACACCTGACTCGCTGGAGCTCGTTATACGCCAGTCACCTGTGAGTCCATCAGTCAAACACAGACTCTATCTGTTTATATAGACTATTGTTTAGAACTCTTTCTTTATTTCTATCTGAGCAAGTATGGGGTTGAAGAGCAGTAGCAGGTTAGCTTAGCTTAGCATAAAGACTGGAAAGAGGGGTTAGCAATTAACCAATAAAAACAATAAAACTACTCACTAGGGCTGCAACTAACGATTATTTTTATAAACGATTACTCTGTCGATTATTTTCTTGATTCGTTGAACCTGGAAATGATGATCTTGTTTTGTCCACAAACCAAAATCAGTCAGTTTTAATGATGTATTTCTAAACCATAACAAAAAAGTCCATTACTCACTGTGTCAACCTAATCAAATGCAATTTGGTTATGGAAGATATATATACATTTGTTTTAACACATATCCATACTCTCAACAATGCAGATTATGAATTCTGAGTAAAAAAGACAATAGATGGTATTGAAAAAGGTTTAGCTACAGATTAAATACAAATGGGGGTCCATGGGGATCAAAGAACAGTCAGGGCCCGAGACACAGGTAAATAGAAAAAAGGGAGAGAACAGAAAATAGGGGTATGGACATGAAAGTCAAGCAGAGGCTGTAAAGGTGGGGTCTAGTGTAATGACATCAGTCTTCACACAGGGTCAAATAAATCCTCTTCCTTCCTTCCTTCCACCATGTTAGCATAAATCCCATCTCAGCCTGTCCACCGGACCTTTTTTCCCCCCATCTTTCCCTACATCTCTGCTGACAGCCTGATAACGCAGCCAGCTGTAGCCACACAGCGCACAAGCACACCAGCGGTGAGAAAACACACAATAACGCTAAAGCTGAACATCGACAAACACAGGCTTTTGCTGAACATTCATAAAATATTCATTCACGAGTCATCTTCACTCAGAAGTGTCTTTTTCCTTCCGTCACATTTCCTTTTATCTCTTAAACAATGCAATTCACCTTGGCTCCTCCACTTATAATGCAGGCCAAAGTCATAGTCTAAAGGAATTTTAAGACAGAATGTGTTACAAAACCAACAGCAGGCATTTTTGTATTATGCAATGTTATTTAATAAGACTTAAAATGAAGCACCACCCTACAAGTGGGAATGTTTTTTTTTTTCAATAAAGCAATATATGCTAAGCTACTAATATCCACCTTTAAAACCAAGCATTACATTTATGAGCATTTCACTTTGGCTCTTAAATACTGAATGAATGCTAATTCATTTTTAAAGCAAGGCCATTTTACTCTCACATGGATACACAGTACAACATTTTTGAAAAAAGTGATTACATAATGTAATACTTGTTTATGGAGAGAGATATGGATTATATATTGTTAAGTATGTGGACAGTGACACCACCTACAATAAAATGAATGCATAAAATAAAACTTCCTTTGCCTCTCAAGAGCTGCTGATGCAACAAACCGCCGCATACATTTACATTCTGATGCACAACCACGTCTCATATACGAGTGTCCTCCATATGGAACAGCAGCGCGAACCGGCCTTATGATGTGTGAGAGTGATTGTGCAGGAGACAAACACCCTGCCTCTACACACACATACCATTCTCTCACACACACACACACACACACACACACATCATTCTTCATAGAGTAAGAAAGCACAACATAATTCTACAGTCTACTCTACCTCTGGATATAGACAGTGATTCATATTTATGTTACGTAGACCCAAAGAGCTTCAGGTTGAGCACAAAAAGATTTGAGCCCTAGTGTAGAATCACCACTAATAGGGGTGGGTCATTATAGGTTTGGTGATATACTGTATGGTCGTCCTTCCATGTGCAATACCATATTTGATACGCCAATGCAAATATCGATATTTTAACAAATGAAGGCACTCTAAGGTAAACATTCCCTGCCAGTTTCACTCGCCGACGTCACTACTTCATGTCTCCTTGTGGTGGCGCCGCTCAAGTGAAACTTAGGTGAAAGTTACCTGGCTGAAGAAGAGGGGGTTTGCAACTGTATAATGGCGGAGAGAGCTACGCTAAGAGATGCACCATCCACGCTCAATACATAGACTTGATGCACTATATATAATAGAGAAATCCTGCACTTTTAACTTTTCACGGACGTTTTGTTTTCTTCAGTTAGACAGATATAGTAGTATACGATTGTCTAGCGATATATAGAGATGATCACAGAATTGTCGTATCGTGATATCATTGGACATATCATATATCATATTGTGAGGTATCCTGTGATCCTGTGACACATCCTTATACTTTACCCACCAATTCACTTGCAACTTACTGAGGACGTGCCTCGGTTTAAATGTGTCGTAAATGAGCGCGTGCTGTCGATGTGTGGTGACCGTGTGGGCGGAGTCAGACGACATCGCCCGCTGACATTCAACTGATGTCATGCGCTGGGTGCAACCACGATCAATACGTGACGAAGACGACCTACTGATGTTCACATCGCGTCTACCCCATCCACACATGTACACACACACACACACCACACCTCCGCTAAGTCCTGATAACATGATTTGAGATGCTACTGTTTGACCAGCGAACAGGAGAAGGTCAATGCCTCTTTCCAAGTCAGTCAATTTACACACTCCATTACACACATACACACGAGCAGCACAATAATCACTAGTGTCACCTCTAATGAGGATCTGTTCACTGCCGTCCCCGCATGTTGATTTGCTCTGAAAAATGTTAACAAACCTGAAAAATGGTGGTGGAATAAACATTTACCACCTTTCTCTCTTAGATTTTGATGCATGTTGATCTTAAGTTCCACGTGAAACAAAAAGACAAAACAAAAGGTGCTATTTTTGATCTGGCGTGTTTAGTTATTTTGAGTAAGAGTAAAATAATGGATATTTTTAATTTGATATGCAACATTGAACAATGCAAAAAAATAGGATTTTGCTGTATTATAGCCAGGAGTATTTACAGCCTACTGGGGCAATTCACACAAACTTTCAGAACTTTTTTTTTGTTCATTTAACATGGCTGTTAATATAAAGTCAACAGAGCACAAATATTACAACAAATGTGTTTTCCTAAAAGCAATTAGCAAGACTGATGTCTTTTGCTACTCTTCACAAATTCTGCAAACTGAACGCAGCCTATAGGTTACGACAATGAGATAAAACTAATTGCCTTGTTATTGTTAGTTAAATAAAAACATTAGGTCTCATTAAAAGTATCCGTCTTCGCAGTTCAACGCCAACAATTCGGGTTCTGAATAAAGGACGAGCGAATGCACGGGGAGCATTTGTCACATGTGTGGTTGTTAATGGCAAAACTTCTGCTTCTTATGCAAAGACGTGCAAAGCCGAGCGCCTTCTCAGCACAATTTGCACTTCTCATCAACCTTATCGCCTTCACCCGAGCGAAGTTACAATGCAGGCACAGAATTTCACCCGGCTGTACGTATTCTTCTCATCGTCGGCACTTAACTGTAAATTAAAAGATGCACTGTGCTGCTGTCAATCTGCATTCTCTTTGGCCAGAATGATGAATCAAATAACCGCCTAATTGCTTTTTTCATCGTACTGCTGAAGAAAGTACTGAGACTGCTTATTAGCCTGGCCTTAAAAATAAAACTGCAGAAACTGACAATCATTTAGTGGGTATCATTCCTGAGGAGTGTCTTATCAACAATGTGTTCGATGTATTGCTTTCTTGCAATGATTACTACTGATTTGAAATCATTTGAACTCACCATCCACAAATTAAGACTTGCGGTCGATGACTCCCCTGGTTCTATAAACTTCCCGACCTGGGGACTTGTGATTTTTGATCAGACTCACTACAGAGGAAGTCTTGTTTACTAAAATGTGTTCACGACTAGGATAGGGCATCTCACTGTAGACAAGGCCATGAATCTGAACACTTGAGTCAATGACCTTGAGAATTGCCACCTGCACCCTCATCATTCAGCCTCACAGTGGGTGGAATCCACTGCTCTGTCCAGACAGAACCACACAAAGAGCATTGTTGTCTTGGACTTGTCATATTCAGAGGTAGGTAGAGTAGCCAAAAAATGTACCCAAGTAAAAGTACTGTTACTTTAAGATAATAATTACTCAACTAGAAGTAAAAGTACTCATGAAAATGATGACTCGAGTAAGAGTAAAAAAGTACTGAGTTTCTCCGGATTTATTTTTGAAATATTCAGAGCAACAGAAAATGGTACAAAAGAGATACAACGTAATATAAAACTCAAATACCATAAATAACCCTTGAACTAAAACAATAATACATTAATTCTTTGGGAAATTAAATACGTCACCCTTTAACTAAAAGTATAATAAATTAGGATTATCCAATTCAGATACATCGGCACTGTGCAAGTATTCGTTAGCCGCTCAGCTGACAGCTGAAACCCAGCGTCCGAAGTATACAACAGATACCGGAGACACGTGACCAAAACCCGGAGACCAGAGCCTCGGTGATGGACACAGTAAAAAATGAGCCGCTGGTGTGTTTTAAGTCCACTTGGAGCCGAAATCTGCGGCTGATAGCTGAGCGGCTAACAGCTGGAGTCACATGACAACACTTGTCATGTGACTCAATTGGCTGCATTTGATTGGCAAGATTTTGTCAGCCATAGCCAACGTTATTTTTTTATTGGTTAAGATAGTAACGTTATAGAAATGTTGGCTGAAGACGGCTCTCGGGGAGAGAAATTGATCGTGCATGTAATAAAAAGGAACGACCGCTAGTTGCCAAATGGAACGGCGTAAAAGTATCATTCTTTCTACAAATACAAGTAAAAGTAAAAGTATGTTGCAATACTCTAAAATACTCCTAAAATTACAATTTATTTTTAAAGTTACTCAAGTATTTGTAACAGAGTAAATGTAGAGTGTTACTACCCACCTCCGGTCATATACTTATCATTTACAGTTGCACTGAGCTGATGACATATTCAGTGCATTCACTCTGTGCTTGATAAAGACACGGTTAGAACAGTTTTTGAGAAAATTCTAGAGGGAGAGAACATTTCAGAATATACACCAAACCTGTCATGATATTGGCTCGGTTGGATGCCACAACTATCACTGTTACTTTACGTTCATTATCCACATCTCTCTTCTTAAAGCTGGGGCCACAATGACTACGTGTGCAAAGTGGGACGTCTTGCTTTTTTTATTTAGACATCCAGATGATCAGATTAACGGTGAGTAATGATCTGTGCTGCTCCTCGGGAACAGACTTCTCCCAGATTATTTTTTGTGTGCGAGCCGCTTGCAGTTCACAACAACATGAAAATGACCATAATTTCATCATCTCTATCGGTTACATGCATCATAAATATATCACATTTACTTGAGAACCAACCAAGGAACATTTAAATCATTTGTCATTTTAATTTTCAAAAAAAAGAAGAAGCAGCCGTCACACACTGCACATGCACGCAGTAGAGCTGCGATCTAAATCCATCCCCCGGTGACACCGCTCATGGCTACCTAAGAAATATGCTTTGTACAATATGATCTTTTTATGTAGTTTCATATTCACAGGGACTTCAATTACTGAGATTGTTACTTCCACAACTTCTACCGCAGCCTGAAAAGCACAGAAACACAGATGAAACTGTTTAAAAGCAAACCAGACACAAAGGTCAAAGCGAACTCCAGAGAGCATAAAACATGTTGTGGTAACCAAGTTTCACAACACTGGCACTTCACTACCGAGAGGACAAAAGTGCTAAGTATTAGACTGAAAAGGTATTTTAAAGGTCCAGTCAGTAACATTTAAGAAGGTTTACTGGCAGTAGTAGTAGTGTAGTCACAGTTACAATAAGTCTTTTATACTGTATACATGTTGTAGGTAAGGCCCTTGCTTTATGGAGGCTGCAGAACCCCAAATTAGCCATTTCTATCTATCTAAACGGAACTTTGCTTATTGACCCAGGATTCTGAAAAAACCTTGGCACGTTTTCACCAAAATTGCCCAGGGAAAAACTTTGTCTTCAGGTTATTCACCGAAGACAAGTGCGGACCGTGGAAGTAAAGAGGCCAAAGGGAGACAAATTAGAGACCGACAGAAGCCCAGCGAGAGGGGGGGGCTTAGAGAAAGTGAGAGTGTGGGAGGAAAAAGGACAGCAAATAGATGGTCTTCCACACTGTTGTGATCGGCTAAAGAGCAAAAGAACGAAGCGTGTCACTGGAGTGAAAGAGGCCGTTAATCAGTGAACAGAGGTTGAACCACATCTGTGCGGGAGCGGCGGAACACTCGAGAAACGGGACGGTGTAGAGAAGACAAGTATAATATTGGTCTTTTGAAAAGATTAAAGGACTGCACAGTTGCCAAATGACTAGTTGGAGACAGTGAGATAAAGTGAAGAAAGGCCCAGAATACAAACGCAGGGAGCAGCTGAAAAATATCAAGTGCTGGACAGTGAGGGAGAATGTGATGTAACATTTTTGTTCTTTTTCTCTTTCTGCTAAACTTTTAAACTGTCTGACTTTGTGATTCAACTTCAGGCAGTGTGTAGAGGTGACACAAAAAAGAGAATGGACTTATGATCCAACCATGAAAGAGCAACTTCAATTTTATGGCAACCAAACTCGTCGACGAAATCTATGACTACTCTCAACCCGATCTTGATAAGTAGTGAATGACTACTACAGAGAAGATGAAACCTCTTCTGTGACAGAATTTTAGGGATGTCGCAGCTTTTATATTTTTGGACCAGGGTGGATTTTTACCAAAGTTTCGCTTTGTTAAGAACACAGAACAAACCAATCAGAATATGTGGTGTCTAGAGGTGGGAATCTTTAGGTGCCTCACGATTCAAGCACGATTCAGGAGCCACGATTTGATTATAAACAAGAGTTTCCTTAATTTCCATTATCATTTATTAAACTAAATGGAATGTGTAAACTGGAAAGTTACAACTGCATTGTACAGAAGTAACATCTGGAATCACAATTCACATATTTAAGAAAAACATGTATACAGCTGTATGTGCGCCCCATAAAGTGTCAGAGTTCCGCCTTTTCGTACGTTGAATGTATGTTAAATTATGTTGATGTTTACGTTTAATGTACAGCGTGTGTTGGATAAAACCGGAGTCTAATTCCTTGTATGTGTTCACATACTTGGCCTATAAAGCTGATTCTGATTCTGATTCTGAATGATGCATCTAAGATTCGATGTATTCTCCGCACCCCTGGTGGTGTCTGCAGCTTGACATTCGAATATTGAAATAAGCAAAGATTTAAGTTCATCCCGAAGTGGTAATGTTTAAGCTCCAAAGTAAAACGTCTCATCACTAGATGCCGACTCCACCTATTTCGTCCTCTAACATGCATCTGAATAATGTACTCACTTAACAGCATCAAGCTGAATGTATATACAGTGAGTGCATCACAATTCCGCTTCCAATGGTTTGTGATGTCATGCCATTCATTCACAGTTTTGATGAGAGAAAGTTCCTGTTCACTGGCATTTACATGCACACATTCACACCCATACTGTAGGTTCATGTGTGTGTGTGTGTGTGTGATGAGTAGACTACAAAGACTAAAGATGTGAAGTGGGGGTCTGTGAATTTGCAATCCAGACAGCTGGCCAGATCAGATACACATATGTTATCCTCCTCACGGCACATCAAATACCACCTACCGGTTCAAAGAAGCTTGTTAGCATTTTATGATCTCCTCTCTGGACACAGGAGAGTCAGGCCAATAAGGCAAGACAGAGACTCCAGACTTTTGAGACAGGAACTTAAATGCATCATTAATGAGGTGATGTGAGGAGCAGCAGGTGGAGCACACAGGTCTGGTCAACAGTTGCATCATGTGGTGAAGGAGGACTCACCTGAGGCACAACGTGCCGAGGATGAAAGAGATGGTGGCAAACTTTATGGAAACTTTCATCCTGCTAACTTGCATTTATATTCAGCGAATCTGACTAAAACTTCACAAGAAGCATTATTATATAGAATGTTTATTCACTACACGCTGCATAAACTTCCAATAATGTTAAATGCGTTTTTGGTGTTTTCAGTTGACAAAATTTTTTGTTTTTTTTTATTATTCCTTCCTATATAAATAACTTATCTGTCTTTTATTGTATATTTTCAACTGCTGTAAGAACAATTTCAAAACTACCTGAGGAGTGGCGGAGGGAGGTGCGGCGATGCTTTAGAGAAATGAAAGCTTCCTTTAATTTGATGAAAGAATTGTGCAGAAATGAAGCACAGCACAGCACATAAACCTCCCAGTTGTCATATTGAGATGTTCTGGCCCAACGCTAAAACAAAAATATCAAGGCTGCTTTTTTAAGAGTTTAATCTTTCTTCTTTGTGTTCTCAGGATTGTTTTACTACCTGTGATATCTGGTAACTTGAGGAAAAAGTAACTCCACTAGTTTCTCTGTCTTTGAAACTTTGAGTGAACCTGTGAGGAGCCTACTTATGAGACGTACATTTTCAATTATTTTTATTATTATATTATTTATTAATACTAATATATACTCATTTACTAATGTATATATGTATATATATATATATATATATATATATATACATATATACTCTAAAAAAGAGTGATCACAAAGAAAACATACACATATTTAAATATCATTCTCCCACAAACTAAGCTGCTCTGTCTTTGTCTGGACTTCCTCCTCAGCTTTCCAAACAAATCCACTGGCATAGCAATAGTACATTTGCTGTAATGTTTATGTTATAAGTTCATTCTGAAAACTGAAGTAAATTGATTTGAGATTTTTTGTTTGTTTAAGATAAATAGTAATTCAAATTTTGTTTGAGAAATTGTTCATCTTTAAGTTAAAAGGTAGCAGTAGTAGGAGAGTGAAGCCATTTTTCTTTTCTCCTGTTTTGCGTTAGGAGCCATTTATTTTCTGTTTTCTTTTTTGCAGGTAAAATTAGGTTTGCAAAGAGAAGTTTAGGTTTGTTATTTAGTTTGGCATTGATCCTCTCTGAAGTTTAAATAAACTGCTACACTTTTGGACAGACTTTAGATTTATGTTGGCATCTTTCTTTGGAAAGATAAGGTCGAAGACACACACACACACACACAATCCCTGGTTCCCCTGATTGCTCCATTCATTCGTCCTAGTTAAAGGTCAGGTGGTTTCAAGTGGACTAGAAAATAGAGTGGCTTTGGGTGGGTCGGTCAAAAGATGGCAAAGAAGGCACCATTTTAAATAAACTATGATTTTAAATGAACTCTGTAGTTTCCACCACCTTTTCCTCTCTCACTAGGTGACCTGCCGTTATATTTTCATTTTACCTAAAGGGGCATCTGTAGGTTTTGTTTACATACACCGCCCGTGCCAAAACTCTTTCTGAGAGACATCACAGCTCTCCTCTCCTCTCCTCTCCGACCAGAGCGGTGTTGTGTATTCCAGCCACCTGCGCCTCATGCGAGCATGCATTCAAATCAGCTGGTCATGTGACGGAATCACGTATAGGAACACACTACACCAGGAACAGTGCAGCAAAAATATAAGACACAATGCGTTTTTTGTTTTTGTTTTTGTTTTTTTTTTTGTTCAAGGTCAAAGCTTTTGCTTGCGATCATTTCTTTTGCGAGAGTGACAGTGTTCCAGGGATTTCTTACTTGCAAAATTGAAAGAAAATGGTTTGGAACAGATTATTTTGTCTATTTATTTAACCTCTTCCTACACATGTGGCGGGAGTATGGACAGAACAATATCAACACGCAGGACGGCACTCCTCAGAGTGAGACCTCCTGATAATTGGAAATCTATGATGAGATAACAAAAGCAATCATCACTAGAAGTCACATCGCCGCGATGATCAGAGTGTGTTGTGTCCCCGTGCACACAGAAATGAATATAAATTCACTGCGTTCGTTCGACAAAATCATTTCTCCGAGTCTCTTTACTTTGCTTCCCATCACTCCCACCATCACCATCTGTTTCTGGACACAGTGTGCCTGGAGGGCTTTTCGCTCTTGAGACAAACAAACACGAGTGCGTTTGTTGTAGTGACATTGAGTGGACATCTCACTGGAGAGATCAGAGAGCAGTCACTTTTGTGTTAGCTTCAGAGACTGCTAATTAGGTGGCAGCACAAAGGGGGCCATTGTGGGAGCACGTGGGGAGGAAGAGTCGGACATGTTTTTTGTTTTCATAACACGGAGCTGATCGGTCCTTCCGCGTGACGACATCACGTGACCGCAATGCCGATTGAATGTTAATGACGCAGAAAAAAGAATAATTAGAAACGTCTAACGAAGCATTTGCACGTACAGGTACAGAGACGACAGCGCACGGGTTTGAAAATCGAAAACAGACAAAGGAGGCAGCTAAAGACACGTGGTGTTTGTGTGTGTGTGTGTGTGTGTGAGGTCATTTTATTAGGTGTTCTTTCCCTAGATGTCTGTAGACTATGAGGTCACATTATTTTGCTTTAGTGCCTCTCATTAGAAGTGACATATGCACAGTGAAACCTCACCGCTCCTACACCATACCAACAAGCACACACACATGCACTGTGTGTGTGTGTGCGTGTGACATCCGGCTCACAGACCTGCATTGATTTATTAAACACTCTGACAGTAATACCAGACCTCACATCCATACATGCATGAGCGTGCGCACACACACACACACACACACAGAGCGTCCCCTCCCCCATGTCCCACTCCGACACTCCAATCTCATCAGACTATCAGACGCTCACTTTCCTAGACAGGGTCATCGTTTTAATGATATCAGCTATCAATCCTTTAGCCCACTCCTCCCCCCATGACACACATAGGAAGTGTGTATGGCTCCCCATTCACCACAGTGCTGTCAATGCCGTTTGACTGATGTCATCGTGGGCAGAAGGCGATCAGGAAGCGGCCGCCGCGTACGGGCGAGGAGCTGAAGAGGTGATGGCTGTTCACTGAGCACCAACTGTATAATCATAAATATCCTTTTTATAGACTCTGCTCAGGAGCACAAGTTACACTGCACAACGTACATGACGGAGTGGCTCCAGAAACATATTACTGTAGAAGGTAGGGTTGGAGATCCTGGAAAAACTCTTTTGGAATTCAAAAGTCCAAGCACTTCCCTTTGAAGCTACGCCTCCAGAGCACAGGAGAGCGCAACATTGGTAACTTTCTGTATTTTTTCTGTGAAGGCACAGTCCACTTAATCTGTTTGTGGCCGTTTAATATGATTGGATGGTGTTTTTACAGGCCTGTCCATTGCACAGGTGACTGAGAAAGTTTTTAAGCAATACAGTAAGAAATTGATCCCACCCTACCTTTAATATAATAGGGGAGTGCATCTGTCTGTTAGAGGATGATTTGATATGTATATCGGCACATGGGTTACTACATTGTTCAAGCAAAATATTTGATTGGATTTTGAAAGAATCTGATTCAGTACAATCTGCTTCATTGCTGGATTACTATTTAAAGATTATCTTTTTTTTTGACTTCCATTCTTTTGCACAATTCATATCTAAACCAGTTCCTAAGAAGTGAAATTCTAGTACCAGGTTTTCATCCCCACGTGGACCAAGTACACACACACACACACAAATGGACATCTCACCTAATCAGGCATTCACTCACACACATAGTGGAGCATGAACGTCCCACTGGGGCCATAACACCAGTGTGATGCACAGGGGGAGGGGATGTACAGTACTATATTTGTGGCTCACAGACACAAACACACACATAATGCGTGTGTTCCCAGTGTGTGCACGCCTGTGTTTGTTTGTGTGAAATACACCGTCAGCTGTACAGAGATGCCTTCTATTCATCTGATCTTTTTTTTTTTTATCTTCACTGATCAAAGCTATTTCAATTTCAATTTAAAATAAATCAGTAGCAATCACACGTTGCTTAAATTGCCGTCCGTGACGCGGCCGTACTCCAGAGGCAGGATAAGAACTCAGAAGCAGCTCTATAATTATTCTTCTTGTGAGTGACTGATTAACAAGTGGGAACAGGCAAGGTTTCAGCCGCCCTCTCCCTTTTTTTCTTTTTTTTTTTACTAGCAAAACAACATTCCCGCTGGCCGTATGAATCGATGCTCGCTGTGGAGCCTCGTAACTCCCCCCACTCGCGGTCCTGCACTTCCACCATCGCCATTCAACTCCCGAGCCACAGACATGCCGCGCACTGCTGGCCAGTCCACATGACAAATTACTTCTGGGCTTATTATCAAAAATCAGCACTCGCCGGAGGGAGTGGCTGTGGAGGGAGGGGTGAGGGGAAGAGGGATGTGGCGAGCGGGGGGCAGGGGGGCGGGGGGGGCTCCAACAAAAGGCTGCCGAGCTTTGTGGCGGACAAAAGAGAGGGACAAATTTCTCCTGCCGCTGACAAGATAAAAGAATTCATTTCAATCACAAACCGCTGTCACTGACTGAAGCAAAGAGAGCGGCTCAGAGAGGTCACCGCGAGTGTAAAGAACGACTTCTATGTGTGTGTTCGCTCGTGTGAAGTTTGGGCATCCCTCCATTTTTTTGCTCCAAAAGACGGTAAAAGAAAAAGGGAAGCTAATATTTACCAAGGTGACCAAAGAGCTTCTGTGTTGCTTAGAGCTCCCAGAAGTAAGGGTGAGATGTGATGATTCTTTTCCCTGCCTCTTTTTGTCCCGCTGCGCTCTCGGCAAAACTAAACACTGTACACAGCCTCCCGTCTTTTGTCCACCCTGCCACGCTCATTCGTTCAACGCTCCTCATCCACTCCTCCTCCTCCTCCTCCTCCTCGCCACCCTTCCCGTTCTGCCCACTGTCGCACGCTTTCTCCCATCGTCCCTTCGTCCCTCCCTCTCTCCCTTCCTCCTTCTGTTTTGGTAAACAGCCAGTTTTTATTTTCCTTTGTCTGCTCTGTTTGCGATCATACATAAAAACACCCGTTGGCTGGATAAAGGCATCGTGGCCTCAAGATGACAACCCCACAGAGAGACGTATCACTGTGACAACAGTGTGAATTTGGAGCCGTGATAGAACAGCGATAGATAAAGAGAGCGCGTCTACAAAAATGTCAGAAACAATACAAAGACGAACGCGAGCGCCAGGAAAAGACACAAAGGTTGAGCTTTCTGTGGAACTGTGTTTTTCAATTAAAGCAAACATATCAGTAAAAAGAAATCTCACTGCAAGTCTCCACCACAGCAGTGACAGAATGAATTCATCCCCCAATGGCCGCGCGACAAAACTGATGCAAACCACACATTCATTACTTGAGCGAGTACCAATAATTAAGGTAATGGAAAGTAAATTAAACATGACCTTTCTTTCTTTTTTTTTCTTTTTTTTAAAAGATGGCTTAAAGGTGTCAGTGTCGTCCCAAATGACATTACTTTTCTTTCTTTTTAAGTGAGAGCCTTCATGTCCATCAGGCAATAATGCTCTCTCATGCTCCCTCATTGGTATAAAAGTACATCAAATCATCACATATTCAATTTTTTTGGTAATTTTATTAATCCCCTCAGGGAAATTTCTTCTCTGCATTTAACCCACCTTCCACTAGAAACCTTCCTAGCATTAGGAGGAGCGAGCAGCCACTGAGTGCCTGGGGAGCAATGGGGGTCGGGTACCTTGCTTGTTACAAACCAAGTTCCCTTTCCACTTAGCCATGGCCTGCCCATGTTCATTTTCAGATATGCTTTACCACGTAAATGTGTACATTGAGGGCAAATACACAGCCAGCATGAGCTTTGCCTTTTCAGTACGAGTAGCAAAAGCTAACAGTGTCAACACAACAATGGCAAAGGTCGTGAGGTCAGCGCAGTCACTCAGTAACGCGCGCGCCTCCACCTTAGCGCCACTGCTGGCAGTTTTACCCAGTCATCGTAATAATAATGTGTTCACAGCTAATCCCTTCTAGCCCCATACGTCCCGTCATTATCCGCTGAATGAATGAAATTACACAGTGACTAAGCTCTTTCCATTGGCCCACAAAGCCCAACGTTATGAAGGGGGAGAGACAGGAATGTGTGTGTGTGTGGGGGTGGCGTTTGAATCGTCACAATCTGAAAAGGTGGCCAAATGAGCTTTGATAATGAGCTTTGATAGCGTCTCAAATTGAATTACAGAAGCTGCAGATTATACGTAGTTTCAAATATTGATTCATACTTTTTCATAAAAATGAGTCAAATAAGTCTCAAGCTTTCATTGGTGTATTGACCAAAGACGGCACAAAGACGTGATGGCATCGCGCTGTTGAGCACAAACGAACTGAGCTAATTAAATTGCTTTTAGTCATACTCTTCCAGTGCATTCCAAAGAAGTAGTGTGTGGAGCGTAATCCAGGTATTGGACGAGCCGAACGTGCTGAGCCTGCAGCAGGTCGTTCAGGGAGTTTACTAATTGTTTCTTTGGTATCTAAAAGTGTCTGCTGATTCCACACAACTCAGTAATCTGGAAAATAAGAAACCTTTATTTTTTTGAGTACCTTGCTTGCGCTGTAGGCAATTAATTTTAATTTACCGGGGGAAAAAGTTTTGTCCTACAACGTTTTAGTGTATTTATCCAGAAGTTCAGTTCAAGGTCCAGTGTGTAAGCATTAGTCGGACCTGATCATGAGACTGCAGGTTGTGATAAATGTTAATACTCTCTCTCTCTCTTTGGTTTCTTTATGGGTTCATGTCCTTATTTTGCCTCTGCTTCAAAATGCAAAAACCCAACACTCTGACTGATCTGTCCATTTGAGATGCTGTAGCCTTTGTCTTAACCCTCTCATGACCATCAAGATAATGACGCCGCATGGATTTATATTGATTTTATGGCTGTCGTATTTTTCCAAAAAAAAGTTCAATGAGCGAGTGCCTCTGTCCCTTTCTTTCTACACAAGCGTGTGGCGTGCTGGCCAATCTTGTCTGTGATTGGACGTGGAAGTCCTGAGGGCTACCGTAATGACAAGTAGGTGCAAGGCTCTATTTCTCTGCTTTCCGGCTACCGTAATGACAAGTAGGTGCAAGGCTCTATTTCTCTGCTTTCCGGTATCCATCTATCCATCCATCTTCTACCGATTTATCCTCCACATGAGGGGTGCATGGGGTGCTGTGCCAATCCCAGCTGACATAGGGCTAAAGTTTTCGAATTTTCTAGCGATCACAAACGGTCTAGGAGTGACGGTAATGAGAGGTACGCGTGTCAAATCCCTTGTTACGTGCCCACCAGTGACACTTGGGCCGAGGCTTGAAAGTGCAACGCTAATTCCGCACTTTTTAGACCCACTCGTAGGATGTAAACAGTGTCCGCCATCTTTGCTAACAGTTACGCTAACAGCACCAAGTGTCACTGGTGGGCACGTAACAAAGAATAGAATGAAGATATTTATCCTCAGGGGAAACTGAGATTGGGAACCACAATTTTTTAAAAATACTACCCTTATTCTAGTAACACAAAGCTAAATGCAAATTGGTGAAGTATTTCTTTAAGTTCATATGAAACAAGCCATTACACAAACGTACGTACCCGCAGAATATTCCATTTCTGCCAATGAACCATCCTAAATGTTACCCACTAACGCTGCTGTGTCTGCCATCTACGTTAAACCACATTACTGCACACAAAAATAACCCCAAACAACGAAGGCGAAGTCACAGATGAGTATGTCCTAGTGAGGAATGACCGACAGTTACCTCTCACTTTGTGGTCCCTTTTAATCATCGTGGGTATCAGGGCCACGTCTGTGAAATCACTGCTCTCTCCCACTTCCTCCTTCTGCATGCTTCCCAGTCACCTAGGTGTATCCACGGATACCCCAGGCCACTGGAATACAAATACAACCAAGACACTTGCCTCTCAGTACTATTACCACACACACTCAGTCACACACTAAACCACCATGTCTTCTCTCCTGTTCCTGTCTCCCACAACATCCCCCTTCATTAAGCATTTTCCTGTTTTCACAAGGGACTACGGGTTGAGTTTAAAAAGACAAAAAGGATAGTGGGGAGTTTCCTCTCTCTCGCATTTGCATCAAAGATGGTACATTTACAGTGGGGTTCGCATTTTGTACGCTCGTGCCAGCCAATCGCCAAAAGGTTTTCCTCAAGTCCCGAGTGTATTGACATCTGTCTCCAAGCTGCCTATATTTAAAAGAGCGAACACAGTTTCAGCCTCGACGTTTGTGAAAATGATTTTCTGTCTGGGAAAAAAAAACGCTCCATCCCGGGGATTAACTCGTCTTGAAGTTTTATTTTCTGCGTCTGTCAGAACAGATTGTGATTAATCTATCTAGTGGAAAAAAACACAAACATCTTTAGTGCATAATATTTGAGTGGACATCCTCAGTAGCAGCAAGGATGAATACGAGATTTGAACACACTGATTTTAAGTATGCATGTGTGTTGTGCGCGTTCACTTATAGGTAGCTTTGAAAAACCCAAGGGAGGCTTGATGAAAGGGCTCCCAGCAGGTGCTCTTGGCCGCACACCACAGTGGCGAAATAGTCGCTGGCCGAAAGTGGCAGTCAAGTGATGCCAGCAGGGCGGAGGGTGAAGGGCAGGGGGTCGATGCTGGTTGGTGGTGGTGTGGGCAGGGGTTCGGAGCCAGCAGTGTGCGGGCATGGCTTTTTGGTGGCAGCGAACAAAACCGACCTCTTCATAGCCGTCCAAAGATGCAAATTGCTCTTCATAAAAGTTTCACACTTGGCTTCCAGCAAACAAAATGGAAATGCCGGCTCCTTGGCGGGCAGCGTCAGTGACGCCCCCGTCCTCTGTTCGCTTTCTGTCTGCAACTGGCAGTTTTTAGTAGAACAGCAAGGTGAGCGCACACAGCTTTTCACTCATTCATTCACATACTGGGCATGTGCATCCACAGTTACACTCTCTCTCACACACACACACACATGGACGGCCCTCCAGGCCCAACGATCACTCCTCTGACTGTTTTTTTGAGCCAATATCCCTCAAATTAGGCTGGGCAACATCACTGTCTTAAGGGTATACACACCTGATCAGCCTGATCCCAGACATCCCTGCAGATAAGTCAAGGGGATGTCCAAGTCAGTGCAAGGACAAAAGAGACAAAGACGCTGCTTTTCTAGGTGTACACGTGCGTAAAAGTGGTAATCTTTTATTTTGAAAGAGGTTTTCATGCTGTATTGGTCAAAACGTGCAGTATTCTTCTTGTATGTTTTTTGGCCCGTCTCTCAATAAGCCCAATCTGCTCTGATTGGTCAGCTGTCTAGCCCTCATTCACAGTTTTTTTTTTTTGGTGTGTGTTTGTGTGTGTGTGTGTGTGTGTCATGGGCTTCTAGACCAACTGTAAACACCAGGGTAACCACGGTAACAGCTGCATCGGTCCCAGGAAAATATAAAAGACTTATTTTATTAGTCTGGTGTGAAGTGTGAATGCTTTCAGGTAAACAAACAATCCAATTCAATCAAATACATTTTCTGGAAACTACTATATATACATTATATATGGAAGCAGCTTTGAGCAATATGAGACTTTATCATATGCTTCCTCTTATTTCCTACAATCCTTGACAGAAAAAAAAAGACTCTGCATACAGAGGCGGCCTTGCTGCTTAGTATTCTTTAGAGTGTGTATAAACAGACAGGCCCATGATCAGAATGCAAGGAAGTCCTCTTTCAGACGGGTATGGAGTAAGGGTGGTGGTGGGGTGGGGGGGAGCAGAGTCCTGTCTACCATGTAAACAATGCTTAAAAGATCATTTACAACAGCAGTGCAGTCTTAAACTCAGAGACAGCAAACCAGAGCGAAAAGTGTCTCCATCTTGTTCACTAAGGTGCAGCTAAAATCTCTTTTTTTTCCATTCTTTAGGAGAATAAAAATGTTCTTTATGGAGCCAATATGTGCCTCAGATTGAAACGTGTGTTTTTAAATAACAAAGCATGATGTGAAATCTGGGAAAAAGTGGAACTTTACCAAAGAAATGGCAGACACTAAAGGCTTTGTAAGCAGGAGCAGAGGGATCTGTGCGACCAGTGTGTGATGGAAAACTGGTAAAAACAAATTAAAAGTCAGGCTTGTATATTTAATGTAAACTGTCTGAAACTCAAGTGATCTATGGGCCACTGAATGTCTGTTTTAGAAATTAGGGGGACGGTCAAGTAAAAAAAAAGTTATAAATTATAATAATTTATGATCATATTTCACATCATTTCAAAATAACAGTTTGTTTTGACATGGGATGATTTATAGTTCACAATATAAACATAATTATGATGCAAAAAGAACACATTCATGATAAAACATCTGGAAATAGCCTTATTATAATGTGTATATTTTTGTGTATAAAATTATATAGACTATTTAGTCAAATGACAAACGTTACAGTTCAATTGTTGACATCTGAAACTTCTGTAAACCGACTAAAAAAGAAAATACCAGTCAGTTTTAGAATGTTATAGTTGACCTACAGTGTAAAACAAATATTTATGTCCAAGTTTGTGCTATTTAATGACTATTTTTAATGATAAATCCAATGAAGTGCTGATGTTGTGAAACAAAATCAAATCCTCCAAGTCTCATACTTTGATTCACATTGAAGTCAAAATATAAAACTTCTTCTCATCTCGACACTCTCTTTAAAAACAACCAAAAACATATAAAGGCTCTGTGTAATAATCATCACTGCACCCCCTCCTTTGCCTTCTCTCTTTGTCTCGCTCTCTGTCCATCTCCTTCTGTCCATCTCCCTCTCCTCCTGCTCACTAAAGAGCCTCTTTTTTGTGGTCCATGTCATTGATATTGCTTGGCCGGGGCCTTTCAGACATGACAGATAAGGGGCCCACAGGAGGCCAGTGGGACCTGATAAAGGTGCGGTAGATGGGAGTGAGTGTGGCCTCCGTTGCCTTTAACCCTTCAGAGGAATAATTTACAGCTCTGCCACAGTTGATTTCCTTCACTCACAAGTCCAGAGCAGGAGCATGGCAACACGCAATCACACACCAAGGAGCTGAGAGGGAAGGCTGAGAGTTATTTGACGTATTTCATGAGGAGGAAAAAAAACAAAAAAAAAAACAACACTTTAAAGGGAGAGATGGGGGCTGTGGTGGTCTATGAGCAAGGGAACCAATGATAGTGTTACTGTGTGTTTACATTTGTCGATTAAATGGAAATTTAAATGTAGGAAACATTTTTATTTGGTCATTATGGAAAATCTGAGCATAAACTGCTTTGGTGGCTGAGAAACAGCAGTAGACTTATTTCATTGCTACCTTGCAACAACAGTAACGTCCACATGCCTAAAAAGCCCTGGGTCAGGCTTGCGTCTCGACTGAGAACAGTCCCTTCACTTGGTCGGGAGGTTGTGCGATGTGCCCGATGGCCGTAGTGTGACTTTGTGACGTTGTCATTGAACGCAAAACAACAGACGACAGCTATCCAGTCGCTCGCTTTTTCTGCTTGGTTAAGACGTCGAGCTTTGTATGAGAACTGAACGCGAGGGAGTGACAGTCAGCTGACTGTCGTGGGTCTAGCTCCACTCATACCATACCATTGTCACGGAACAGCTGGGGACAGTTATTTTGGTACTTTTCCTTATGGAAATGCAAAAGAACTATGCACTGTACCAAACCCAACTGGTTTGGTACCACTTGGTTGTACGACATTTATGTGTTTGGAAGTGTGTTTCAAATTGCTTCTCAACTTGACCTCCCGGACCACGGTATTTGTTCCACCTCATGACACACAAACAAATCTAACTCCATAACTACACCCAGCTGTGTGCCAAACGGACACAAACAAACTCCAGCTTGGAAAAGCGATTGGCTCTGGCAACTCCCTCAGTGTGTATCCTCCTGTTTGTCATCTGTATGGGGCCTAATATCACTCTAACCTTTTCACCAGGCACCGGTTCAATTGCATCAGCATAAAACTTCTTCACTAAAAAGCCAATTATCGTCTCGGTGGCACCACAACACTGCAAAGCCACTGACCCCACACACACACACACACAAAAACAACAACAAGCAACAAAACCGAGGCCGAGCGATGCCACAACAGGTGGTAAGAAAATCCAGCTGCATCCCTGATCAAAAACTCTCCGGAGTGTTTGTTTACGGCGCATTTAGCCCATAATAACATGAAATTATAACCTACAAGCCAAAGTTCTTTTTTTTTTTTACACCAGTGGTGAATGTAATAAGGACTAGTAATTGAGTCTAGTTTGCTGTTACAGAGCCACTTCTTCTAAAGCACCTTTCACATATCATCCAGCACATCATTATCAACACAACTGTGAGTAGGAATGCTCTGGAGAATTCCAGAGAATGCTACTGACATTGATAATGGTGGTGTGCGTAAAGAAAACTCTGACCTTCAGTTCACTCCGTCACGCGGCCCTTCTTAACCTGAAGGGACGCGGCTCACTCGGCCTCATTTCCTCCTCGTTCACATTCAAAGTGTGTTGTTCATCTAGAAACTGCCCTACAAAGCTTAAAATTCCGCTTCAACGGCTCATTTTCAATATGAAAACAAATGACGTAAAGGTATCGCATGCTTCATTTGGATAATGCAGACACAAATCATCTGTGGTGTTAGCAGCCATCACTGTTTTTTATTGGCTGAAAAGGGTGAAGTGTCTTAAATATGTGCTCAAACACCAACATTAAGTCTTTGCAATAACTTAATAATGAGAATGGAGTGACAGTCGAATTATTGCACGTCAGCTTTCATGAAAGCGTTGAGTAGAGGAGAGCAACAAGGAAAAAGTTATTACTTTCCTTCATTCAACCCCACTATCAATCCATCTTTTCACACACACACACACAGAGATGTTCCTAACTTCAGTGAAGCATGGAACAATCCCTCTTTCAGGCTTTCTTTTCCTAGGAAAAGCTTATGGATCTTAATTGCATTACCGGGAGGCGTCAGGAGCCTGAGGGAGCGTCCAAACCTGATGAAAGCGCAAGAGAAATGGAATTTTGATTCAGCGGAGGAGAGAATAATCCCTTATTGACAGTCTGGAGGTTATCTCTCCCTTTCTGCCCGTGACTCTCGGTCGGCGTCGGCGTCTTTTCTGTCTCATGGGCCACATTTCCATCACAGTGCCAGCACATAAATTAGACTAAGTTAGAACAGTGAGATGTACACAGCAAATTGCATTAGAGTGCCTCCACGTTGACATGTCTATGTCATGGTTTTTAGTAATTGATGGAAAAAGAAAACGTGATGAATGGATGTGGAAATGGATTATTAATGAGATGCCTGACATGCTTGACCAGCCCAGTGAACGGTTTAATTTCATTATGAGTAACATGTGAAAGGGCCTTTTTTTTTTTCTTCTCCAAAACTTATTTGCATCTGGTCATCCCATCCCCCAGAAAAGTCAACCCTGTGTTTGGTCCATTGTGTGGACCAAACCCTGTCCCTATATTCGATTTTGGGATACAAGTAATAACATTAGTTTCTGCTGATGTAGAAGCTCAATCGCTGTGCTTTTAATTGTGTTTGGTTATTGTCATAATTCATTGTGTTCAGTGTAATTTGCAATTAATGTTGCAAGACAATCAGAAGTCACTGGTTGTTTTCTTTTGTGATGTCGTGGTTCGTACATCGGTGACTATTAATCTTCATATAACCCTTTGCTCATATGTTAACCCTTATTGCTCACGTGGGAATAATAAACAACTCCTTATATGGACATCCTGGGGGTGTGTGTTTATAGGTCACAAAAAATTAGACCGTTTTCTTTTCTTTTTGTTCATAAAAACAAGCAGAAGTGAACTTTGAACTGTGACGTGTTTCCAAATTTCACAAATTCGAACCCGATTTTAAACATCTCGAGTACTTTTTGCTCAGGTGTGTTTATATAGTTGATGAAAATGATAAAAAAGTTTCTGCCTATGGGTTGTACTGAATAAAAGGATATTAGACACTCTATATTGCACATTCTTATAGCCTCTGTATATACCGTAGGGTTTAACATAGTAATGGAAAAAAGCAGCTTAGGCATAATTTCATTGTCCTTGTGCTGCTGATCTATTGCTTCAAAAACAATACATTCTTTTATGAATGGAACTCATATGCACAGCTATGTTACTAAGTGTTTCACGTTGTCCACTGCCCAGTGCTGACTCTGTCTTTACACTGCTGCAGCCTATTTCCACACTGCATCCTCCCAGTTGCCTATGCTTCTATATGTGAGAAAGAAAACACTCTATCACACAGTTCATCCACTGAAAAGCTTGGCCCCTCGTACGAGGAGCAGTATAGAGGGGGAATTTTGTGCTTCGAATGATCTGCAAGGCAACAAAAAAACAAAACAAGAAAGGAAAGTGGGTAAATAGCCTAAAATGGACACTTGGTGAGAAAACATTAGTGCAGTGAGAGAAGAGTGAAAGAAGAGGATGTGGAGGATTGAACTGTGAACTCTTGCCTTTTTTTCCACCCAGAAAAACACAGGGCACCCTTTGTTAAGAGCAAAGGCCTTTAAGTCGGTGTCTCAGAACCTCCTCGCCCCTCCCACCCAGCAGAGGGTGACAACTATAGGCTTGAACTCTTAGATTAATGGTGTGCCCCCCCCCTTTCTGTCCCTACCACAGGCCTTGGACTTTATAAAGGCCTCCTCCCTATCATTTAGACGAGACACTCACACACAACCCCAACAACTATTTGGCAGGCAAGCACAAACAAGGTGTATGGGGATGTGGCTCTGAATGCTGGATCAGTCACGACTGGGCATCAACTGCCGACGCTCAACAAAAGCAGGGAGCAGACGTTATGGGTGTAAAACTCCCCTAATGGCGCCTCCTGAAGGCGGAGGGTTTTCTTTTTAAATACCTGACTTTAGATTGCTGGGCTGGTGTAGTGGTTAGCACTCTTGCCTAGCAAGAAGACCCAGGTTCGAGACCCGGTCAGAACAGGGGTTTCTGCATGGAGTTTGCATGCTCTCCCTGTGTGTGTGTGTGTGTGTGTGTGTGGGGGGTTTCTCCGAGTTCTCTGGCTTCTTCCCACTGTCCAAAAACATGCAATATGGGGATTAGGTAAATTGGTCACTCTAAATTAAACAGTAGGTGTGATGGTTGTTTGTTTCCACCAGCTCTACTCGCCTCAGCATGGCACGGTTACGTTGGGTTTCCACTAGCATAGTACCAGGTACTTTTTTTAGTACCTGCTCTGGCAAGGTTCCAAACACACTGAGTAGGTAATATGCGTGACGTCGCCAGACTGCCGGCCCCTGATTGGTCAGAGTGCCGACACAAAAATCAAGCCGAACAATGCCGACCTGGAGCTCAGTTAAAAATATTTAACCATCTTAAAAATGGGGGTTAATCTCCAACAACTACCAGGGAAATGTCTGAAATCTCAATATTTAACAGAGGTGCATTTAGGGACAGCACCTCTGATCACAAAACCCTGCCGCTGTGTTTCAGTCCAGTGACTGTGTCAGACGGAATCTGTGCTATAGTCTTGGAGGAAGTACTGAACAAATATGGGCATACCCCTCCTATCGCCCCATGTCAGCTGAGATCGTCACAGCTGACCCAGCCCTCATGTGCAGGATAAAGTGGCAGAAAATGGATGGATGGACTTTATTTTTTTACTCTCGTATGCAAAGTTTCGGCTTAAGAGTGGAGCTGTTTTGTGGAAGTCTGAAAACCCATTTTAACAAACTGATTAGTTGGTAAAGAAAGGTGGGAGTTCAATGATGAGTGCAGCAAAAAAAAAAGAAAAAAAGAAAAGAAATCAAAAGTTATTACGGAGAGTTTGGTGGGACTCTCTTAAAGGAAGTATCCAATTATCTACTGATCAGATGTGAACAGTGACAGGGCAATTTGCCCCGCATGAGGGGATGATAATGAATCTCTCCATCCATGCAGGGGCTCCTCTCCTCTTTCTGCTGATCGCAACCGTGCCAGTGGAGGAGAAATGAAAATGAAAAAGCTGATGAGAGCCGAGAGAAAAGAGGAGAAGAAAGTTAAACGAGAGCAACAGAGAGTTAATGAGGGAGATCAGACATGAGCAGCAATTTCAGACACATCGGCTGGGATTGTTCTGAAGACGAAGAAAGAAGAAAAAAAAAAAACTCTTCTCATATTAAATTAAAGGAATTAAAAAGTACAAGCGTCCAGCAAAGCAGAAAACCTGCCTTTCAGCTCCTTCTGTCCCAAACCATGAAGCAAGAAAGAGTTGAAAGAGAGTGAGGCAGCAGTTGGTAAAACTTTGTAATAATGTGTGACAGGTATTAATGTCATCGGGCTGTTCTTTGTGCATTAAGCACCTCTAATGGCAAACGGAGATAAGCTGTGTTCTTATTCAGTGCTGAGAGACAAATGGTCTCATTACACCTGTTTGAAACTACAGCGCAGGTAGTTTATCGAGAGGAGGCCGCAAGAATCATCCTGTCAGGCACTGTAAAAGAAAACAAAACAACTCTCTGTGCTCCCAAATAAAACAGGGGGGGAAAAAGGCGGAACTAAACACAAGAGTGGCGTCTCCAGACACGTGTGAAGCACAGTTATTGATTCTGTCCTGTATGGGTTACTAGAAATTAAGACGTTTGTTGCTCTTTATATGTATGAATGTTCACATGAAAGCACTTGGTGTAAGTGCCTGTGAACGTGAACAACAAAACATACACAAAGCCCTCTGCAAACACTCCAGAGATACAAAAACAAACTCGCCTCTGCCAAAGTATCATGGAAAATTTATGTAAATGAATTCATATTTTAAGACCAGTGCGATGTCACCTGAAAACACGGAGCAGCAATGGATGGTCCTCGTATCCTGATTGCAAACTATCAGGGCTCCCATACTCCCATTCAAGGACTTTTCAAGACCAGTTCCTTTAAATTCAAGGACCTATTGTGCCAACACAGCTCAAGATGGGGGGGGCAACTTGCAAGAGCCACTTTGCCCATGGCGTTCACTTTTATTGATTTGCAGCACGCTCTGCATCTGGACGAGTGATTGTCCTTGGGATCTCGGGAAAGTCAGTCTTTGTCATTTTCTTTGGTGACACAGAGATCTTGCAATCGGCATTTCCCAGGCATTACGTCATTTGCCCTCTCTCTTGCTCAAAGTTACTCGCTCATTGTTCTGCATGAAATCTCACGTCAACGGTGGAGAGAGACAGTGGACAGTGTCCACCACATCGCTAGTAATTATGACTTCTTTCTTGCACAATATTATATTATCACAATATTTTTTGTGAATATTTGAGGGTAATAATGACTTCATAACAAAATATTGGTTTATCACGTATACTTGCAGATTTTTTATCAGTGAATCACTCGATTCATACAATAAATTGAATCTGCCCTGTAGTAGCTAGTGTGTCAACCACCCGTGCACTCGTGCAGCCATACAACAAGGAGATGAAAGCACCTTTTTTTTTCAGCACGATTTGGACGTCCGAGCAAGTGAGTATCAAAGCTTCACAACAAAGAGCCTGAGGTTAATGACGACAAGTCTCTGGTTTGTGGCTTGAATGCAAGTTAACCTGCTGAATTTTACCTCCTTAACGACAACGAAGATTGCATTACCACAGACGCAGTTTGTACAGTATCAAATAAAAAGTAAAGTCTGACGGCCGCAATCATGCAAAAGGCCACGAGACAGCCTCTCCAACAGGCTTTCCAAAGCTGCTGTTAATTACACAAACACTGGTCCACCGTGGATGATCACCCTCAGGCAAAATCCCAGAGAGTCCAGGGAGTTTGCCGGGTCAGAGGGACCAGCATGGCATAGTTTGGCACGGAACCACAGCCTGATATTCAGCACAAGCAACCGGAATCATCTGGCACCACATGGCAAAACCTTCAGGGAGGTTGGAAGGTTTTCAACAAGGCCACAAATGATCCCTCGTTTTCTATTATTTTGTCCCAATATGCGAACAAATATTTGCTCAATGCTGAAACAAGCGTTATTATTAAGTCAAAACATCAAGGTTGACAGGCTTTACACGGGCGTCCTTCATCTCATGCCAGGAAAAGAAAAGTTTTTTGTTGTTTAAAAAAAATGACTTTATAAACTGTGGATAGACACCAAAAACCCTTTCCATCTTTGATCAGGTGTCATCCAGTTCACAGTCGTCTCCCATCACTCCAAAGCTTTCAAGGCTGACAGCTGGCCTTTTGAAGTTTAAACATGCCCTTTGGCAAATGTACCTGTATGTGGGGAAATACGGCTAAAACTATACAAAATTTATTATTTTTCTCATGCCCTTTCATCCTCGCCAAAAAAAGACAAGAAAGGTGAGGGTGATATGATCAAAGTTTTTGGGCCGATGAGCTGATGTGATGTTCAATTGATTGAGATTCGTCTTCAAAAGGTTTCTTTCGCACAAAAACAGTGGTTTTATATATGAGCGATCCAACAGAATGATTTATAACAGCTCTTCACAGCAGAATGATAAACAACCACTCCCCTTAAAGTTACCCAGCACTTGTGCTTAATGAGAGAGAATTAAATCACGGCAAAGTTACGCCTAATGTGTTTTGAGAAGCTGAGAAGGAGAAAACAATGGCATTCCTTTGAAGCAAAAAAATACTGTATAATAATTGTATTTGAAAGAAAGATGGAGGAATCAATCACACGTGTGGAAACAGTGGTGCCAGATCATTTCCTCGATGCAGTGTCAGATCAGCAGAAATCTCACGAACCCACAGCTCAGAGAAGACTTGAAGAGAGAAGATCAAAGGCGGTTAAACGTATGCAAACAAAGCTTTTCCTTTTTATTACACTAATCACACACTCCTTACTTAAAACAGCCTCTTTAACTGCTTAATATCCCAATCTCATTACAGAATACAGTACATCCCGTATCGGGTACGGGCAGCTTACAGAGATCAGCTCTATCGATCTGTCTTAGCGATGGTCAGACAAGCCTGTGCTGATAGGAGGCAAAGGCAGAAAGATCAGCGATGCATTCACTCAAGAGTGAGATGTGGCTTTTTTTCTCCCCCCACCTCAACTGCCCTGTAATGACAGCAGAGAAATCTCATTTCACGACTCACTGCCGTGTTTTCCAAGCCGCATCAGTGAAGGCATATCCCAAACAAAGCTCCGAGGAGACTCTGGCGCTTGGCTTAACCTGTCTGGGTCCAGGACACATCTACACAAGAGGTGAGAGACTTCAACAAAAAAAAAAAAAAAAAAGAAGCATAAGGGCATCCAGAGAAACGTTTACAACGTCCATGTCTTTGGTTTTGGAACGGGTTTATTGATTGACGTGGTGATGAAACCAGTTTGCTCTGTTCAGAATCGTCCCCATCCACATTTATGAAGCCGAGTAAGATAAGATCATTCAAAAGAAACTTTGTTATTTGCACTTAGTTTTTTCAGAGCTTTTCCATGAAACTCAAAAAACGGTGGAGCACCCCGACCCTGTACTGATTAGATAAGTTTTATAGGGCTGCAACGATTATTCAATTAATCGTCAACTATTTTGAGTCTTTTTTCCAATACTTACAAACTTATAATCATAATTTACAGGTTATATAAACACTGATCAACATTTTTTGACATTTTATGGACCAAACAAGTACTTGATTCATCAAGAAAATAATCAACACATTCATTCATTATGAAAATAATAATCGTTAGTTTAAAGGTTAAATAGTGTTAAAGGTTTTTTGAAGGTTTAAAATGTACTTTAAGAAATAAAATTGGGGTCATTGAATACCGTTCTTTGGTACACAAAAATAATCATTTATTACGACTTAGAATCTATAAATGATCCATGACTTTATCCTTTATGGCCACGGTTCTCAAACTATGGTACGTGTACCACCAGTGGTACGTGAGCTTCCTCTGGTGGTACTTGGAGCGAAATCAGAAATACTGTTCTACTGTATATACCAGGGTATCTTTATCTAATCTATATTTTCTTTATTTCTTTTCTTTATGGTAATACAGTTGGCATTATAAATCATACCAAGAAACCGGCGTGAGAGAAAAAAATGGTTATTTCCCAATATCTGATAAAATTGCCCTGGAAATGATCCAAAAATGCCTTTGAAACTTATTTCACATGGGCAAAGAAAGGCCAGAAAAGTTAACTTTTCTGTGGTCATGATTTCTAAGACGAA
The DNA here is from genome assembly GCF_019176455.1 of Solea senegalensis. NCBI lineage: Eukaryota > Metazoa > Chordata > Actinopteri > Pleuronectiformes > Soleidae > Solea > Solea senegalensis. The sequence goes on along the minus strand of NC_058034.1, from coordinate 12,441,533 downwards.
AAAAAAGTCCCAAATATTCTACATTTTAGATCCCTTGCAAATGTATTCTGCTCTACTGAAAATGCTGCTCTTAAGCTGCAGTGGGGGCACCTAATGGCTCCCCTCAAACCAATTAAAAAATGGCAGACATTCTCAGAGCCACAAAACCGGGATTTATTTCTCTCTTTTGTCAGTCAAAATAAAAGCTCCTCAGCCACGGTGCCATCATCAAGTCGCTTCATAACTGGCCACATATATCAACAGAAGTGCAGGTGCTACAGTGAACATATATAATGAGAGATGTTACGGCTTCTACTGAGCCCATTTAGCTAAACATCACATCTCAGACTACACATTGGCTGCTGGATCACATCTACATTAAAAACAACAAAAAAAGAGAAAAAAGCCTGCAAGCTGCGTAATAAAATTCAGCTTTCAAATATTTAACACTTCAGCGATGTTTATGGGGATTATTCCTACATTTCCAGTCGCCAAATCCTTGATTTACCTGCAACAAAACACAGATACAAAAATCCCCATAAAAGAAACAAAATAAACTAGATTTTAGGTTCGAGACTGATTTCCATATATTTAAATTGGGGCTGCCAGTCAGTCAGTCAGTCATCATCTAACCGCTTTATCCTCCACCAGAGGGTCGCGGGGGGTGCTGTGCCAATCTCAGCTACATCGGGCGATAGGCGGGTACACCCTGGACAGTTCGCCAGTCCATCGCAGGGCCAAATTGGGGCTGCCAATAGATTAAAAAGAGATCTAGAATAATCGTGATTAAAAGTTTGCTTTTCCTCTAATGACTAAATACTGAGTCATCAGAGAGTGTGCATTTCAGGAGGATAAAGGATGGAAGAATATAGATGGTTTCAAGTTGGATATTCAACTGATATTCCACCCTCAACAGCGACTCACTGTCAGTTTTACCCAGCGTTTGCTGCACGATGGCGGATGTTAAATACGCTCGTTACCCAGCGTTTGCCGCACAAAGGCAGGGGTTACATACGCTTGTTACATGGCGTTAGCTGCACGATAGTCGGGGTTACGTACACTTGTTACCCGGCGTTAGCTGCACGATAGTCGGGGTTACGTACACTTGTTCCCCAGCGTTAGCTGCACAATAGTCGGGGTTACGTACACTTGTTCCCCGGCATTAGCTGCACGACAGTCAGGGTTACGTACACTTGTTCCCCGGCGTTTGCTTCACCTTTGCTCAGCTTCTTAAAATGAAACCTTCCGCCCAACAGTCCCTCACCTCTCTCCATCTTCAGCTACTAGCTCTCAGTCTCTCCTACCTGACCGACTGCAGGCAAGTGACTGTTTCACGCGGATAACTTACAGCTTTAATGTCGGAGGCCAGTGCACACCAGAAGTAAACAGACTAGCGTCAGCTGCGTTAAATGATTTTATCGCGTTATTCTCGACTGTATTAATCGCAAGGATTAACGGGTCAACTTTGACAGACCTAATTTAAATCATTCAAATTGTCAAGTCAATACAAAATCATCATATTATCGAGTCGGATCAAATTGAATTATCCAATTTAAGACACTGAGTCTTTCTCAGACTTTCCGTTTCCTTTAAAAAAAAAAAAAAAACTGTTGCTCTTTATCAGTGGGAGCCTTTGTCTGGATCTCATTATCATTTTAATCTATGTAGTAATGAGCACACAGTATGCGCTTTCACCTGCTCACATACCATGACACTACGGCAGCAGTTATAATACCGCTTCTCTGTGATTTAATAGCTGCTGTTAAGTGTTCGTCCTTGGTTGTTCTAGGTGCTCTGAGATTAGCATGAGCTCACCGATGGAGATTTATTCATGAGGACAAAACTCGTGATGTTACAGTTCTGCCGTCACGTTATTAGCGTCGTGTATGTTTGATGTCCAGCCTCTTCATTTCAGACATTCATTCCCCACCTAATCCTGAACAGAACAATATGGCCCCCCTTTAGTTTTTTTGTCTCAATCCGAAAATCATATTCACTTGAACAGCAGCAGCTTAGGATTCACAGATGTGTACGAAATGCAAAATGGAAATGAAGTGCATGGGGCAAAAACCTCCATCTGCCGAGAATATGAAAATCCACTGGGGCAGCAGAAAGTGGGAAACCTATCCCTCCATCCATCCTACACATATGAAGAAACATCACACACACACACACACTTTGCGTCCAAGTGATTTTGGCCGGTTACAATGGGATTCCTGAAGGCTTCAATTTGCACAGTGACTGAAGCCAGGAACCCCACTCAGGAGCTCAATCTGTGTGAGGGCAGATTTACAGAGCAGAGAGATTATTAGAGGGCATGACGTGAGTGTACGTGTGTGTGCTTTTGTCTGTTACCTCTTCAGGACCTTCCCTGGCGTAAACACAGGTAGGACCAGTCGTCCTAATGGAGAACTGGGGTTAGATTAACGTTGTGGTTCGGGTTGTGGATATGCGTTGTTTATGCAGTGTCCTAAGAAGAATAGCGGAGCAAACCTTTGTGCATGTGTGTGTGTGATGCCTTCTGTTCTCACCAGTACGTGAGTGCTGTGCCAGTATTCTGTGTGTGTGTGTGTGTGTGTGTATTAGCTGCCACCTTCTGATTCCCCTCACCTGCACCAATGCAATGCTCGTGCGTTCCTTTCCATCTCTCATCCTTTAATATGCTACATTCTGCTTTATGATGATTATCTCCACCTTGGCTCCGGAGATCATTGCTGATCTGAAAGGCAATTTCAGCCCCATTTACAGCTGGCACTACAGTCCAACTGCACATCAAAGACGTTTGATTCTGTTCATTTCTTACAGAAGACACGTCACCAGATATAGTGTAGTACGAGGTCCACTCAGATACAGATATAGTTTTTCCTGTAATCTAATGTTTCAATAATGGATGAAGAATGGATGGGACTTGCGAGTTAGCATGCAGAGCTATCAGTGAGAGTGGGTTAGAGAATGGTGACAATTTTCTGTGTTGTAACCGGACTCTCACATAATAGATAGATAATACATGACATCTATATTGCACTTTGCCGGGGTTAAATACTCTGAAGCCTTTCAGAAAACCATATTCCCCAACGGTGGTGCAATGACGGTGTAAATAAAAATGTTAGAAGCACTTTTTGAAAAAGAGGCCAAAGGCACTGATGGAGTCAGGAGAGATCAGTCAGAACTGAAACACACAACGCTCCTTTGTACTTTGAGTATGATCAAACTCTGAAGGACTTGAGAAAGTTTTAAACTTTGCCTAGTTGTAAAATCTCAGTCTTTATCTGCTGTGTTTAATGAAGCTTTGCCTTAAAATGGCCAAAAACAGCCTTGTGTGCCAATGGCTGAGCCTTCGAGTGGCTCACAGTGATGTGTCTAAAGTGGTCACTGAAGAGATAACTATGACTCAAGAGTTCCTGACTGAACTTAAGGGTCTCAAATGAAGGCATTCAAATTCTGTTTTGCAAAGCCTTTCCACAGTTGTATTCAATAATTTGAATACACTTAATTCACTGTTGCAGCAACCTGTGCTCATTAAAAAATCTATAATTCTACAGTGCCCCCGTTAAACAGCAGGAATTAATGCAAAGATCTCGTCTTCAAACATCTCCGTGGATCAAAGCTCATCTCTATGTCCACCTATGTGTCTCGTTAGAGGATTTCCACTGTTCCGTCCAATCCCTTGCTCACGGTGAACGGTAATCTCTGAGCATCTGTCATAGGACGATCTGAAGGAAGAATTCCAATTATTTCAGCAGGTAAAGATTAGATTGTCTGTCAATTGAGGTAAAGTATGGGATAATTCCTCTTGTACTTCCTTTAATGGGATATTCAGACGGTTCTTGAGACGGACAGTGCTCTCGGTATGACTGGGTGAATTGGTTTGAGGAGAATGTCTGAACTCCTCTGTATGAGGACTGTATGAATTAGTGCTGTCGATGACAATGTCATCGCTAAGCCCATTAAAACAGACTCATTTAACCATATACAACAGCTTCACACTTATTTGTCCGTTTCTCTGTCGCTAAATAATAAAACAGACGGAGCAGCGCAGCGGGAAGAGACTGACAGGCGCACAAGCCTTTGATCTCTGCATGTCCGGGAGGCTGATGGCAGGAGAGAGAGCTACTCTGACCTTGCCTCGGCACCATGCTGCCCGTCAGCTGAGATCAGTGTCAGTGTATGTGTGTGTGTGTTTGTTTGTCACTACGTCATCGCAAAACCCTGCTCATTTGTGTTCAAAACATACGGCACACGACCATGCACCGTGTCCTTGAGAAACATTCATTGACGTGTCCAAAGGCAGCATTAAAGAAACACATGTTTTTTTATTTGTAATATTCACTATGAATGAAAGCGCTATATCATGAGCCGCATCCACAGAGAGTTATCACCCACATGTTTGAGCTGTTTGTTTTGATTTCCTCTTCCACAAGTTGATTATTGTGATGTTGCTGAAAGGTCAGCAGTACCATTTTGTTCTTACTCAGGGTGGGATGCTTTCTACTTTGGAAGTACAGCTTTTTTATAGCCTTGCTGTTGAACTTGTCAGTTAAAATAGAAGTTCACAAAGATTAGCAGCAACCAGAAGGACGTTTCTAGCTGTCAGTCATAATGGTACCCACTGGTGTAATGCTTTATCATTACATTGTAGTCTGTATAAGTAGTGATTGAACAGTAAAGTGTTTACTGACGTTATAAATCAAGAAGGGCTGCAACGGTCATTCGATGAATGGATTTTTAATCAATTACTAAATGAATCGTCCACTATTTTGATCATCGATCAATCGGTTCGAGTGTTTTTTCAATAATTAAAACAAGCTTTTGGACTTCTCAGCTTCTTAAATGTGAATAACTTCTTGCTTCTTTGCTCCACATCACAAAGAAATCATTAACACTGAATCATTTTGGTTTTGTGGACAAAACAAAACATTCAAGAGCATCAGCATTTCCAGGTTTGGGAAACAACGATAACAATTTTCAGGTATTTTATGGACCAAATAAGTACTCGGTTAATCGATTATGAAAATAACCATTAGTTGCAGCCCTAAAATCAAGTGTGAAGTGGGCTCATTTTTCCATAGACTTCCATTCAGAGTTCTTTCGTCGCCCCCTGGTGGTTTACTGTTACTTCCGTCCTACTTACTTAACTTTTCAAAGCAAAAGACTACGTCCATGTTTATTTACAGTCTATGGGCTGAAGTGAGCAGCCCAGTGATTCATCCTCTAATGTGGAGGGAATTTATTGAAGTGAATCAGGGCGTTAAACAGGCAGCAGTGTTGCCAACTTTGGTTTTTGTGATGTTTTGCCAAACAAAGGTACCTTCTGACATACTAGTAGCGGCTTGTGCTGCACACCTGCGACTCACCGAACCCCAGACAGAGACCACTGAATCACTGACACACAAAACCAGACTTTCACTTTCACTAACTTCTCAGAGTGTAGGATGATTGTGTTGCATCACGTAATGATTTTAAGAGCAGCAGCTTGAAAATGGCTAGGAAATGGCTGCTGCTTCACGTGTCGTCCTCATGGACCTCATTTACACATTTTGTAAACATACAAAGCATTTGTCTTTCTACCTCTCGTCCTCTGCTCCAATCTGGCTATTCATCCGTCTTAATTCCAGGGCTACCTGTCTCCCACACCTCATTTATAATGTTAATGTGGAATCATTCCAACAATCAAGTGCGCGGGGGGGGGAGATAAAAGGGCAGCCACTAATATACACATCTCACACAGAGGTAGAAATGAACAAAGACAACATTATCTGGCAGGGAAATGGATGAGCCATCAGCGCGCTTTACGGCTGAGTGAGGAAATGAGCAGTGACAGAGATATAAGCTCTCTGTTTATGGGTGTCTCAGAGGAGGAGAAAGAGGAGAGACAGGGCAGGGGATGAGGAGGAGGGGGAGGAGTGATACAGTACAAAAGAGAGGAGATGAAGGGGGTAGAGGAGGGGAAGGTGATATTTTGCAGGTATCCCAGAAAAACCAATTTGTATTGTATCAAGATCGGCGTGTGATAATGTCTCTTCATTTCCCTTCTGCCAGATTTTTACTGTACAGCTCACTGTCACCCTCCCTCCACCACAACGCCCTGGAAGGAGAACAAAAGATGAGTGGAGAGACGGCGAGGAGAGGAGAGGAGAGGCAAACAAAGAGGTGGCTATGATCTCTCCAATTCTCTTGATTTCCTCAGGCAAGAATACAAACTAATCTTAAGAAAACATGCCAGACATGGAAAGGCAAGAAGAGCTTCACCAGGGTCTGGACTGTGCCCAAAATAAACGATGGGATACTGCACAGGCAGCAGCATCCAACCACAACAAACACATGGTGTACACTGACTCACACACAGTATCGTTCACTGAAGAACATCAGCATTCAAACAAGACAGTTTAAGACGTCAACATTTAATGGCCGCTCTCTGGAATGTGGGTCAGTAGAGCAGCAAAAAGAAAAACCCCATAACAACAGTAATAATATGAATCTGTTCAGTGCTTTTCAAAAATAAGCTGCAAAGCACTTTAGAAAAAATTAAAACAACGATAATAAAAAGTGAAAAGCATCTCAAACAAAGTGAGTTAAAAGAAAACGACGCGTTCGCTTTCCTGATCTCCTCAAAACAACTGTGGGGTCAAATCTGTGAGGGCTCGGCCAAAAAAGAAAAAGAAAATCATGACAACGAGGTAAAGACAGTCTTCGGATTGAAACAAGATAAACAACACAACGCGAGCCGCGCGTGTGCTGTTAAGCTCTACAGCGAACCGTTTCTACTTCTCCACTCGTGTGTCATAGTTTATAAGATTAGAGAAACAAATAGTCTCTTTATACTATAAATGCACCATCCTATGAATATGTAAAAGACAACATTTTACCCTCCATCTGCTGCTGCGCACGTGAACACACGTGCACGCTGGCACACGAGAGCAGCCTTTGCAAAATCCGAGAGGGAACATTCTCCGTGCGCTCTCTCCCACCGCCTCAGGACCCTTTACTTTACTCCAGTGGAAATGAATGAGCGGGAAAAGACATTCTCTCATTACAGCATGTGAGCACGAGACTTTCCCATATGCTAATTCAACATCATTAAACATCATCAATAATGCATTTACCTGGGGTTCATTTCACAAGCGCCGTGTATAGTAGAGGATGAATAATGCATATTCATATTCACGATGCTGACTTTATTACTGGGGACACCAAATGACAACCTCTTAAATTGATGTGTGTGTGTGTGTGTGTATATATGTATGTATTTACAATAGTCTAAAACCAAACAAATAATTCACTGGTTGGTTTGTTTCCTGTCTCTCGGGGCGAGATGTGTAAACAGAAGGCGTGTCACTCACTGTTAATTAATAAAAAGGATGGACCTTAAGGAGAAGTATTTTGCAGTCGTGTGTAGCATCGTGCACATTACGTTGTGATATCTCCTGATCTCGTGATTCTATTGCTAAGGCAGAAAGTGAAATCAATCAATACCTCCTTGACTTCTCTTCTAGATGTTTATTTATTTTGCTCAGGGAAGAAAATGTGTATCTCCATCTCCTGTGACACGAGTGGGCCATATTATATGTTCATTTGACGACAGAAGAGAGTCACAAAATGTCATCAAGAGTTTGGCAAAAGGAAAGACATACTGAATATATCGTTTTTGGCAAAAGGTCCAATATCGTGCATGCCAACTAAATATGTAATTAAAACATCTTCTGGTATCTTTTATTTACTGAGAATTTTCCTAATTAATGTTTAATGGTTTACTAATACACTCATACATGCCTCATATGGATAAGGAGAATACTGACACTTGTTTTTTCCCCCACTTCTCACACTGGAAATAATCAAATAAATGAAAAAAGTCAAGTTTTTCTTTGCATTCATTTCATTCCCAGTGAAGGTACAGTAGTAAGAGTTACCTTACATTGTTAAATTGGACTTAAATCTCAAATTAATAGACTTTTAAACATATTTATTGCGATTAACTATTGGAAGGAGGAAGAAGATTCCCTGAAACCATTTTGTATTTCACTTACACTAAAGCTGGTGATGTATGGTGTCATTTTTGACTGTAGGTGACCACTACACATTAAACCTCTTTGGTTAATGCTGGAAACCATTTTTCTTACAGAAAACACAACATGACAATAAGGCGGCCGCCCCTCTAATTCCATCCAGACAAATCAATAGGAGGAGCATGAAGCTGCAGAGATCAGCTATATATGTAACTGTCTGTCAGTGCCAGGCCTTATATCATAGCTTGAGTAATCCTGTTTTCATTAAAAAGGAATATAAAAGTAAGCCCTCTGCAACAGGTCTAAGCCTTTCTGACAGCAAAGGATTTCATTACTTCCATTGCCGCAGCTCACACCGAGTGTGCGCGCATGAGCATGTGCGTGTGTGTGTGTGTGAGAGAGAGAGAGAGAGTGCAATCACACACTTTAAGTAGATTTTAATGAGCAAAAGTCATATTTTTTTATTGAGCTCAATTTCAAATAGCGCATTTAATAGCATTTTAACAATGTATGCCTTCCAGATCTGACAGTTGTTCTATTCTCCATCGCAAAAAAAAAAGTATCTCGTCAAAGGTCACACAACAACAGGCTCTGCACAGTCATTCCCTGGCCCTTTTGTAGCTAAAGTGAGAATTGCACATTTCCCTACATCGCTCTGAAACTTGCTGAGCTCACTTTGATCTTTTTCCACAATCGCAGCAGCAGCACCACCCACACTCATTCTCCAAGTGTGCAAGTGGGATAAAAGCAGCCGTGTGGGACTCAAGGGTTCTGGGTGAACGTTCGTGCACAGGTTCCTTGATGAAAGTGTTTCACTTTCTGCTCGTGAGTTTAATTATCATTGATCTGTGCGGTGTTGATGAGTACACAGATTTTCCTTTAAAAAACACACAAATTGAACAGGGAACATCACCAAAGATACAATTAAATATGCTCTTGTTGATGAGGACAGTCTTTTGACTGGATGTAAATAGAATAGTCACTCACAGTAGTACAGCACAAATAAAGCTAAAATAACCAAAATCACCATATGACAAGATGCAATACCCACATCGAAAAACACTGCAATTATTTCATGTGTGACAAAGAAACCGCACATATTCACTGGTCCAAAAAAATGTAAAATCATCATTAGATTTAGATTTTTGTGTCATCATGCATCTCTCATATAAATACACAAAAAATAGTAGATTTCTTTCCAGATACTATGGTTTTTACTGGCATTGAGTGACAAAAAAACATGTAGAAAATATAGTAAATACAGCAAACTACGGCTGAACAATGAATCAAATGTGGTTGGAACAGGGCAGGGAGGTCTTTGTGTTTCATTTACTGCCATTCATCTCCTCTTCCCTGGCGAACTCACAATGGGGTCATTGGCTTCATAAGCCTCCGTTCCCAGCTAAAAAAAAAAAAAAAAAAGGAGGAAGAAGAAGGAGGAGGAGGAGGATGAGAGAGGAGTGGAAAGTAGAGAGAGAGAGAGTCTGAATATAATGAGAAGGGAAGAAAGACATTCAGGGAAGAGAGAAAGAAAGAAGCCCTCCACCGCTCCGTGTGCCAGAGTCATTGTTGGTCAGCCCAGAGCAGCAGGACTGCCCACCACTTCAGCTGCTCCAACACTGTTGACAGACCCTCAGCTTCTAAGTCCTGGGAAAAGCCACAAGCAAGGGAATTTTCCTACAGGAGACATAAGTGTTTTCCCTGAAAACTTGACTTCCAGCACATGAGGTGTTTTTGCATGTTAGACGGTTATCACAGGTGACACAGCCACGTAGAGAGATGCAATATGATGAGGATATGACGACTTATTGAGGAGACAGGGATGCAGGAATTGTGGGCTGATGTTTGTGAACACAGCACAGGCAGAGTTGGCCCCTCCTCCTCTGCTAACTACCAGCAACAAAGAGTCTCTGATAATGAACATATGGAGCTTTTCCACTTTCCAGCTCGACTCGGCACGTTTATTTTTTGCTTTTCCAGTAGCGATAGTACCTGGTACTTTTTTTTTTGGAGCGAGCTGAACCGATTTGAACCGACGTCAAACCGAACAATGCCTAACTGTAGACCAGTTAAAAGGGCGCGTTCTTCTCCAACATCTGTCTGGAGTCTGGTGTATTTAACGGGCATCACAGCCCATGCAGCCTTACTTCAGTTCAGCGACTGTGTCAGACGGAGTCTGCGCTCTGGTCATGCAGGAAGTACTGAACAATTCTGTGATCCAATCTTTAACGGAGTCTAATGATTCAGTTACACCGAAAACAGCGGCAGTCACAGCAGTTTCATGCAGCCGCGCTATGACGACTCCACCCACGTAGCGGAGGTACTATAGTGATGGAAAACCATACCAAACCATGTAGTGGTGAGCCGAGGCGAACCGTGCTGGAACTAACATCACTAACACCTGAGCTACACTGAGCTACAGTCATGGCAGGGATGTTTGGGTCAGATTGGGTCAGTCACACTTCCTCATACCCAGACGTGGTAGATTGCATCATTCAAAGCTGGAGCTGTGCACGACAGACAATTATTATATTATATTATTAATAGTAGTTCTTTGTAATCTAATGCCACATACAGGAAATCTATACTATTGTAGGAACGTTAAATTTGCTGTAGAAATGCAGAATACACACAGATACAGATTTGAGCTACTTCCACTAACCACTAAGAGAAAAAAGCTCACCTCCTCATCACCCTTCATCACATCCTCTTCATCAGCGTTTACCAGGGCATAATCACCAAACCTAGATTCACCCTCGTTCCAGAACAGATTTTGTTTTGCCTCAATAAACTAGCATTTTTTTTTTTACTGACACCTTTACTGACAGCTTCTGTAACCTGATCGTCCCATCACCCAATCACTGTCAGGAGGATATAAATACTGCCGCTGCCAGGAAACATCCCGACTTAGAGCAAAATAAAGAGAAAACCGTGACTACGAGCAGAGGACAGCGTCTCTGCAGATAAGGATGATTGAAAGGGATTAATTTTGATTAATCTATACTTTGTTTTTCAGGGAAAATGCTGTAAACTCTACCTCTCTGATTCTAAATGAATCTCAACTGGTGTATCTAAGAAAAAAAAAGAAAAGAAGATGCCATCACTGTGAGATTGATGAAGCAATAAAGTCACGAGTCAACACTGCCGACACTGAATGTGACGTGGTCAGTCGTTAAGACGATCAGGTTGAGGTGTATGTGGGTGGAAAAGGGAATAATTATCTAATCACCTCCCACTCACGCAGAAAAAACCCTGACAGTCAAACCTCGGCAAGGTTGAGATGTCAGGCGTAAATTACAGGAGCAACAGTGGCTGCGTGGCCAAGCTAATTTAAAAAGCACTTCTCCTGTTGGTGATGCGGTGTGTGCCACATTTTGCTGTGGTTCACAAATCAAACTGCACAGCTACTGTATCAGGTGAGAGTATATCGATTGTGGACAAGAGATGGAAGAGGATTTCATGAACAAAAAGGTAGAGAAGTCGCTGACAAACAGACATTTAATTCCACATTCTACTTTACGGTCTTTGCTGCAGTGACACTGCAAATGTCACCATTAAAGGATTATCTTACCTTATCTTACTGCTAGTGAAGCGAGACAACTGCAAACAGGTTGGAAACAGAGAGAAGCGTCCACTAAAAAGTTCAGAAATGAATTCTACTGCTCAAAAAAATCCTGGTCGTTCTCAAAATTGATGGGATAAACACTTCTTGCCCCCCCCATCCCCTGCACTGCTGGTGTAAACAAACAAGCGTTCCCTCAGTCAGATGTAAAAGCATTTACATGACAGAGCCCAATTTAAAATAATGTTACATTGTTTCTGTTCATGAAGAGCAAACACATGCAGAATAATAACATAATAACACCAAATTAAATCACTAGAATTTGTTAGAATTTACAACCTGCACATAAATATATCATTAAAATAATCATTCAAGGCAACGCTAAACATGTAATGACTCCAAAGACAGTAGAACCAGTCGGTTCAGCATACAGTCAGTCTGCCGTTTTCTTTTTCACCTGCGACATGTGACACATGGTCTGCACAGATCAGAGAACTACATTACATCCCATTTTCCTCACCAGCTCATCGTCCTCGGGGCTGCATCCAGCTGAAGCCAATCCCAGTTTACATGGGGCAAAAGGCACGGTACCTTCTGCAGAGGAGGCCGTTAAATCGTCAGGACTGAGACACATAAACTCACTGACGTTTGTGCATGAAAGCAAACCGAGCAAGTGGGAGAGAAAATGCCAATTTGGGATAGAAATGGTCCAGCAAGTGTGACCCAATTTGTAGCCAGGACCGTCTGACTGTAAGGTGACTATGAGCTACTGTGTGTCACCTGTGATACAAACGGTTATGGTAATCAGGGACTGGATCAGAGAGAGAGAAGATGTTAGGGTGGCATGTAGAATTAGCACTGATTAACAGGATATGGAAAGAAAATTGAACTTTTCTTAGCTTCTTATGCTGGTTATAAAGATGGTAGTAGTATAAAGACTTAAAAACAACAAGGAAAATCATATCCCATGTGAAGTGTTTGCCAGTTTAATACCCTGTGTGTTTACATGCATGTTAAAAGTCAGATTTTAGTCAGACTGAGACAATAATTTGGTTTTCTTAACATCATGTAAACGTGCATGTCGGACTAAAATTAAGCTACTCTTAGTCGGACTAACATACCTGGACAATGTGATTCATAATCCGATTACTCCTGCATATACATTGGAGATGGACTTGGCATTCTGTGCATGCACCAAAATTTCATCCCCGACTTTGACCCAGAAGGAGACGACGTATAAATTGCAGTACTGTTGTTGGAGAAGAACAAAACAACAGGATGGCGTTGGTGAGAGCGTAAGCTCTGGAGAAAACCCACTTTTGGACTGAAGAACAGACAAGATTTTTATGCTTTAGAACCACAGCACGATCCATCTCGCCGTTTGTTTTTCTATGGTGTATAGGTAAACAGGAAACTCAATACGCACTAGCTTATAAAGAGATACAGCGCCACCTACTGATCGATAAATCGATTTTCTCTTTCCGCAATTATACTCAGACTTCGCAAGTTGTCCGATTGCCTGTCTTAGTCAGACTATGGCCTTAGCTGGATTAAACTGTGCATATAAACGTACTGACTGACACAGATAAGATACTGTTTTCAACAAAGACTGATGAGAAGCAAACCCAGTGGCAAGGAATCAGTATATAACACACTCCTTCCCATCCAACAAACACCTGTAAGCACAAACTGTCACTGTGCCTTGACTATGACTAAAGCCTCTTCTTCACGGCCACACAGCGGGAGGAAAAATAAATATGCTAATTCTCTAACACGGCGTTGGAGTGGAGAAATTAATCCATGCATGGGCGAGTGCTGACTGACACCCTTAATATCATCACATCAGGTGGCGTGGACTAAGTGATGTCCTCATGTAGAAATATGCAAACACTGTTGGGTATGTGCAGTGACAGAGACCGAGGTGCATCCAGCTCCTCCATCTCACAGTGACAGCTCTGTTTAACACATTTCTAAAGAGCTATTCTTACAAGGTGGTGATGTTCACACACACACACACACTCACACCACATAAGAGCTGCTATTAAGTGACCAGTTCCGCTCGTCACATTCATAAACACCGACCGAAAGGTTGGCGCCACCTTGTCGAACGATGCGACTTAACAGCCACTAAAATTATGCATCTGTAATGTACTGTCGTCAATAAAACAACCTCACGGTGCACTAGAGAAATGCACTGCCGTTAAACTCACAGTCATAACTGAAACCATAATGTATGAGAGAGCATTCAAAAAATAACACATAGGATCTATACAAAAAAGTGTACGTTTGACTAAATCGCTTATACTAAAACACACAGTTGGTGCCGGCAAAAAAAAAATCCATAGCTATTTATTTATGTTTCACACAGTGGCTGCTTTAATGGACTCAGAGCTCTTAAGTATCACAGATAAAATGACTCAGATGGGATGACATCAGAGTTGTGTCTATGACGGTTCACTGGTGGAAATGTGTTCGATGTGTTTGGAGGTTAAAGCTCAAAATGGAGGGAGATGGGGTTATGAACTGTGCAAACTGCAGAGCGCCTTGCTCTTAAAGGGACAATTTAACAAAATTAAGCCCCAGACTTGCTTTTTTTTAGTATTAGTCAACTTTAACCCTCTTATGACCATGCCGCCTGGATTTATTTTGATTTTATGGCTGTAGAATTGTCAAAAAATGTGAGTGCTTTTGCCCCTTTTCCAAGATAACTTTCACTTTAGATATCTGGTAGTTATTCAACTGTCACAAACGCATGGCACGCGGGTGAATCTTGTCTGTAATTGTTCTACCGTAATGACAAGTATGTGGGCGCAAAGCTCTATTTCTCTGCTTTTCGGTGTCCATCCATCTTCTACCACTTTATCCTCCACATGAGGGTGGTGCAGGGTGCTGTGCCAATCTCAACTGAGATAAGGAAAAATATTTGGATCTTCATGAATGGCTTTAATACTCCATCCTGCTTTTTGTATTGGTTTATGTGGACTTATGTGGACAACTGTAAAGGTGCAGGTAAATGTTTGTTGTCAGTAGCGGCACAAACATAGTGTGTGTACACAAATACACACACGCGCGTGCGCTCACATTAAATGGTGACATTGCGTCAATGGTTAGACCGACTGGAAAATCCTGACTGTTTAGCGGTGGTTATATGACGTATATAGGGCGGCAAACAAACAAAATTGAGTTGATGTACAAGGGGGACTCAATCGGACCAATCAGCCGTTAGTCTGTGCGCGGGTGTCATCGGATGTCAATCATATTGGAGGAAAAAAAAGACAGAGTCTACTGGTGACGGTCAGTGCTGATTCTGTGTATGAGAAACTCTGGAAATGTTAGGTGCACCAGTGACACCAAAGAACTCTAGAGGCCTGAAATTAAAATCACTCACAGAAAATGCTCAGTCTGTGTATAATGCAGTTCTGTAGGTAATTTAGGAAACCTTGTCTTTGAGTGTGATCTCCGACCTAAAACAAAATCTTACACAGAAGGGATGGCGAGTCTTTTAGGGCTGAATTGAAGTAGTACTTCAATTTTAAAACAATGAAATTAACAAATTACCAAGACTGTGGTAAAATTGTTCTATTTTTGATCGTTATTTGACCGGATCTAAATGTCCCATTTTTAGCTGTTAACATTCTGGATAGTGTCATTTGGTAATAGTCCATCCTGATTTTAAACTACTGTGTAACGCAGTAAGCTTTATTTCAGCGTGACACCATCAAGATACAAAAGTTTCAAATCAGCTGAGACATATCACCGAATTAAAGTTGGATTTTTGCTTCTGAGATGAATAAAGAAACAACTGTAAATTGTGCATCTTGTTTGCTCTCAACAACGCATTTCCACAAAGCATAAAGATGATATTGAAGTAAATCACATTGGGATTTCTGGCCCACTTCTAATTACACCCAGGAAAAACAACAGCTCAGTCACAACAACTTAACAGTCCAGTTTAATTGTCAGAGTCTAGCTTCACTTCAAATGATGGAAAGTTCAATTTCCCTGCAGAGCCTTTAAAACAGTCGTGAAAATTAGAGGCATACTTTTACTTTGCTGCTGCCACTCAGCAATTCATTGTATCCCCCCTTTTCATTATTAACTTATGCCCAACAAAGGAGCACTTAACAACAACAACAAGGCCATAATCTACAGCAGACAAGGAGTTAAAACCTGCCCTTAAAAATAAGCACAGGGTGGAAGTGAGTGAAGCTGTGTGTGTGGGCTTTAAGTATATGTGTTTAACATAGTGTTATTGACACACCAGTGATTTCATGGACAGCAATATTGAGATTTTAACCGGATAACAGTCTGATTACTGCCCTGTAAATAACTGCACATACTGATTAGGTCACGCTCACAATTAGCATTCCTCTGATTAAGATAAGTGGAGTATTCCAGTGTCAGTCGAGTGATGTAGACATCTGCAGTATATTGTCTTAATAAGGTTATAATGACCTACCGGAGACGTAACAGCAGTGAACGTCACACAGATGCAAGTCCGAGAATAAACAATTACAACGAAAGGAAACATCATAATTAC